>NC_080773.1:34815496-35123107 GCF_020826845.1 Diceros bicornis minor
TTCTATGTAATTTGTATGTAACATCTCATTTTATCCTCATCCTGTTACATCATTACCCTATGATGCCGCCATTACTAGATCCATTGTGAAAATGATGAAAATAAGACATGGAGAAGTTAACCCTTGTCCAAGACGACTCAGCCAGTGAGTGGATGAGCTAAACTTTGTCCCCAGAAAGTCTGGCTTCCACCCCAGGCAGTCAACTCCTACACTCTCCTGTCATTCAAACAACATCTGCTCCTTTCCAAGTTTTCGCCTTCTAGAAGCTTATCCTACAAATGTGGCCACATGTGCAAAACAAGAGATGAATAGAACTATTTTCAAACACAATTTAAAAACAGTACTAGATTGTAACTCAAAAGATGGAAAACTATTCAAACATCTATAAATATTGGTCCAGGTAAAGAAATTATGGCTCGTGCATAAATAGGGATGGGTAAGGAAGTTGTCATCTATCCATACAACACAGAAATCTAAAAGGAGAAGGAAATGTTTTTATACTTTTATGAATAGACTATCAATACATTGTTAAGTTTAAAAATAGTCTGGAATGATTCATTTGGTGGAGGCAGTAAGTATGGTTGGAACAGTGGGTACACTACAGTGACCAAGAGAACAGTAGGTAGGCCAAAATTTCTGAAAAACGGGGGACAATTTATATGTATAATTTTATCTCCTCCTTTGTCCTGACACCCAAATTGAATGCTGTCATTTGAAGGGGATGAGAGAGGACATGTGTGTACCTTGGATGAGGGAGGTTCTCTGTGAAGGAAGTACAGTGGGGACACAGCAAGGTCTTTGGATGTTCCAAGAGCAGTGGGAGCCCCTGGGTTGGTATAGGGAAAGGTAGGAGAGACTGTTTATTCAGCATCCAGGATGGAGTTGGCCAGTCTTCTGCCTCGCTGCTCTCCTCTCACTCAATCCCCCAATTCACCTCTCCACATGGTGGGGTGATTCTTCCCATTTCCCAGATGAGGCGCTGAGACCATGAGCAGTGAAGGGATGTGGTGATGGTGACACTGGCTTCTGGAGCATGGCGACTCTTCCTGTAAGGGAGGTGCCACGATCAACACCCTTGGGACCCTTTTCCTTAAGGATCTTCAAATTCCTCATCAAGGACTAAAACCGGCACTGTCTGTATACCTTTCATACTCAGTTCCCCTGACATCTCACTGCAGGGTTTGAGGGTTTGTTTGTTGATTTATTTACATACTTGTCTATATCCTTGTCTCCACCCCTAACTGGAATCATTTTGAATTCAGGCACATTAACTTCTTTATGACTTGTCCCTCTGCCTAGAACAGACTCCTAGGAAATGGATAGTAAACATTCGTTAAAGTAATGAATGAAAGAATGAATAGCAGGATTTGCTATTTTTCTTTTAGTTTTCCTTTGCTTCTGCGCTTTGTTCTTTACATTATTTTAAATATCTGGCCTTATCCTGTGCTAAGAGATTTCACCTCTTGGGGATTATCCTAAGGAAATAATCTTACAACTGTGCAAAGATATATGTAAAATAATGCTTAAGAAAGGAATGTTTATTGTAAGAAAAAATGGAAATAATCTAAATGTTCAAAATGAGGGATTAATTACATGAACCATGACACAATTATCAGTGTTTTGGAATATGTCATAACTTGAAAGAAACAAATAAATCTTATTTATTACTATGGACTATGTCAGGGCTATCTTGATAAGAGAAAAAGCAGGTTAGAAAATAGAATGACATACATGTTTCTGTTTTGCTTCTTATGTGCACGTGTGTGTGTGTGTGTGTACATAGAAAAATATTTCAAATGAGTTATATTAAAAAAGTAAGAGTGGCTAAATCTGGTAATGGACTCGTGGGTTTTATTTTATTTTTTTATCTTTGCAGTATTTCTATATCTGAAAATTTTGAACATAATTAGTTGAACATCGAGGATAATTTATAACACAGTTGCCTTAATTTATAGCTACAATGAGACAGAGTCTGTTCTCAGTGCTTTTTAAACATAGTTGCATGTAATCCTCCCAGCATCCCTGGGAGGAAGATTCTTTATTTCCATTTTCCAGATGAACTCAGGATCCTGAGTGGGTTTTCTGAGTTTGCATAGCTACTGAGACACAGCGCTACGATTTAAACCTGGACAAAAGTGACACCTGAGGTCTTACACAACACTATCTCCATTCTGGTGTTGTTTACACAAATCTGCACAAGTGCTAAAACTCATAGGAGTGCAGAACAAAACCTTCAGCATTATATACATTAATTTAAAAATTAAGTCATTAATCTGAAGGATTAATAAATGAAGCGAGAAAGAGAGGAGCCATCTGCATACCCCACACTTTAGAGGAAAGAGAAGAGAAGACTACTATGAGATCATTACTCATAAACTCAAATATCTATGGGGCCCAGCTGGATATATTAGTGGGTAAAGCAGGACAGGAGAGTAAGTTCCACAGCTTCACTAAGACAAGTGGCTGTCACAAGTCTCCAGTGTCCCAGAGACTGTGGTAAGTAAGCTGGAGAGAATCCTCATCTGAAGAAGGTAGGTCCCCATCCCAATCTCTAAATATTTCTAAATGTTTCCATTGCTAACAATTAAGCCAATAAGCACAAATGGAAGGCAAAGAATATACTAGTGTTACTTTTCCAATTTTCCTTTAGGCTATCAACTCCATGAGGGCAGATCCCGTTTCCCATGTTCTCCATCGTAATTCCTTTGCCTGGGACAGAGTCTGGACCTAGTTAGTAGCTGCTTAAAAATGTTGGTTGAATGAGTGAATGAATTCATTAAAGAAAAAATGAGTGACTCCATCCATAAATGGATTCATTTTGAATGACTCCTTTATAAATGAATGAAGGAAGGAAGCCATTAACCAATATGTAAAAGAATTAATGAATGAATGACCGAATCGGTCCAACAATCCATCAATCCACTAAACACTGAATGGTTATATAATTGAATGAGTCAATGAGGGCTGCTGAATGGTAGAATATATTAAGCAACTTTCCCAGTGTTTGACATGGCCATTTTGGGGTAAAGGGGTAAGAATCTGGGCAGCAGTGCCCAGGAACACATTAATGCTGGTGTCTGAAAGAGTCAAACCTTATCTATATAAGACGGCAGTTTCTGAACAACCCCTCAAGGTGATACATGTTTTTCCACCCAGCTAGAGATTCAGAAGGAGCATGGACAGCCAGAACAGCACAGACGAGGTCACCTTCATTCTGCTTGGGCTCTCCCAGTACCCACAGGCCCAGACCATCTTCCTCTGCCTGCTCCTCAAGTCCTACATCATCACCCTTTGTGGGAACAGCCTCATCCTACTCCTGATCTACTGTGATCCCTGGCCCCACACCCCCATGTACTTCTTCCTCAGCAACCTGTCCTTCCTGGACATGTGCTGCACCACGTCCAGTGTGCCCCAGATGCTCATCAACTGCTTGGTGACCATCCTCATCAACTTGCTAGGACAGTGTTTGGCTCAGATGGCCGCAGAACTTTATCTGGGTTATGTGGAATGTCTTCTGCTGGCTGCCATGGCCTGTGATCACTGTGTGGCCATTGTTGACCCCCTGTGCTACTCTGTGCACATGAGGCCCCAGCTGTGTGTCCTGTTGGCTGGGACTTCATGGACTGCAGCCTTCCTGCTGACTGTGGTCCCTGTGCTGATCATGCCATTGGAGTTCTGTGGTCCCCAGTTCATCAATCACATCTCATGTGAGCTCCTGGCCCTGCTCAAGCTTGCCTGCTCTGATCTGCAGTTCTACCACTTTCTTCTGGTGGGCACCAGTGCCCTGACACTGCTGGCTCCTTTTGCCTTCATCCTGGGCTCCTATGGAATCATCCTGGTGGCCGTGCCTCAGATGCAGTCCACAGAGGGCTGTGATATGTGGATCATGCCTCACATTGGTGGTCCTCCTTTATGGCATGGCCATCTCCATGTATATGATGTCTCACGGCAAGACCATCCATGACCAAGAAAGATCATCTCCATCTCCTATAGCGTTCTCACCCCCATGATGAACCCCCTCATCTACAGCCTGTGGAACAAGCACATGAAAGGGGCCTGCAAGAGGCTCATGGGGAAAAGGATTGATCTCTAAGATGTAGTGTTGAGGGGAGAAGAAATATATTAATATACTGGATTGCCCCCTCTAGGCTGTGAACTGTGTTATTTCTTTGCCACAGTTCTATGGAGGATGTGTTATGCACACTTATACTCAAATACATAAAAACTCATATTTTAAAAACTGGCTATACACTATTTCCTCTGAGGAAATGAAACAAGGGCAGTGTGTGTGTGTGTGTGTGTGTGTGTGTGTGTGTATGTGAGAGAGAGGGAGAGAGGCAGAGAGAGACACAGAGACACACAGAGAGAGATGTGGACTAGAATGAGACTGTCCCAGAAATTCTCAATGACTGAAGGGGAAAAGGGATGAATAGATGGTGCCCTTCACATGTTGACCTACTCTTACAGCTGGTTTCAGGGCACAGAGGCCAGCCCCCAGCAAGACCTGACTGTAGCCTCATCTGCTGCCTAAGTAGCTCACTCTGGGAAGCCACAAATGGTGTGTGCATTTTAAAAATACTGGTATTCCTGCATTAGTGGCCCCTGCCAGCTTGCACTTTCCTGCCTGGGCAGTGTCTCTCTGTCAAGAGCTAAGAAAGACTTGTGATTTCACTCTAGATGTAAATGGTAGAAGATGCTGGTAGAAGGCAAGAGACTTCTGGGTCAGAGACAAAGGACTTTAGTACTCTGGCTAAAGAAGTATATAGCGCTTCATTTTTTTTTTTTTTGCATCAGTTCTCCATGCCCTCCAAGTCCCACAGGGATGATTGCAAAGAGCTTATGATGGATAACTGCAAGAATGGGTTGCATTACGGGAGAGGCACACTGAGTTTGGAAAATTTACCTCTTTCATAGTCAGTGGAAGCAAGTCTGCTCTTTCTCTGTGTAGAAGATGTGCCTTCATGCTGCAGGGTTTCTCACTGCAAACACAAGGCTGAGAATTCTCCTTGGCAAAGAGTAGTCAGGTTCGCAGTCATAGCATTCCCTTCAAGAATGTGCAGGGACATTCAGGACCCAGTGATGATTACTTCTCCCAACACCCTCCCTTCCCTCTGCAGTGCTCTCTAGTGTGGCCCCATTTGCTAAAAGCAGAATATTGAAGCATGTAGAGTGACTGACTAGCACAAGACCCACCACTAGACACTGAGGCAGCCAAGATGGAAACCAGTTCATCTGATGTGATGCCCCTTTGCAGCCTATCATTGCTGCATATTGCAAGGAAAAGGCTGGATATAAAGTCATCATCTGGCTGTGGTTCCCTTCTGTCCTGACCTGGATGACTGTAGACCATCCCATACGAGAGAGGTGTCATAGTTTTCCATTTTGCAGAAGGTTGTGAAAATCATAATCATAGCTAGCACGTTTAACTACTGCTGTGTACCAAACTCTCCAATTTACTTTGCTTCCATTTCTTCCTTATCCATAAGTTAAGTATTATGTCTATAGCAAAGATTGGTACTTTGCACCCAAAAAGCAGGCAAAAATTTCCCTGGTTCAGCCTTTGACTTGCCTTGCCCAGCCCCACCATTGTCTGAGATCTGTCCGTGGTTCTGAAATCACACTAAGATTGTGTACTCAATGACAGCTAAGGGAGGCAGGTGATGTCAAGTAACTTGTGCAAATGTGGCCTCAGAGCAAATTTATGGGATCAAGTGAGGTCAAGTTCCACTGTTTTATAAAGAAGAAGAAAAGGCCCCAACTGGGGGCATGATGTGTCTTCAGACACACATAATGTCTGGGTATGTATTCACCCCTTCACTCTGTGGTCACTTATCAGAAGCAGTGATAGGACCCACGCTGGGTGCTGAGGGAATAGAGCGTGTAGAGAATGAGAACATGTAGATAAGGCATCTGTGATTCCTGAATTCAAAGCACATTACAGTCCATGGTGTGTCTATGGTTCTATGGTGTGTGTGTAGGTAACACGCTGATGATTACAACATTCACATGCCTATTTCCTTAATTTTAGAGCAGTGCCTGTATATAAAATTGTGTTGATTGTTAAAAAATTGGCTTTGATGATCCTGAAAAAAAAACCATACTATTTTGAAGGACAGATGAGAAAAAAGAGGAAAAAGGACAATAGGGGAGAAAGAGTGAGAAACTCTGGTGGGAGAGAAAGTGAAAGAGTGGGCAAAAAGTACCTTCAGATTGAAGGAGATTCTGGGAGAGAAAGGGAGAAGCACATAGAGAAAGTCAGAGAGAGACCGAGAGTAGAAGAAACCTAGAGAGACACAGATACCACGGAAGTGAGTCAGAGAGACAATGAGAAATGAAACAGAGTGAGGGACAGAAAGCTGGTAGCAGGGAGACAAAGACATTTGGAAAGACTACAACAGACAAAGACTAAGTAAAAAAGACAGAGATACAGAAACAAAGAGGGATGAGAAACTGAGAAGGGGGCAGGCAGAGAGAGAACTTCAGAGAAATGGATTGAGAGATATTTAAAGAGATCTGGGAAAAATGAAAAGACAGAAGAGAAGGACAGAGGGAGGCAATTACAAAACACAAAGAAATAAGCAAGCTTCCCTCCCAGTCTGCCTTCAATTCTCACATCCAGAGAGGGTAGGCAGGGGTCCCAGAGGAGCCCAAGAGAGTCTGTGCTCTTGTGCCAAGGTCTCCCCACCAAAACCTCCTTGGTGGTGGCCAATTAAGGTTCCTTGTGGGAGCCCCGGGTGGTGCCCAGAGCCCTGGCCTGGGGCGCGTGTTCAGAGCAGGGAGACTGGCAGTTGCTTCCTCCAGTCCCTTGTGACAAGGCTCTCCAAGGAACCACTTAGAACACTTTAACTCTGCCTGTGATGAGGCCAGTTGGGACATCTTGCCACCCTCTCGGCTCCTGAGCCCCGGCACCAGGAATCTCAGACATACTGCCCACCCCTGGTCTTGGGGAACCATGTGACTGTCCTGCTATGGGGATGTGGAGCTTCGAAGCTGTCTTGTGGTGAAGGAGGAAGCAGGAGATTTCTGGGTGGAGGTGAGTCTGTGGCGTGTCATGGATTCTTGAGGAGACCCACATGGAGGCAGTTTTGTGTGTCAGAGATCCCAATGTGCAAAATTACTTGTGTGAGAGTGTGTTTATGAGGGTGATTTTTCTCCTCAAAGACTTTCATGATCCAAAAGGCACACACCAGTTCTGCATGCACCTCTCCTGCATGGCCTCACCTGCACCCATGACTTCAGTTGGTTTTTAAATGCCAAGGGCTTTTGATCATCTCAAATCCCAGTCTCCATCCATCATCCCTCTCCTGAGCCCCAGAGTCATACATATAACTGCCTATTGGAGATACGATTTTTTTGCACGCCCCCCCAAAGCCCTAAAAACCAATAAGTTCAAGAGATCAGGTTACCTTCCAAAATGTATTGGAGTATTTGCAGAGCAAGGATTCTTAACTTCAGGTTCATTACATTCATCAAATTGTGAGCACAGCTGTGCATGCATAAGACCTGTGTTCACTTGGAGACTAGAACCCACAATTTTTCTCCCATTGCTTCAGGTTTTGTAAATCAGACTCTGCCAATCTCCATGGTCGTCTAGCTCCTATATGGTCTGGGCAATGCCGGCCTCTCCAACCTCATCCATATCATCCTTCTCTTTACTCACAACACTTCAGCCACTGGCCTTCTGTTTGTTATACCAACCAAGCTTATTCCTGCTCAGGACCTTTTCACTTGCTGCTTCTCTACCTTGGATGCTCTTTCCCCAGATCTTCACTTTGTGGATCCTCCTTATCTTCAGGACTTGACTCAAGTGTTACATTCACTGGCCTCTGCTTTAAAATAACCCACTTGCTAACCACATCCTATCATAATATACCCTAGTATTTCTTCCATAACCCATAGTGTCTCTGTGAAAACACAGGACTAACCAATTGTTTGTTTGTTTGTTGGTTATCTGTCTCCAGCACTGCAATATACATTCCATGAGAGGAGGGACATCATCTATGAGTTTCTCCAGTGAACCCCAAAACCCAGCACAGTCCCTAACATTTGTTTGGAAGGTGCTCAATAAATGCTTGAGGAGTGAACAGCAAGGCAGAAAGGTCTCTAGAAGCTGATGTATAGGTGGGAGGTGCTGGGGTGCCAGAAAGATATTCCAAAGTATGAAGGGTCTCGTAGGGCTGTTACAGAATTTCCACTTTATCCTGGAGGCCAAGGAGACACACTGAAGATTTTCAAGCATGGAAGGGACATGATACAATATGTTGCTCAGGAAAATCACTAGTATTGAATCTGGAGACAGGGAGACAAGACAGGTGGCCACTGCAGCAGACAAGACCAGAGGAGATGCTCCCAATGAGGTGAGGGATGGGTGAGGGATGGTCAGAAACCTTTCAGCATCATCTGTCTTTATTCTGAGATGAAAAAATTCAGCATTAATGAGAGTTATCGTCCCAGGCAATTTGAGAACCTTTCTTTGAGTTGTTGAAGAGAAATCCTGCTGCATATTTTTTAAAAATGTCTCCCTTGGTCCTATCCTTCACAAATCTAAATATATTTAATTCTTTCAGTATTTTTCCTATAACATGGTTTCACAAAGCCTTGAACACACTGTTCTCTTCAAAGGGCCCAAGAATTGGTTCAGGGATCAATCACCTCTGATTTATAGGCGTTATGTTACGAATGGGATATTTTCTGGGGAAAGAGGTATGTCTCTTCCACACTCTCAAAAGGAGCCCTGATACAAAAGGGATTAAGAACAAATGTCATATAGTGGCTGGAGCTTGGCGTATAGGGAGAGAACAACATCAATAATGGCAATAGATTATAGTAGTAATAATCATGACAACAGCAATTATAATAGTCACATGCATAGGGCACTTTCCATGTGACAGGCAGTTTTCTTAGGGCTATGTGTATTAACATTTTTTGGATAAATGTTTTTTATTTATAAATCAAAATATTTAAACGGAATTGCATCCTTTTTTTATCCAAAAGAGTTTCTGATTCTGAGAGGTCTTATTGACTTTTAAGAAAATAGTACTAAGAGAAATCATAAGCATGAAACTCAACATCTCACAGACTTTAAGACATTGATGTCATGTGAAATACATACAATTTAGTGAGAAACTAAATGACTATCAGACACTTTGTAATTAGAGATCTGATAGTCACAGACTGAAAATTGTCAGAAGTTAATTTGAGATTGTGTGCTCCAAGATTAGTTTAAAATGAGAATAAAGTTGATATTGTAGTAATCTGAAGAAACAACTTACCATTAGGGATTTTAACATATAGGTAGATCTGGAAATCCATCTAGGCCATGCTGAAGATAAATTAAATAACTCTAAAATGAAAGAAAGTGTGTCGCTCTTGCTCATCATTATATCTCCAGCATCTAACACCAAATCCAGCCCATGAAGGGCAAACAAAATATATTTGTCGAATAAAGAGGAAAGCACACACAAACAGCCCCCCACACACACATGCACGCACATTCTCTATGTAATGATTCTCTTTCTAAAAAGTCATAGCAAAGACCTCCAGCTGGCTTCTACAGTATTTTCAGCAGATCTAGACATACCTCTCTATAGACTCTAAATGCCCCATCCTTCCTCTCTTAGCAGTAATTTCAATTATCACACTACAGACTACCCAACAGACCAGATTCAGGTGTGCATTGGAACTCATTTTCCATCAATATAATAATCAGATGTAGGATTATAATGCCATTATAACACTGTTTACTGAACTCATATAGTCTTCAAAAAGTTTGTGAGTTAGGTATAATAATTATCATCTTACAAATGAGGAAACTGAGGCATAGAGAGGCTACATCAGTATCCATGAACAAGGCAGAATATTTACAGAACAAATCAATTACAGAGACTCACACTCTCAACTACTATCCTCCATTTTTCAAACAAATATATATGGACACCTCTTCAATGAAGGCTCTGGGGTCAGCCCTGGGGATGTGGTTAGCTGAGAACAAGACCAACAAGGTCCCTGTGACTCTTGGAGGATGGGTGCCCTCTATTGACTTCCCAGGAGTGGTCTTCCTCTGGTGGAGGAAGAGGCCAGATTTCTCATGTGTTCACAGCCTGCCCTGTGTTTGTCCATTCCAGGCCCTGATGCTGAGAGAGGAGGAGTGGAAACCAGAGTCTTGAGCCTGGCTGTCCCCACAATGAACTGACATCAGCCACTGGTACTAAGGAGGGAGAAGAGGGGGAGAAGGAGGGAAAGGGAAGAGCGGGAAGCCAGAGAAAAAGTTGGGAAGGATGTTGAGGGATGAAGGAGAGAGAAAAGCAGGAAGTTGAGAGGAAAGAATGATGAGGCAGAAGGACAGCAAGAGGGGAAGTGAAGAAAGACATGATCAGAGAAAGAAAAATCTGTAGGGAGAGGGGGTAATAGAACTGCAGGGAACCATGAGAGTGGTAGGGAGAGAAGGAAAGAAAAGGAAGAAGAGAGAAGACAGACGCATGAAAATAAGGGACAGCAGAGGGAAAATAAGGAGAAAAACATAGAGACAAATACAGCTGGAACGAAGGAAGGAAAGGGAAAAAGAGAAATAGAGACTAAGGAAGGAAAGGAAGGAAGAGAGAGTGAGAGGGAAAATGAAAGACCCAATTGGAGGATCCATAGCACGAGACATGGGAGTAAGCAGAGAAAATAAGACACAGAATAAATAGAAATGGAAACAAACTCTGGGATGCAGAAGCAGAGAGATAGGGAGAGGAAAGGAGAGAGAGAGAGAGAGAGAGAAATGAATGGATTGTGACAGACCCAGAGGAAACATAGGTGGGGGAAGAAGACAACCCCATGGGGGGAGGGAAAGAGGAGCTGGGAGGAGAGAGACAGAGGAGGTGCTGACTGTGACCCTACCCTTGTGTGGGTGATGAAGCTCTTGGAGAAATTCGCTCTCCTCCCAGCAAAATGGACAAACACAACTCATGATTTAATGTTGGGGGTTTGCAGACTCCTGAAGCACAGCCATGGACCTCAGAGTAACAGTGCTTAGTCCATGGTGTGGAAGAAGGAGCTTTCAGAAAGGGAGGAAGATGAGAGGAGAGTGGAGAAAGAAATGAAGGGAGAGCAGAAGAGGTGAAAAGAAGCTGGCAGAATGGGTGGACTGGGTGGTGTGTAAACAACCCCAGGGCTTATGTTGCTGATGGGGGTCAGGATCCACTGGGGAGAATGGGCTCCTGTGGCCCCCGTGTACACACACAAACCCCTGCCACAGGGTGAGAGAGAGGGAGTGATAGAGACTAGGAAGAGAGAGGAAGACAGAAATGCAGGGGAATGAATAAGGGAAAAGAAAGGAACTAAAATAGGAGAGAGAGAGAGAAATGGAAAGAGAACAGAATGAGCTTTTACCAAATCTCCCAAGTAATTGATGAAGCAATTCTTATATACAAGACGTTACAGACAAGAGAAAAAGAGAGAATCCTATCTAGCTTATTTCAGGCATGGATAATTTTGATTGATAGCTGGTCAAAAGATTGATAGTTGATCTAACTTTTATCAGGCATGGATAATTTTGATCTGATAACTGGTCGAAAATAGTATAATAAACATACTCTAAAAGTCTAATGAATATGAAAGAAAAAAATCTAAATAAACTTTTAATTAAACAAATCCATTATTCTATCAAAATATTTATGCAACATGAGACAATGAAAGTTATTCCAGGAATGCAAAGAAGAAATATTCAATATAACTGGAATGGCACAGAGAGGAAGGTTACTGGTTCCAAAGTGAGAATGTCTAGGTTTGAACCCCAACCTGAATGCTTGTGTGGTTATATTAACTTGGGCAAATTAGTTGACCTCTCTTTACCTCAGTTTTCTCATATATAAGATAGTAATAAGAGGAAAATAGTAATAATAACATAAAAACACTAAAAAGAAAACTTACCTCATTGAGTATTTGTGAGGATGAAATTTATTCATCCATGTAAAAGCTCTTAAAGTATTTCCTAGGACACAATTGGTGCTGAAAAATTATTAGATACAATTGTAGAATGTGTATCAGTGTACAGCCATGCATCACTTAACAACAGGGATACATTCTGAGAAAGGCATTGTTAGGTGATTTTGTCGTTGTGTGAACATCATAGAGTGTACTTACACAAACCTAGATGGTATAGCCTACCACACACTTAGGCTGTATGGTACAAATCTTACGGGACCACCATCGTTTATATGGTCTGTTGTTGACAAAAACGTCGTTATGTGGTGCATGACTGTAATTCACATTAACAGAATGAAGAATAATGCATGATAATTAAAAACAATTAATGACAGAAAAGTATTAGATATAATACAGCATTTACTCATGATTCAAATAAACAAATATCTTAATAGATTAGAAGAAAGGGTGACTTTCTTTAACCTGATAAGGGTTGTAAAGAAAAGGCACCAGGAAACATTAGCTGAATCCTTATGAAGGTCAGGAGTAAGGCACGAATGCCTGCTATCATCGCCACCATTCAACACTGTCCTCGAGTTCTCAGCCAATGCAATAAGACAAGACAAGGAAATGAGAGGAACATGGATTCAAAAGGCAGAGAGAGAAGGAGGGAAGAACAAGTTGGATGTGATGGTTAAAAGCCTAGGCTAGCAGTCAGGCATGGCTTGGTTTGGTGTTTTGCTCATTTCTTCCTCTGTTTGACATTAACAAAAGATATGTCTCAGAATTTTTTTCCTCGTGTGTAAAATGGGAAAAATAATAATATGACTTTTCCTGGAATGAATAAGTTAATGCGTACACAGTGCTTAGAGGAGTGTCTGGCCCACACACGGTGCTCAAACAATGGTAGCTGCTGGTATTATCACTGTGAAACAGAAATCAAGATGTGGAGACAGAGAAATATGAGATAAGAGGCAGAGGAGAGAGGGAACCAGGCGCATTAGAAATGACAGGAAGACCAGGTAGGGTGAAGGGTGTGGGAAGACAGATGGAGAAATCAGAGAGAGGAAAGGAATAAAAACATGGTAACGTGCACAAGGCACTGTGCTGGGTGTATCCACTCATGCAACCTTCCCAATCCTGTGAGTTGAATTTTGTGATCATTATTTTATTTATTTTTTAAATTATTTCATTGAGGTCACATTGGTTTATAACATTGTGTAAATTTCAGGTGTACATTATTACATATCAGTTTCTGTATAGACTGCATCGTGTTCACCACCAAAAGTGTAGTTTCCTTCCATCACCATACACATGTGCCCTTTTACCCCTTTCACCCTCCCTCTGCCCTCTTCCCCTCTGGTAACCATCAATCTGTTCTCCTTATCTATGTGTTTGTTTGTTTATCTTCTACATATGAGGGAAATCATATGATGTTTCTCTTTTTCTGTCTGACATTTCACTTAGCATAGTACCCTCAAGGTCCATCCATGTTGTCACAAATGGCATGATTTTGTCTTTTTTAATGGCTGAGTAGTATTCCATTGTGTATATATACCACATCTTTTTTATCCATTCATCCATTAATGGGAACTTGGAGTACTTCTATGTCTTGGTTATAGTGGATAATGCCATAATGAACATAGGGATGCATAAATCTTTTTGCGTTAGTGATTTCATGTTCTTTGCATAAATACCCAGTAGTGGGATTGCTGGATCATATGGTAGTTCTATGTTTAATTTTTTGAGAAATCTCCGTACTGTTTTCCATAGTGCCTGCACCAGTTTGCATTCCCACCAGCATACACTGATTGTCATTTTTAAGAGAGAGAAAAGTCATGTTCACAAAGATCTGGAGTTAGCTTCCCAAAGTCACACAGCTGGCAAATGGCAGAGACGAAGTTGAGGCAGAGGAAGGGAGTGCAAGAGGAAAAATCTATTGCAAAAGGAAGGGGAAAGAGAATGGAGAGGTTGAGAGGACTAGAGAGATGGGGGGTGGGGAGGAAGGGAGAGAGAGGAAGGAAGAGAGGGAGACAGAGAGAGAAATAGCAAGAGAGGAAAGAGAGAGAGAAAGAAAACAGGGAGACAGAGAGAAAGGGAGAGAAGAAGGAGGGAGGAGGTAGAGAGGTAAGAAAACAAAGAGACAGAGGAAAAGAATCAGTGCCAACACCCACAGCCCCAGAAGTGGCTACCTCTGTGAGTGGAGCCTCACAGCTGCGTTTCTTCCCCAGGATGGACCCGGCCACCTGGAATGAGACGGGGACCTCTGACTTCCTGCTGCTGGGGCTGTGGGCCCCGCCACCCCTGCGGCCCCTGCTATGGGCGGCCCTCCTGGCGGCGTATCTGGCCACAGTACTGGGCAACGGCACCCTGGTGGGGCTGATCGCACTGGACCAGCGGCTGCACCGGCCCATGTACCGCCTGCTCGCCCACCTGGCGCTGCTGGACACCGCGTATGTGAGCACCACGCTCTCACAGGTGCTGGTGCACGTGACGGCGCGCCGAGCCACCCTCTCCCCGGCGCGCTGCGGAGCCCAGATCCACCTGGGGATCTCCCTGGGCAGCTGCGAGGCCATTCTCCTGGCTGCCATGGCGCTGGACCGCTGCCTGGCCGTGTGCCAGCCCCTGCGCTCCGCGGCGATCATGACGCCCGCGCGTTGTGCCATCCTGGCCACCACCGCGTGGGCGCTGGGCTTCATGTTGTCGGTGCCCAACGCCGCGGCTGCGCTGCGCCTGCCCTTCTGCCGCCGGAGGCCCCCAGTCGACCACTTTTTCTGCGAGCTGCCCGCGGTGCTGAGGACGGCGTGTGCAGACACCACCGCCGATCACGTGCTGGTCTACGGCTTGGGCACGCCCATCCTCCTGGTGCCCTTGGCCTTCATCCTCGCCTCCTACGCCTTGATTCTGGCGGCCGTGGGCCAGCTGCCTTCTGCCAAGAGCCGCCTGAAGGCACTGTCCACCTGCAGCTCGCACCTGGCCGTGGTGGGTCTCTTCTACCGCACGGTGACCGCCACGTACCTGCGCCCCCGGGGCTCCAGCGCCCTCCCCGCCAAGCGCCACAAGCTGGTGGCTGTTTTCTATCTCGTCATCACGCCCGTCCTGAACCCGCTCATCTACAGCCTTCGGAACCGCGAGGTGCATGCGGCGGCCCGCCATGCCCTTGCCCGGTTCCGAGGGTGGCGCGCTGTGCTGAGCTGACCCGGGGAGCTGGAAACACAGCTGGAAGCTCCCGCCCGGCTCTGACACTTAGCCCTGTGATCTTGTACACATCCCTCTAGCTCCCTGAATCCCCGTGCACCTTTTAGTGCCTTCTGTCTCCCTGAATCTCTGTGCAGAGGTCAGGGGCCGCCAGCATTTTCTATAAAGGTCAGATAGTAACTATTTTCAGCTTTCCAGCTATGTGCTCTCTGTTGCAACTGCTCAGCTCGGCCATTGTAGCCGGGAAGCAGTCATAGATGATACATGAATGAGTGAGCATGGCTGTGCTCCAAAGAAACCCTTTATTTAGGTACACTGAAATTTAAATTTTATGTAATGCTCACATGTCACAACATATTCTTCTTTTGATTTTCTTTTCAACCATTTAATAACATGAAAACTGTTTTTAGCTTGAGGGCCATAAACACCAGGCAAAAGGCCATAGTTCTCGGACCCCTGGTGTAGGACAAAAGATTGTCCCAATAGCATCATTGTCAGGATGAAGTAAATAAGATATGCCAGGCATGGACCTTCATGGTTCTTTTGGCCCCCAATCCAATGTAGGATATTCATTGTCACCCAGATACAATAGGTTGCACTTTATATTAAGTTTGTACGTGCCAAGCATATTTATAAGGGCTTTATGTGTTGTAACTCAAGCTGCAGAATAACCTTTTGAGGTTGATAGTATTGTGACTCTCATTCGACACATTTAAGGGGTGAGAAAACAAAGGCACCTATAAATGAGGTAACACATATGGCAAGTGGTGAGTGATAGTCAAGTGCAGGCAGTCAGGTTCCAGAGCCGTTTGCAAAAACATAGATGGACCTGGAGGGCATTGTGCTAAGTGAAATGAGCCAGGCAGAGAAAGACAAATGCTGTACAATCTTATTTATATGTGGAATCTAAAATTAATATGGATAGGGACATGGACATAGAGATAGATATATAGATACATCAACATGGAGGTGACATAGATATAGATATAGAAATGGATATGGATGTAAGTAGAGAGAAAGGGATGAAGATGTAGGTATAGACACAGACACAGACACGGGTGTAACTTGACTTATTCTTATGTCCTGAGAAGCTGATATTCTCTCCTCTATTCCATTTTTAATGCTGTATGTGACTTACTAAACTGATTAACACTTCGTAAAACACTTAAACAGGTATCTGGCATAAAATAGGCATTCAACAAGTGACAACAGTCATTCACTTACTCATTCATACACTTTACAAACATATATTGAGCACTCGCAATATGATGAGAACTATTGCAGGCGCTGGAGATGACGCTCTGTGGGTAGGCATGCAGTAATAGGGGTACTAGTGAGCGTTTATTCATGGCATGGAGGGAACCAGGCATTGTGCTAATCACTTAGAAGCATGATTTATTTTGATCATCGCATGCACACACAATATTAGGAGGTACATACTATTTTTATGCCCCATTTATAGAAGAGAAAACTGCAGGTCATGGTGTTCAAACCCTTTTCCCAAGCAAACAAGTGGGGAAAAATTGTGGAGCGCGGACACCCAACCACTCTCGTCAATAGCTGGTATTTTCATTTTCTACAATAAGGGGCTTAAAATGGCTATTTTTACTTTTGTGACTGAAGCATGGCAGTCATGGAGGAAAGAGCACAAATCATAAGCACAGAGCTTATTTCCGCCCCCCTGACATAACCAGCAGGGGTATGGGGCAGTGTGGTGAGGGTGGGAAGGTGAGCAGGGGCAAACTTCAGGGGTCCTCGAATGCCGGAGTGAAGATTGTGGATTTCTTATGTGGTGAAGGGGGAGCAGACAGAATCTAGCCCCTCTGGGACATCCTGGAGGCAGGAGGTCAGAAGGACCATGGGATGGAGAAGCCCAGGAAGAGGGAATGTGGTGGGGACCACAGCCTCCAGGGAAGCAGAGGCTCCACACTCCCCAGCTCCCTCTGCCCTCACGTGGGGCATACAGGCATAATGAATGGAATTCTCTGTGGATTGAGTCCTCAGGGCTCTCATCCCATGGCCAGAGCCAAAGATTGAAATTTCTGGTTCCTGTGATTCCAGTCAGCCCCAGGAGCTCCTGGATCAAAGGGATAGTCAGAGCTTTGTCCTCAGCTCCAGACAGACCAAGCAGGAGAAGGTAAGTGGGTCCTTCTTGAAAGGCAAGGGCTCCAGGCTGTGAGGGGAAGAGGAGTCTGGGGTTCTGTCAGACTGTGTGATGCTGGGACAGCCAACGTCCCTCTCCAGACAATGACAATAATTTGTAACAGTGAGTCATGGTGTTGTCATTCTTTGATGGTGATGATGATGGTGGTGATGATGGTGATGATGATGATGGTGGTAATGGTGATGAAGCTGGTGGTGGTGGGAGTAGTGATGAGACAGTGGTGATGAGGTTGGTGATTATTGCTAACAGTAACTGAATGCTTACTGTGTCCCAAGGATTGTGCATGATCTCAATGAATTCTCACAACAGTCTTATGGAACAGACACCATTATTATCATCAGTTTGCAGGCAAGGAAACAGAGGCTCAGAGAGGTTTATTAAGTCACACGCTAGTAGGTGGTAGAGTTTGGGTTTAAGTTTCCATCTGCTGGGCTTTAAGGTGGCTCCCTGAAATATTTGGGGGCGCCCGCCTTTTGCCAGGCCTTTCTCCTCCCACCAGCCCTGAGCCATAGGTATTGTTACCTCTCTTTTGCAGATGAGGGAATGGAGACCTCATCAAGGTTAAGTCCCTTGCCCAGGGCTGCACAGCTGCTCTGAGCTCTCACTCTGGGCTATTCTCACCCCAGTATTCGGTGGGATAGTTGAGCTCTAACTCCATCCCCCATAGCAAGCGTTCCACCATTAATGCTGTTTGCATTAAACCTCTGTTTAGGAGAGTAACTTCAAGGTAGACGGTTCCTTTCCTGTCCAGAGGTGAGCACCCTAGGTGAGTCTGGGGCTGCATGGAAGGTGCTGGGTCATTAATGGAGGTGGTTGTCATTCTGCATCATATGCTCAGGTCATCCCTAACATGGCCAGGGAAGCCCTTGAATATGAGACTGAGGGTGTGGACCGCCTCCTGGGAAACAACAGTGAATCATTTTGGCCAAGGTTTGGACATTGGCTGACATGTTGCCCCTATGAGCTGTGGGGACCAGGGCAAGTTATTTAACATTCGAGTCTTGGTTCCCAGCACTGTTACATGGGGATGATAGTACCTAGGACTGTGTTGAAGACTCAGTGCATTAGTAACATGCTTGAAACAATGCCTGGTACAAAATAAGTCTTGTATAAGTGCTTGGCATGTATAATATTGAGTCCCTCTCTTTCCCTCTCTGGGCATGACTGCTAGCCCGAACAGTTATCTGTGTCATTCCCAAGAGGGCAAAGAAAATGGCAGGGATTTCATGGGAGGAGAGTGTGGATACAATAAATGCTGGACAGAGTGGAGATGGGAAGGCTGATGGGGAGGCTGCAGCAATGGTCCAGGAGGTGACCCATTAGTGGATCCTGAAATCAATTTATCCCAGGGTTTCTCAGCCTCAGTTCTGCTGACGTTGGGGGTAGAATCATTCTGTGCTCTTGGGGGGCTATCCTGTGCACTGTAGGCTGTCAGCAGCCTTCCTGTCTTCTACCCACTACCGGAGGAAGAGAATTTCTAAAAAGATGTGTGAACGTTCAACTAAAACTGTCAGGCATTATTGTATTAAAAAGAAAACCAAGAGTCCAGTTGCAGCAGGAAGAAGTTCCAATGGCACTGCCCTGCTTTCCCTCCAAGAGTTATTGGAGCTTTCTATAGATCTGAGAGGTAGCGCCCCCAGACAGGAATTTGATAAACTGCTGAGTCCTTTATACAAACAGATATAATTTACGAGCTGCCATAGATTTTTCCCACCCTCCAGTGTTTTGTTACTTTTTGCAATGTTGTAAAACAATGTTTCTCATCCTTAAATGTAGCTCAAACAAAAGGAGGTCCTAGTGCGCATTTCTTCTTCAATAAAAAACAATGTCCATAGTGGTGTTTCTCAAATTTCTTTTGACAATGAGAACTAGGAAGAAATATAGTTTACTTTGTGGATAAACACACACACTACTGAACCAAACTTTCATGAAACATTCTCACCCTTCGTATACACCATGATCTCATTTAAAAAAAATCTACTCTACTCATTAAAAGAATGCGTCACATCCTCTTAAACTTATTTCATGATCTGCTTGTGGGTCACAGCCCACATTTTGGAAAGCACTGTTCTGTGGCACAGAATGGATCTGTGTTCCCTGGGTGTCAGGTAATTTAAGAAGTGAGAAAGTGTAGCATGACGCAGCAATGTGCCCTGATGTGCAACCTGTTCTTAGTTTAGTGAGTCCAGCTGGCAAAGCAAATTATGATTAAAACTCACTCCATAAATGCATCCTTGAACCTGGGAAGCCACAGCCAGGGTGGAGAGGTGAACGTGGATTTAAGGAACATGGGGTTTCGTTGCTCCACATGGCTCTGAATCCAGTCCTGCCGGTGAATTTCATAAAGAGTCAATGAAATCAGACTTGATAGTGTTTAACTTTGCAGTAACGAATGAATACATTCTCTTAATAAAACTTAAGTAGGATAAGTCTAAAGTTCCCCTTGATTTTTACCTCCAATTGCAGTCCTCACCCTTGAGGTAAACTCCATGATTAGTTTGGTGAGTGTCCTTCCCTATGTTGTCTGTGTATTTATATACCTATATACGAGCCTGAAGAAAAATACACAATTTCCCTCTGGATGGCTCTTTTTCATAAGTTATGTCATACCATCCCTCTCATCCCACAACTTGCTTTTTTTTTTGCATAATACTTCCTGAATATCTTCCACTTCATTGTATCCAGACAGCATTTCTTTTTAACAGCTGCATAATATTCCATGCGGATCTGCCATAATTCCGCCACCTTCGAATAACTTCCCACTGCACTTAGAATAAGATAAACAAGATCCAAATCCCTCATCATGGCCATCATTCTGAAGAGGAGCATGACATAATCTGATTTATTTATTTATTTTTAAAAAAGATCACCTGGGCTGCCTTTGAGTTGTTAGATGAAGTGCTAAGTGCTTTAGCAGGATTCTTTCAAGCAATCCTCCAAGTGGAGGAAATCCTGCTATCACCATTTCACAGATAAGAAAACAGGTTTGGAGGTGATGACACCTGTCTGAGTTTACCCAGCTCTCGCGTGGCAGGGCTGGGAAGAAGCCCAAGTTCTCATCACTCAAGACCCTCTCCTGCCTCCTAATATCACTGTATCGTACTTTCTCATTTACTGGCCATGTCTCTCCTGCTAGCTGGTGTTTTTCTTTTCAAACTGCAGGTCATGACCTATTAGTGGATCCTGAAATCAGTTAAATCAGGGCTTCTCAGCCTCTGTTCTTAGGATCATTCTGGGAGTCAGAGGGGGTGCTGTCGTGTGCACTGTAGGATGTTTAGGAGCATCTCTGTCTTCTAACCACCAGACGCCAGGAGCATCTCAGTTGTAACAACCCAAAATGTCACCACACACTGCCAAATGTCCCCTGGGGGCCAAATCCTCCCCAGCTGAGAAAGACTGATTTAGATGGTCAAAACCAACATTTAAAAAAAATGAGATAGAGTAGATTCAAACCAACAAAGTAGGAAACAGTGGGTGGGGAGAAAGCACATATTTTGTCTGTTGTCTACTGGAAAAGAGACTCAACCATTTAATGGACTGAACTTCATTGAGCACCTACTGTGTGCCCGGCACTCTTGCGTGCCACAAACACAGCACTGAACCAGGCAGAAAAGCCCTCATGCATGTGACACTCTTAGTGGGGCAGACAGACGATAAACAAGTAAGCAGATGACCCAGGCCACTTCCAATGCACTTTCAGGGGCGAGATGATATCACAGAGAGTGACCAGTGTGTGGACAGTTGGGGGGCAGGTCCCTGGGAAAGGACTCTCTCAGGGGGAGAGGCATCTTAGCTGATATTTGTAGGAGGAGAAGGAAACAGTTATACAAACACCCAGGGGAGAAGCGTCTGAAGCAGAGGGCCCTGAGGTGGGAAAGAAATGGCAGATATCACGGAAAACTAAGTCTTTGAAGCTGGATTTAGTGAGCGAGAGGATCAGAAAGAGACGGGGATGGGGAGGTAGCCACTCCACACAGGCTGGTATCACTGTTGCAAAGGAGAAACAGTGATGCAAACATCCGGGGAAAGAGCCTCTCATGGGAAGGGACGGGCCAGTGCAAAGGCCCTGAGGGAGGACAAGGCATCGTGGACAGAGCCTAGTGGAGACGAGGTCACAGAGGTGGGCGGGGCCCGCCAGGGCCTCGTGGGCCTTGGTAAGGTCATTGGCTCTCACTCCACGTTCACTGGGCGTGCAAGGAGGGTCCCGCGTGCGGCGTGATCTGATTTGCCTTTTAATAGGACCCCTCCGCTGCTCTGTGCAGCGTGCGCTGTGGGGGACACAGGCGAGGCAGGCGCGATTCTGCTCTTCACGGCTTCTCTTACCTCCTCCCGTCCCCCAGGCTCTTCGCCCCCCCGGGCGCGGTCCCCACGTCCCCCTGGGTCCATGCCGGTGGCCCTGGGCTCCCCGGGCGCCCCCGCAGCCCCGCCCTGGGCCAACCAGAGCTCCGGCCGCGAGTTCGTCCTGCTGGGCTTCGCGCACGTGCCCGCGCTGCGGCCGCTGCTGGCCGCGCTCTTCCTGGCCGTGTTCCTGCTCGCGCTGCTGGGCAACGCGCTCGTCGTGCTGCTGACCGCCCTGGACCCGGCCCTGCGCGCGCCCGTGTACTTCCTCCTGCGCCACTTGGCCCTGGTGGAGATCTGCTTCTCGCTGGACATCGTGCCCCGGCTGCTGGTGACCCTGCTGCGGCCCGGGCGGGGCGTGTCACCCGCGGGCTGCGCCCTGCAGCTGCTCTTCCTGCTGTCCTGTGTCACGTCCGAGTGCTTCCTCCTGACCGCCATGGCCTGGGACCGCTATGTGGCCATCTGCAGGCCCCTGCACTATGGCGTCGTGAGCCCACGGCTCTGCCGCCTGCTGGCTGCCACGTGCTGGCTAGGTGGAGTCCCCGTGTCACTGGTCTTCATCTGGCTGTTCCACTTCCCCTTCTGTGGGCCACGTGGCATCCGCCACTTCTTCTGGGACATCGCCCCTCTGCTGAGCCTGGTATGTGGGGACACCAGGGTCTTTGAGGCCAACGCATTGGCGGCCACAGTGCTGGTCATCATGGTTCCCTTCTGTCTGGTAGCCACGTCCTACATTGGAGTCTTAGCCACTGTCCTGCAGATGCCATCAGCCACAGGGCACCACAAGGCCCTGTCCACCTGTGCCTCCCACCTCATGGTGGTGGTTCTGTTTTATGGCACAACGGGGGTCATCCACTTGCGACCCAAGGCCAGCTACTCCCCAGAGAGCAAGCAAGTGGTGTCCCTCTCCTACACTCTGGTGATCCCCATGCTCAACCCTCTCATCTACAGCCTTTGGAACAAGGAAGTGAAGGCTGCCCTGGGGCGCATGTGTGTTCAAAGAAGAGGGTCCCATATTCCATGACCTCTCCGTGATTCCAGAACCATTCATCCAACCGTTTCCTGACTCTCCTACCTGGAGGGGCCTTTAGGTGCCTCAATGTCCACTAAACTGAATTCTTGCTGATTCTCCTCCTATGATTCTCTCTTTTGGAAGTGGCACCAACACTTCCTTGATGGCTGTCTTGAATCCAGCCATCATTCAGGAAGACTCAGTTTATTCAGCATGATAGGGTTCTGTTCCTGGTAATGGAGCATGAGCTGTATCTGTTTTTAAAATCATGGTAATAGCACACTTCCTGTGGAAGTGGTGTTGCCAGCTTTAGCAAATATAAATGCAGGACATTCAGTTAAATTTGAATTTCAGACAAATAATAAATAACATTTGAGTATAAGTATGTCCCGTGCAACATTTTTTGCAATTATTTTTGAGTACAAGTATGTCCTCCTTTCTCATGGCTGGGTAGTATTCCATTGTGTATCTATACCACGTCTTCTTTATATACCACACCTTCTTTATCCGTTCATCTGTTGATGGGCTAGGTTGCTTCCAAGTCTTGGCTATTGTGAATAATGATGCAATGAACACGGAAGTGCGTATATGTCTTTGATATCCTGTTTTCATTTCCTTTGGGTATATATCAAGAAGTGACATTGCTGGATCATATGGTAGTTCTATGTTTAATTTCTTGAGGAATCTCCATACTGTTTTCCAAAATGGCTGCACCAATTTACATTCTCACCAGCAGTGCACAAGGGTTGCCTTTTCTCCACATCTTCTCCAGCAGTTATGTCTTGTCTGCTTGATGATAGGCATTCTAATAGGCTGTGAGGTGATATTTCATTGTGGTTTGATTTGCATTTTCCTGATGATTAGTGATGTCAAGCAGCTTTTCATGCACCTTTGGCCATTTGTATGTCTTCTTTGGAAAAATGGCTACACGGTTACAATTTTAATTGTATCTGTGTGATGACTTTGTTAATGTTTCTCATTTCCCTACTAAACTGTAAGTTAATCATGTCTAATTCTACTCATTATTTAATCCTCAACACCTGGCGCCAAGTCTGACACATAGTGTCAGACACTCATTAAATGTTTGCCGAAAGAATGAATAAAGAATGAATGATACTCAGATATGCTTCTCAGGACTTTCTCTCTTTGAGAGGCCTGTGATCTCCTTCCACAGTGTCAATAGGATGGCAAGCACTGATGTGACGCCCTAAGACAGCTGGAGTGGAAGACACCTATAGCAATGTGTGCCATCACCCACTTCCCCTTCTGCTGACCAGTGGCTCCTCCGGGTTGAGGGGGAGCCGTTGCTCCTCGCTCTAGCTCTTTCAGACGGTGTTGACCCTTCCCTGGAGCTGCTGCTGTATTTTACCTCTGCGAGTGATTTTTGTTTCTGAGATTAGCACAGGACTCAAGTCAGTCCAGTCAAGATAAGTCTCAATAATTGTGCTGGTCCCACTGGGGCAAGACAGGCTCTCTTTCTGTTGTACTTGAGACTGGTTGGATGTAGCCATGGACTTGCCAGGAAGCACCTAGAAGGAGTTTATCTGGAATAAAATGCATATAAAGACACGAAGATTTATAAAATGGAGAAAGACACCGAATCCTGACATCATTATTACAGTATCTGAATTTCTTTGTGCCATATTACCCTGGATGTTCAGTTCATGAGTCAATAAATTCCAATTTTTGATCTTAATCAATTTTGAGTTTGATTTTTTTGCTTGCAACTGAAGGAGGCAAGATATCAAATAAGCTATCCCAGTCCTGAATTCAGTGCATGCCTGACTCATCCTCCTCCCTACCCCTTACGGTAGCCTCAACTCATGGCCTGTTTTCAGCTGGGCACAGCTAGAGTTTGGGGTTGGTGTTCATCCTTCAGATCCATGTCATGATACTGAAAGTCATGCTCACTCTACTTCACATTTCTCTCGGAATAACTTCCTTCCTTCTTTCCTTTCTGCAAGTGTTATGTAGTAGTCCCAATGCTGCATGCCTTGGATGAAAGATGAATAAGACCGTATCCTCTCTTCAAGGATCTTATAGTGTAGTACTAACTTATCTGATGCTTCTCTAATAAGTGTTTTTTTTTCTTTTTGGTGAGGAAGATCAACCCTGAGCTAACATCCATGCCAATCCTCCTCTTTTTGTCGAGGAAGATAGGCCCTGGGCTAACATCTAATAAGTATTTATTAATAATATTCTCCTCTCTCCTTCAATATTGATAGGAGGGTACATAGAACAAATTTTTAGGGAGCAACTTGGTAGTATCTCTCAACATTTATATTTTATATTTCTTTTGATCCAAAAATGCCACATCTAGAAATTTACCTTGCAACTACACTTGTACCAATACATAGAGATATTTGTACATGAATTTTCATTTTAGAATTGTCTAGAATGGCAAAAAAATGTGGGCAAGCCTAAATTTATACCATTGGGATTGGTAAAACAAATTGTGGTGCCTAATATACAATGGAATACTATATAACTGTTAAAAATTATGAGGGCCACCTATATATATTGATATAGAAAGATGAACCATGATATAGGGTTGAAGAAAAAAGTTATAAAAGAGTATGCATAGCATGATCCCGCTTGTGAAAAACAAAAACATGTCTATATCTATCTATCTATATCTATATTTATATATATATTTGTGTATAGAAAAATTTCTGGAAAGATATGTAACAACTGTTTCCTATATTACCTATGAATACCTGATTTGAAATTGGAAAGGGAGTATTTACTTCCGTAAGATTCAAACTTCTTATACAAAGCAAATATTTGTTTCATAATTTAAACAATTATAAACTTCTCCAAGAATGTTGACACTTCTTTAATCTTTTTATATTGGTAGAAAATCCACGCCAAGCCCTCAACTAATAAAGCATGATGATGCCAACTAAATTTAACACAAAAGATATAGTTATAGGGGAAATATTTCCCCACAACTAGTATCTGGCATTATCAGGATTTTAACCTGAGTCTCTCCGCAAAACCTTAAGGACTCAAAGCTTTAAGACCCTGACTCTTGTGCTTACCTGACTTAGATGTGGTTTGCCCTAAGAATACCCATTTTATTCATCCAAATTGCTGAGCTGAGCTTCTTTGAATAGAAACAGTCACCATAATTCCCCTCATCAGAACTTGTCAGGTGTTGGAAGCCACTCTCATGTCCATGAGCTCTAACTAGGTCTGGGTCCAGCCCTATAGGCCCCTGATCTAAAGACATCCAGCTAGCCCCAGGCAGCATTGAACAAAAGGTGGTTGGGATCACAAAAGACTTGAAAGTGAGATCTCAAAGAGATATTTGTACACCCATGTTCACAGCAGCATTATTCACAATAGCTAAGAGATGGGCTCACGTGTCTATTGACGGATGAACAGATAAACAAAATGTGATGTATACACCCAATGGAATATTAGTCAGCCTTGAAAAGGAAAGGAATTCTGACATATGCCACAATGTTGGTGAACCTTGATGACATTATGCTAAGCGAAATAAGCCAGACACAAAAGGGCAAATCCTGTGTGATTCCACTTATATGAGGTACTTAGAGTCATCAAAATTATAGAGATGGAAAATAGAACAGTAGTTTCCAGGGGAAGGAAGAATGGGGAGTCAGTGTTTAGTGGATACAGAGTTTCCATTTTGCAAGATGACAAGAGTTCTGGAGATGGATGGCAGTGATGGTTGCACAACAATGTGAATGCACTTAATGTCACTGAACTGTACACTTATAAACACGGCTAAAATGGTGAATTTTATAAGTGTATTTTACCAATTAAAAAGTCCATAAAGAAAAGAAGAGGGGGTTGGGATCAGTGATAAAGGAGGCTGGTGATAGCTTTTCCAAATAATTCAACCTCAAAGGATGAATCATATTTCTACAGGAGAAAGGGGGACAGGGGAAGGGATCCCAGGCAGAGGGATCAGAATAAGCCAAGATGGGGAAGTATGAAAGGGAACTAGGTGCTCCAAGCATGGGGAGGAGTCAGAGACAGTGGAGAATCATGGAAAATGAGGCAGGAAAACTTGCTTGGGTACACATAATGTAGGGCCTGAAATATCATGCTAAGAAATTTTTAGTTCATACAGAAGACAAAGAAGAGAGGGCTTTAAAAGTATCTTGCATATGACCTAATAAGTGTTTGCTCTAAGTATGGAGTCTTTCTTGACTTGTGCTGAGTGGAAATAATCTTAGAAGTCTTCCTGAACCTTCAATTCAGTTACCACATTCTCCTGAAAGTCTCCATACTGTAAGTTCCCATACTAAACTAGTCTCCTCTCTGCTTCCCCAATTTCTGGCCTTCATGTAGTTCCATATCTGCCTTTACCACAGATCTTGGAAGCAGAAGGGAAGTCTGATTTATTTTTGTGTTCCTAGCATGCAGAACACATTCTAGCATACCGTAGGTTATCAATGAACACTTACTGACATGGCCTAAAGATGGATTCCTAATTAGGGATGCCTTTACCCTCTTCCCTCAAGCCCAGTGGAGACTCAGAAAAAAATCTTTCCCATCTGTTCTCTAATTCCACAGAGATTAGGGAAGGGAGGTCTCAGAGATCCACAGGTTTGGTTTAAGCTGGCTTCCTCTGCTTGCCTACTGGCTGTGAGAATGGAGGAACTTGGCAGTGCCCATACAACACACAGTTCAGATTATGCAGTGGGTAAAGGTGTGAGATCTGGTGAGAACTCCAGCTCAGGACCAAGGACAGCTCCTTCTAGCCTGGCATGAATTCAAGGAGATATCCTTGTTTTCTAGCTACTGAACCCCCTGGCTCCATTCCTGAAGATTCTGTCCCAATCTGTGGGTTCTCAGTCCATATGGCCACTGACCAGAGACTCTAAAGAAAGAAGAAGACTAACGCTATCCATTCTGATAGACCCATCTCACTTGAGCTATTCAGGTAAGGAGACTAGCACATTTGAGGGACAAAGGGAAGGGAATATCAAGATGAGAAGAAAAGAAATGGTATGTATAGCACATCTACTCTACGTCAGGTGCTTTGCTGAATGCTTTCCTTGCATTATCTCTATTAATCCTCTCAATAATCCTATGATGTGGTTGTAAATACAATTCCTGTTTTACAGATGGAGAAACTGAAGGTCAGCAAGAGCAAGTAAAAATGCTCAATTTCATAGACGTAAGCAGGAGAGGATTTAGAGTTAAAGTCCAGGTCCACGTGGTTCTACAGCCTGAATTCTTTCTACCATACCAAGATGCCTATCAGGGATGACTGAAAAGGAGTAGCTGGGTTGGGAGCTGAAAACCTGGGCTGAAGTTCCCAGCTAGCTGAGTGAATTTGGTCAAAGTGTGGTCACGTCTTTGTGTCTTTGCTAGTGTGGTTCTTTCTTCCAGGATTTCCCATCACTCTGCCCATTTTCTAACTTTCAGATTTCTGCTAATCCTTCAAGGCTCAGTTAAAATGTCAGATCCTACATGAGGTCTTCCCAGTCCTTCCTTGTAGAAGTAAATACTCCTTCATCAAACCTCTGCCCTGCCTTGTCGTTCCTATGACTGCCTCCTCTGCTGAAACCAATTAGATTAATACACCAGCACTGAAATCCAATTTGGAGATGAGGCCAAAGGACAGCTTCACTGTACAGATTCAAACATATGCAACATCTTTCACACAGAGAGGCATCAAACTATAGAAGAATGATCACTGGCTTTAGAATCAAATAGATCCAAGTTCCACTCCTGGATTAGCCACTAACTATCTATGTGACCTTGGTCAAGTTTCTTCACCTCTCTAAGCTTTAGTTCCTCTTCCACAAAATGCAGAGCCTAAAACTTCGCTCAAAGAGTGGTTACAGCCTGGATTAGTGAAATAATGTATAGATCATAAAAATGATACCTATATTTAGTTGGTGTACTATTTAATAATAATGGATAACATTTATTGTTTATCATGTGTGAGAAACTTGGCACAGGGCAACCCTACAAGTACTAAAACAATCCCCAAATTGCATATAAGGAAACTGAAGTTCTGTGAGGACATATATCTTGTCTGAAGTCTCACAGCTATTAAGTGGAAGATCTAATATTCAGAGCCAGGTCTATCTGATGGTTAGTTAATAATGGAGATATTATATAATTTGAGATGAAGATAATCCCACCTATTTTTTTTCAGAAAAGTCCATTGAGGGTCAGACAGGTAAAGTAACTTGCCCAAGATTAGCCAATAAGAAAGAATCAGATAGAAAACTCCTCTGGGTGGTCCACATCTTGTTCATCTCCATATCCCCACTGTGCCTAGCACAGTGGACAGTGCATTGTTGTTGCTTGATAAATGTTTATTGGATGAAACAAAAATCCCAGTCACTGTACACTCTGATTTTGGGCTGAAGAATTCCAAAGTGACTTTTAAAGTTAAATTTATTGGTTCTCATATGAGATAAGCAAAAAACACCTCTTGGCATCTAAGGTGACTGGCTGTGAGGTTTGACTCATGGGAAACTTCATAGCAGAAGTCTGGTGCAGGGGCAAAGAGAAGAATTATTAACAGAAGTAGGAGCAGAGACAAAGTGGATCATGGAAAAGAAAATTCCAATGAGGGGAGGGAAACAGAAAGGGAAGAGGATAGTTGAGGAAGTCTTGTGTGGAACCATGGGAAGCTCCACCATGCAGTGCTAAAGCTGCGTGGCTAGAGTCATGTTCAGGACCACGGACAGCTGCCTTGGGCGGGAAAACCCTCTCAGGGTGGATGTGAGGTGCTTGTTTCAGTACTGGGGACAGCTCCAACCACTACTGGACTGAAGAGAACAGACTTCAGTTGAGCATTAAATGTATTAACCTCAGTGTCTTGTTTAATCTTCTCCGAGGTTAGATGTGTAACCCAGGGAATTGAGACTCAGAGCAGTGAAGTAACCAGATAGATACGGCTCCAAAATGCAGATCTTAATCTGTAAACCCAACTAAATAGAGTACCAGCTCCGTAATTTGCTGAGGGACCTTGAGCAACGCCCTCCACTTTCTAAGCCTCTGATTCTTCATTGGTAAAATGGGGCTAAGAAAGACTACTCCAAAGGGTCACTGGAATTATGAAATAGGATCCTACCCATAGCGTCTTTGTCCAGGATCTCAAGCTGATGTAGCTATAGCCACTTCACATCTGATATTTTGGGAAACTCAGATCCATTCTAACTATGTAATCATAACATCAACCACAACCCTTGCATCTGTGTAGGTATTTTCAGTTTCCTCCTATAGAAAATGAAGATGTCAAACTTAATGTCTTCAAATGGCTCTTCCAGCCCTAACATTCCCTTTCTAGAGTGGAAGAGTAATTTTCTTTTCCTCTTTGGCCAACATGTTTCAAAAAAATGAAATGAAAATTTCACCCCAAACCCCAAAAGATAAAGGAGAAAATAATCAGTTAAGGAGCCAGCCACTCCTGGGAAGTTGAATCTGTATTCTACTACACATTGAGAGGCCTTGTGGAAAATATTTAACTCTTTGACTCTTAGTTTCTACATCTGTAAAATGGGAACATCGATGCTTACTTCTCAGTGTTGTGATGGGGACATGATATGAATGAAAATCACCTGATGCAATATTTGGAATTTGGTAAATGTTGGTAAATGAGAATTACTGTTATTGCCAGTCTTCACTCTGGTACTCAGGATCCCAGAATTTATTTATGAGCCAACTGGGGCTCAGAAAGATTAAGTGACTTGCTTAAAGACCTCTTAGGGAGGAAGTGGCATGTTCAGGATTCAAAGATATGTCTGTTTTATTCCAAAGAAGATTCCTGTAAAGAGCAGAAGGATTAGAGTAAGCGTCATCTGTGCTGTGCAGCAGGATAGACGTAGCTGCTAGGCTGTATCCATGAAGGCTTTGTGAAAGCAAGGAGAATTAAGGCAACTCTCAATCAAGCCAAGGGTGTGTCTCATAAACAACACAATCTCACGCAAGACACTGATGGGTAGTAAAATCAGATAGAACTGACTTGAAAAATCCCAGTGTTCTCACTTTGTACTTGTAGCCTTTTGGAAACTCAGTTTTTTCATCTTTAACAATAAGGAAAATGACACCTACTTTGCAGGGTATTGAAAAATGAATGAAATCATTTGTTAAAGGTCCCAGCCTGGACATAGGTATATGCAATAAATGTTATCTCCATCTTTATAATAAAAGAGTTTTTTTTCCCAGAGGAAGGGGAGGAGATATAGTTCTCTCCAGAAGAAATCGAGAATCCAACTTCCATTTGCTTTTCTAGAAAATTACCATAGCTGAATCTCTTCTCTAACAAATGGTGGTAAATTTTATCAACAAATGTCATCAAATCAATAGAAGAATTTCAGAATACGGAGATAAGGATTGTTCTCTACTCCAAGGTATCAAGGAGAACTACTGAAGTCCACTGTAGTGTTGTTTTTTTAAATACCACCAAAAAATGACTGATGCAATTTTGTCAAAGGTAATAACTCACTTGTACAGAACTCTCTTTTTATTTTTTTTGGTTGTTTTTTTTGTGTGTGTGAGGAAGATCAGCCCTGAGCTAACATCCACGCCAATCCTCCTCTTTTTGCTGAGGAAGACTGGCCCTGGGCTAACATCCATGCCTATCTTCCTCCACTTTATATGGGATGCCACCACAGCATGGCTTGACAAGCAGTGTGTTGGTGCACACCTGGGATGCGAACCTGGGCTGCCAGCAGCGGAGTGTGCACACTCAACTGCTACGCCACGGGGCTGGCCCCTAGAACTTTCCTTTTAATTTTCTTATGTAATCTCCACAGCATCTCATGGGAACCAATATCATTCTCTCCATTTCACAGAGGAAAAAAAAACTAAGACTTGCATAAATCAAGCAGTGTGCTAAAGATTGTAACATGTAGATAAGGCAGGATTTCTGACCCCAAGGTGAGTGTCCTTCCAACCACGTATCATTGACCCCCTTCCAAATCGACAACTGTCAGAGATCGAAGAGAAGGTCACCTAGGAAGAGTCCCGATGCTCCCAGCCAACATCCCCTATGGTTTATTGTTTCACCTACTGAGAAGTGTGATGCTTGGAAATCTAACTTTCATCCACCACGCCTTGAATAAACATGTATTGAGTACCTACAACTTACCAGGCAATGTGCCCCTTTGCTAGGTACTGAGGAGAGAGTTCTGAGTGAGACAGACCCCATCAGGAGGTGCACAGTCCAGTTGGAGAGACATTGAATAACTGAACAAACACACAAGTAATTTAAAATAATAACAATCTCTCTGAAAGGAAGTAGTGGGATACAGCAATAGAAAATGACACAAGGTTTGACAGAGGATTTCCAAGGAAGGTTGATATGAGGATAAGACATTGAAAACTATTGAAGGCCATGATAAGGAACATGATGTTTATTCTAAGAATAATGGGGAATCTGCCAAGAGTTTTAAGCAGAGGAGTGACCCTATATTATCTATGATTTTGAAAGACCCCACTAGCTGCTATGTGAAGAAAGATGGACTGTAGAGGGCAAGGATGGAAGCAGAGAAACCAGGCAAGAGGTTATGTCATTTACTCAAGTGAGATAATGGCTTGGATCTAGGGTAAGGCAAGGTGTAGAAAGATATATTTGCAAAATATTTTGTAGATGCGTTTTGTTCTTGGATGGAGAGGTCACTAGAGCTGTGCAACATGACCAGAGTTCAGGAGTTTGTCTTGCTGGGTTTGTCCACAAGGCCAGACATAAGGGATGTCCTGTTTGCCGTCTTCCTGACTTTCTACCTGCTGACCCTCCTGGAGAACACGCTCATCATCTACCTCATCTGCAGTCGCAGTGAGCTCCACAAGCCCATGTACTTCTTCCTGGGCAACCTGAGCTGCCTGGAGATGTGCTACGTGTCAGTGACCATGCCCAGCCTGCTCATGGGGCTGTGGACTGGACCCTGCCATGTGCCCTTCACAGCCTGCATGACCCAACTCTTCTTATTCATCTCCCTCATCTGCACAGAGTGCACCCTCCTGGCCTCCATGGCCTATGACCGCTATGTGGCCATATGTCGCCCACTCCACTACCCACTGTTCATGAGGCCCCAGGTTTGCCTGGGCTTGGCCATGACTTCATGGCTTGGTGGGCTGCTGGTCTCAGTGGTCAAAACAGCATGCATTGCCAGCCTGTCCTACTGTGGCCCCAATGTCCTCAATCACTTCTTCTGTGATGTCTCCCCTCTGCTCAACTTGTCCTGCACCCACGTGGCCCTGACAGAGCTGGTGGACTTCATCTCTGCCATCGTCATCCTCTGGGGTTCCCTCCTCGTGGCCATAGCCTCCTATGTGGCCATTGGTAGGGCTGTGCTCCACATGCCATCAGCCACTGCCCGCTACAAAGCCTTCTCTACCTGTGCCTCCCACCTGGTAGTGGTGGGCATCTTCTACTCAGCCACTCTATTCATCTATGCCCGTCCCAGCCGCATAGAAGCCATGGATTTCAACAAGGTATTGTCTGTCATCTACACAGTGGTCACGCCCACGTGCAATCCTGTCATCTACTGCCTGCGGAACAAGGAGGTCCAGGCAGCTTTCCAAAGAACTCTACACTGGTCCTGAAGCTGATCAGCTGACCAGGGCATGGGGGAGACCTCAAGTTATCAATACTTTACAGTTTTATTGAGACGCACCCCTTCAAAAATGTGCAATTCAGTGGTTTTTAGTATATTCACAAAGTTGCGCAACCATCATCACTATCCAATTCCAGAAAATTTTCATCACAACCAAAAGAAACCCATACATATTAGAAGTCACTGCAAATCCCCCACCCCCTAGCCCTAAGAAACCAATAATCTTTCTGTCTCAATGGATTTATCTGTTTTGGACAGTTCACATAAATGGAATCATATAATAAGTGGCATTTTGTGTGGCTTCTTTCACTTAGTATAATATTTTTGAGGTTCATACATGTTGCAATTTGTATCAGTACTTCATTCCTTTTTATGGCTGAATAATATTCCATTGTATAGATATACCATGTATTGTTTTTTTTTTCTGTCCCTATGTGTTTGTTTATTGTTGTTATTATCTATTACTTAATGAAGGAAATCATACGGTATTTGACCTTCTCCCTCTGACTTATTTCACTTTGCATTATATGCTCAATGTCCATCCATGTTGTCACAAATGGCTAGATTTCATCGTTTGTGATGGCTGAATAGTATTCCATTGTGTATATATACCACAGCTTCTTTATCCATTCGTCCTTTGATGGGCACTTAGGTTGCTTCCAAGTCTTGGCTATTGTGAATAATGCTGCAATGAACACAGGGGTGCACGTACCTTTACAAATTGGTGTTTTCAAGTTCTTTGGATAAACACCCAGCAGTGGAATAGCTGGATCATATGGTAGTTCTATCCTTGATTTTTTGAGGAATCTCCATACTGTTTTCCATAGTGGCTGCACCAGTTTGCACTCCCACCAGCAGTGTATGAAAGTTCCCTTCTCTCCACATCCTCTCCAACACATGTTGTTTCCTGTCTTGTTAATTATAGCTATTCTGATGGGTGTGAGGTGATATCTCATTGTAGTTTTGATTTGCATTTCCCTGATAGTTAGTGATTTTGAACATCTTTTCATGTGTCTGTTGGCCATCTGTATATCTTCTTTGGAGAAATGTCTGTTCAGGTCTTTTGCCCATTTTTTAATTGGGTTGTTAGTTTTTTTGTTGTTGAGATGCATGAGTTCTTTATATATTTTGGAGATTAAGCCCTTATCAGATGTATGGTTTGCAAATATCTTCTCCTAATTGTTAGGTTGTCTTTTTGTTTTGTTGATGGTTTCCTTTGCTGTGCAGAAGCTTTTTAGTTTGCTGTAGTCCCATTGGTTTATTTCTTCTGTTGTTTCTCTTGCCCGGTCAGACGTGGTGTTTGAAAAGACGTTGCTAAGACCGATGTCGAAGAGCGTACTGCCTATGTTTTCTTCTAGAAGTTTCATAGTTTCAGGTCTTATATTCAAGTCTTTAATCCATTTGGAGTTAATTTTTGTGTATGGTGTAATGTAAGGGTCTACTTTCATTTTTTTGCACGTGGCTATCCAGTTTTCCCAACACCATTTGTTGAAGAGACTTTCTTTTCCCCATTGTATGTTCTCGGCTCCTTTGTCAAAGATTAGCTGTCCATAGATGTGTGGGTTTATTTCTGGGCTTTCGATTCTATTCCATTGATCTGGGTGTCTGTTTTTGTGCCAGTATCATGCTGTTTTGGTTACTATATCTCTGTAGTATATTTTGAAATCAGGGAGTGTGATACCTCCAGCTTTGTTCTTTTTTCTCAGGATTCCTTTAGCTATTTGGGGTCTTTTTTTGTTTCATATAAATTTTAGGATTCTTTGTTCTATTTCTGTGAAAAATGTTGTTGGAACTTTGATAGGGATTGCATTGAATCTATAGATGGCTTTAGGAAGTATGGACATCTTAACTATGTTAATTCTTCCAATCCAAGAGCATGGAATATCTTTCCATTTCTTTGTGTCTTCTTCAATTTCTTTCAGAAATGTTTTATAGTTTTCGGTGTACAGATCTTTCACCTCTTTGGTTAAGTTTATTCCTAGGTATTTTATTCTTTTTGTTGCAATTGTAAATGGGATGGTATTCTTAATTTCTCTTTCTGCTACTTCATTGTTAGTGTACAGAAATGCAACTGATTTTTGTATGTTGATTTTGTATCCTGCAACTTTACCATATTCGTTTATTACTTCTAAAAGTTTTCTGGTGGATTCTTCAGGGTTTTCTATATGTAAAATCATGTCATCTGCAAATAGTGACAGTTTCACTTCTTCCTTTCCAATTTGGATCCCTTTTATTTCTTTCTCTTGCCTGACTGCTCTGGCTAGGACTTCCAGTACTGTGTTAAATAGGAGTGGTGACAGTGGGCATCCTTGTCTGGTTCCTGTTCTTAGAGGGATAGCTTTCATTTTTTCACCATTGAGGATGATATTAGCTGTGGGTTTGTCATATATTATACCATGTATTCTTTATCCACTCATCAATTGTTGGATATCTTAATTGTTTCCACATTTTAGCTAGTAAGAATAATGCTGCTGCAAACATTTGTATACAACTTTTTGTGTAGATACATGTTTTCATTTTTCTTGGGTATATGCCTCGGAGTGGGATTGCTGGGTCATATGGCAACTCTGTATTTAACTTTTTAAAGAACTGTCAAACTATTTCTCAAAACATTCAATACCCTGTTTTCAAAATATATGTATGTCAGTGTAGGGAAGGCAGTTATAAATGCCAATTTATAGATGAGATAATGCAAATGACCAATGAATCTAAGAAATATCCTTGGTACTCAGGAGAAATGCTAAGTATGATAAGTTATACCATCGTTCTATCAGATCAGGAAAAATTCAAATGATTGTTGACACCTAGAGCTGAGGTAGCTTTGGGAAAGTGGGCACTCTCTCTCATAGATTGTTGGTCGTAGCATAAATTGTTAGGGCCTTCTTGCAGAGCAACCTGGTATCATCTATCATCTATTGCCTACACTTTGAACCAGCATCTCCACTTTTGCGAATATCTCATTTTCTTTTTCATCTACTCATCATTTATACAAAAGCCACTTATAAAAATAGCTTCATGTGTTAAAATTCATATAACTGTACAGCAAAAAAGTCAACTTTGTGTATGTTAATTTTGAACATAAAATTTAAAAGTGACTTTTCCCACTCCAGCATCATTCTCTCTTCCTCAGAGGTAACAACTGTTATCAGCTTATTGAGGGTTCTTCCAGAAATACTGCCAGCATATTCATGCACTTGTATGTATATGTACCCTCCCCTCTTTAAAACATGACCCAATTCACACATCGAGTATGAGTACGAAGATCCCTTTTAATCCAAATACTATATTTTTTCTCGCATGCTTTAATGCCTTCTCCCTCGATTGTTTTAGTAAATTTTCCCCCTTGAAAATGCTTAATTCTCAATACGTCCAAATTAAGAAAAAATGATTATTCCTTCCGAGTCTATTGGTTTAGGCAAAGATAGATGAGATCATTAAGACAGTCCCCTTCAAGTAACAGATGAAAAAATGTTGAATAAATGAATGCAATAAATTATTTGCTGTTGTTGTTAGTGTTATTTAAAATTATAGACATGCAGTTTAACCCAAGAAGGTAGATATATTCTTGGTGGAAACTTTCATCTTGGTATTTTGGCACAATACCTCATTTTTTGCATGAGCACAGTGAGGCTCAAAGTTGTTGCTTAAACCTCTTATCAGGTCATCTTCTGTCTGTTTGGGGTGCATGTTGTTAGCGCTGAACAAGGTCACCTGGGTGGTTGGGCTGTCCTTGGTCCTGAACAAGGCGGCCAAGGCGCTGTCCTTGGTCCTGAAAATGAATTCCTGCCACAGCCTCCTGCCATGGACTTGCCCTCCTCCGCTGGACTTCCTTTCTTCTCTGACCTGCTTTATCCCTCATCTGCTTCTGCTCTTCTTTCCCTTCTATGTACCCCTGTTCTTGACTTAACTTCTTCACGAAGACTCCTTGGGGTTATCTTTCCTCTCTGATATGCCCTAAAATGCCCCTGATTAGTCTGCTGAAGAACTGATAAGTGTATGTTAAAAGGTACTGGATTCTGTGGGGATGCTTCAAAGATTTTGAGCCTGTTCCACAAACATTTGTCACACTTGAATTGCACCGAGGGACTGAGATGTGGTTATGGTTGACTTAGTTTTTGCCTTCATAGAAAACTTTATGACCAGCAGCTTGCTAGCCGTGTAACCAGGAGTAAGATCCTTAGTCTTTCTAGGCCTGAGTTACCTGTTACTTACGTTAGTACTACTATTTCCATCGGGAATCAAAAAAATATACTATATAATGATAGCTTTCATTTATTGCCTGTGTTCTATGTACTGGTCAATTTAGATGCAGTATGATATAGTTCAGTGGCCGTCAAGCATTTTTACCATGGCCCACAATAAGAAATACATTTCACATTGTGGCCCAGTCACAATGACACACACATACAAGCACCACATACACAAATAAAACATAAATTTAACAAAAAAAACACACTTACCCTTACTTTATGTGAGTCTCTTTGATATTTTCTCTCATGTTCTATGCCCTGTGACTTTTAATGCTAGTATTGACCTCGTACATTTATTTATGTACCTCAGTTTAAAGTATACTGTCATTCAAGTTAAGAGAAGGGCTTTGGAATCAGACAAAAACTGATTCTAGCCTGGGCTATCTCTCTGACTTAGACAAGGGCTCTGGCCTTCTGAGCCTCATGTCTTCATCCCCATTATGGAGATAATAATCCTGACTTCTTCAGGCTGTCATGGGGATTAAATCCAAAACAGTCTCTATGGCACCCAAGTAGTGTCTAGCATCCATAGGCATCTAATAGGAGAGAGGACTTTTCTGGTTTTCTTTTCTTTCTTTCCCAAATCAAGTCATCTTGTTTTCTTACCTATCAGCTAAAGTGAGACAGATCTTGCTTTTCCTTCCTAAAGGAGACTCTGGGTGCCAAAATTATTCAGTTTCTGCCCCTGGACATCAGTGAAGATGCCAGTGACTTGAAGAACTGGCCAGTGAGTTCAAGGACCTCAGAAATGTTTGGAAGAAGTTGTCTTTGGTCCTGAGCAATGAACTCTCAACTGCCACTCCTCATTTCTCCACCTCTGTGTTCTCTGAGCTGCCAAGAGAATTCTGTTTTTACAGCCAGATGCAAGCAGAAGGGCCAGTTTAAATCTAAGAGATGGACCTTAGAGGGCTGTCCTAATCTCTGTGGATTTAGAGGAAAAATTGAAGTGAAAACTTTTCATGAAAGTGTACTGGGGCTTGGAATGGTGACTCAAAGGTAACACCGGTTCCAAGGCAGTTCTCATGCAGTTGGGACCCCTAATAGGTGTCAAGATTTGTGTTGGATACTGGAATTGCAAAGCTGAATGAGAAGTAATTCCAGCTGTCAAGTTGCTCCCATAATACTGCGGTATATCGACCCCAAAGCAGACATTTATAACATATTATAGTAAAAGATGAGGAACATGTGGATTTTCAGAGGAGGGAAACCTGGAGATTTGGGAAGACTTATTGTAGAAGGGATGTCTCAGCTCAGTCTCTCAGAAGTGTTACAAGACTATCTTTGTTTGATATAAGACAAGAAACAGATAGATCATTCTTCCAGCTCAAATACAAAATTAAAATAACCTTTCCCCATTGTTGGCTGGATATTCTAGCTCCCTAAGTTAGCATTCAACAATAGGCATTCTATACACACAATATATCTTTTCCTGTTTATGCCCTGGACTCTCCACCAAATAGGTCTTCTCTCTATTCTTGCCCAATGCCCAATGCAAATTTGGAGAGAGCACTATAAAATTAAATTTTACTCTTTTTCTCTTTTGTACAATCAAATAAAATAGATATATTTAAAAGAAATGTGCCCATAACTCTAGCATAGCATTTTTTCAGAAACAGTAAAACCATCAGTCCACGTTATGCTGCAGTCAGTAAACAGTACAAAATATTTTTGAGCTAATGGTATGATCCAAATCCTCTCCGGTATGTCGTCCGCCTCTCCCATCTTTTGAGAGAACCAATGATAAAATACTGTAACACAATCATGTGTATACTTTCATACCTTTTCCTATACTCATACACATATACACAAAACAGTGCATTTTGCACATTTATGCCCATACAGTTCTTTTGCCCAGGCTGTCCTTTCCCTTCCCATCCAAATGAAATTTAATTCACCCCTCAATTCTACCTACTTAGAGAAGCTTTCACCCACTTCTTTATTTTCCAGATACCAAGAGTTAACCCTTTTACCCCTCTGAGATAACAGTGGGCTGGAGTGGAAATGGCATGATCCCCAGCAGTTACCTAGAAATTTGGTTGAATGCCTGGCCTCCAAACCAAGTTGGAGAAATGTTCTTGGAATTTGGAGCATGAGAACCTGAATTTCAATTCCTGATTTGCCATTCAAATGCTGTGTGACTTTGGCCCCCTGAGCCTCTGTGTTTCCATCTATAAAATGGTGATGATGAAACTCACCTGTGATTGTTTCATAAAGATTAATTATTCAATACCTATAAACTATTCAATTCACCTTTCACAATCCCTAGTACCTATTAGGTACTCAGTAGGTGGTAGCTATTGTTATTATGAAAACCTGTAAAATGGGGATCACATAAACTTCTCAGAGATGATGTAAAAATTAAGTTTATAGAGATGTGTACAGATCTAGCACAGTAATGGACATACAGTAGGCAGCCAATGAATGTTAATTTTTCTTTTCTTTCAGTCTAAAAACTTCTTGGCTCCTGACACTAATATAGCTCTTATTACCTTCATTATAACTACTTACTTTTTTATCTCACCACTAAACTGTGACCTCATCAGAGAACGGACTCTGTCTTTTATTTCTGTATTCTTTGTAATGAAATGTTTGTTGATTTGGGAGAAAAAAACCTAAGACCTGGGCTCTGACTCCTAGAAGGTTTTTCTTCAATGTGAGTTTTAACTTTGGAATACTTCATCATGAACCATAGAGAAATGTCCGATGCAAGGGCAGTGGTGGAAGGAAGAAGAGTCTGGAAGAGGGATGGCCTGATGTCAAGTTTCCAAGGAATGGACCATAATGTATTTAACAAGTCCTTTATTAATGAATAGTTTTCCAGTTTTTGCTACTATAAGCACTGCTGGAGTAGATGCCCTGGTACACTTATGTTTGCCCACGGATAGCAATATGCCTATAATATACATTTAAGGAAGTGGAACTAATGGATCAATATGCATTTAAACTTCTTATACATACTATATAATTTCCGTCTGAAAAATTGGCACTGGTTTACATTCCCATAGAAGACATGTGAGAATGTTTGTTTTACATCTCCTTAACTATACTGATTTTCCTAAATTTTTTCAATTTTTTACAACTCACAGGTGAAAAATGACATCGTTGTTTCAATATGTATTTGCGTGCTTATCATGATGTGGCAGAATCAGGAGAGCTCTTCCTCCTTGGCATGCTGCGAAAGTACATCTCTCAGCATCCCTTGCATATCAGGATGACCATGTGACTAAGTCTGGCCCATGAAGAGTGGGCAGCAGTGATGTATATAAATGCCAGGCTTGGCCCTTCAAACTTTGGACGATGCCTCATTCTAATTCTCTTTCTCTCTCTCTTCCTCTTTACTTGTCTGGAGAGAAAATATTAAATGGAGAACTCCAAGGCTCTAGAAGATGACAATTGCAATAAGGAAAAACCCCGGGTCTCCGGACAATTGCAGGGAATAGAACACCCCTTGTCCAGCTGCACTGAATTATGATGCAAATGAGAAATAAACCGTGGTCGTGTTGAGGTGCTGTGATTTGGGATAATTTGTTACAGCAGCATGTTGCACACTGCTTGTGTTGCCCTTTAAGATCCTTTTAGACTCACTTCTTATGCAAGCCACTGCTAGAGACTTTGATGGTCTCCACATGGGTTTAATTGGAGACCACCTCATCTCTGATCTATGCTACATATCTCTTTCAACTTGACCAGGGGCACCTTTAACATCACAGCAGAAGAAGCCCCACAGGAACCCACTCAGCATCACATAAGTGCAGCTCATAGGTGTGGAGGTACAAAATACAGAATAATGCAAGGAGAGAGAAATAAAAGATATAAAAATTTGAAAGGGAGAAGGAAAACGATCATTATTTGCAGATAACATGACTATTTACATAGAAAATCCTAGAGAATCTACAAAACACATATTAGAGCTAACAAATGAGTTTATCAAGATCGTAGGATACAAGACAAATGCACAAAAATCAATTTCGTTTCTAAATACTAGATGTAACAGTTGGAAAATAAAATTTACAAAACAAATAGACAATAGCACCAAAATCACTAAATACATGGGGATAAATTTAATGAAAAATATGCTTGACCCCCACAGTGAAAAGTCTAAAACAATACTGACAGAAAGATTAAAAATGCTAAATAAATGGAAAGGCATACCATATTCATGGATTCGAAGACTCAATATTGTCCAAAATGTCAACTGTCTCCAAACTGACCTCTATATTCAATGCAATCATAATTGTAATCTAAGCAGGAATTTTTTATAGAAATAAAAAGGTGGTTCTAAAATTTATACAGAATTCAAAACACTTAGAAGAGCCTAAACTATCTTGAAATAGAACAAATTTGGAGAACTTGAAATTCCTGACTTTAATTCTTACAATAATGCTACAGTAATCAAGACAATGTCACATTGGTGAGACAAAAAAAACAAATAGATCCATATAAAGTAAAATAAAGAGTTTAGAAATAGACCCACATTTATATGTTCAACCTGATTTTTTACAAAGATGCCAATGCAATTCAATAGAAGAGTCTTTTCAACAACGATTATGGTAAAACTGGGTACACCATACGCAAAAATTATTTTGAGTTGCATTATACACACAAATGAAAAAGCTAAAACTATAAACCATAAAGGAGAAAACAGAGACTATATTTGTGACCAGGAAATAGGCAAACTTTTCTTAGGATGTAAAAACAACAACTGTACATTTAAATATTGATCATTTAGACTTCATCAAAATTTAAAGCTTCTGTTTATTAAAAGGCGCTGTAAAGTAAATGAATAGGCAAAGCACTGATTGAAAAAAAATATTAACAAAACATTTACCTTACCAAGGGCACGTATGCAGAATATATAAAGAACTCCTACAACTCAATAATAAAAGATTTACTAACGACCCGTAAGTACATGAAAAAGTGTTCAATAACACTAGTCATGAGAGAAATGCAAATTAAATCCACAATGAGATATCCTTACACACATATTAGAATGGCTAAAATTAAGGACTGACAACATTAAGTGATGAGAAGGTGGAGCAACCAGAACGCTTATACACTGCTCATGAGGATATAAAACTGTATAAATGCTTAAGGATATGTTTTGATAGTTTCTTATAATGTTAAACACACACCCATCCCTTAACCCCATAATTCTACTCTTAGGTGTTTATCCAAGAGAAATGAAAACATGCCCACAAAAGACTTATAGACAAAGGATCATAGCAGCTTTATTGATAATTGCCAAAAACGACAAACAACCCAAACTTCCATCAACAGGTGGATGGATAAACAAATGTAATATATTATGCATCAGAATACTATTAGCAATAAAAGGGGATGGATTACTGATACACACAAAAATATGGATGTCTCATGCTGAACAAAAGAGGTCATACATAAAAGATTATATACTCTGGACTCCATTTATGTAAAGTTCTAGAACAGGCAAGAACTAATCCACGGAAAAGTCAGAACAGTGATGACCTCTGGCAGGAGAATTTACAGAGAAGGAGCACAATAAAATAAATAATAAATAAATGTCCTGTATATTGATAAGTGTGTGGGCATACACATTCTTCAAAAAATGTTGACTTTAACACCTAAGATTTGTGCATTTCACAGTATAAAAATTTTTACATAAAAAGAGGTGAAAATAGGGGGATGGCCTGGTGGTGTAGTGGTTAAGTTCATGCGCTCTGCTTTGGCGGCCTGGGGTTCACAGGTTCTGATCCCCGGCATGGACCTATGCACTGCTCATCAAGCCATGCTGTTGCAGCATCCCATATACAAAATAGAGGAAGATGGGCAAAGATGTTAACTCAGAGCCAATCTTCCTCAGCAAAAAGAGGAAGATTGGCAATGGATGTTAGCTCAGGGTCTACCTTCCACCTCAAAACAAAACAAAACAAAAACAAAGAGGTGAAAATGAATACTGAGCTCTAGTTAGTAGGGTTGATTTCAAAGAGGTGTGGGTTAGAAATTTGTCAGTTATTTTCCTGAGTTCCAAACTGTAAAATAATGTTCTTGTTCTTAGGAAATAAACAGTAAAGGATATGTGACTGAGAGGGCACAATATCTCTAATCTACTCTCAAATAAATTATAAAAAGTAATAAATAATTGTGTGTGTGTGAGAGAGAGAGAGAAGGAGAGAATATGATAAGCAAATGAGGCAAAATATAAACGGTTTGTGACAATACATAAAGGTATATCGGAGTTTGATGTGTTCCTGAAACTTTCTGTAAGTGTGAAATTGTATCAGAATTCAAAGTCAATAAAAAAAAATAAAAATAAAGAAATCCATAGTTGTTTGTCTTGATGTTTTATTGAACACATATATCTCAGCCATATTTCCATGTCAATCATAAAAATCTATTTCTTTTATTTCATAGCCCAATGTTTATCTCAGAATGAATGTAATACAACATATTTAATCCATTCACTTTTGATCAACATGTAGACTGTTTATGATTTTTTATCATTACAAAGACACAATAAATATCCTTGTACATATTAACTATCTCTACTTGTGGGAACTTATAGACACATTTGATAAACATTTGTCGGTCTTCTAGGAATAAGACGATGGAATTGTTAGATTTGCATTTCTTGGTTTACTAGCAAAATTGAGCATCTTGTCATGTGAGTTACCAGTCATTTACCATTCATCTTTGATGACTCGCTTTCTCATGGACACTGCTCATTTTTCTCATGGGTAATTCAGATTTTGTTATTGATTGATGTGAACTTATTGTATATCATGTGGGAAATATAGTTCTTCAGTTTTTGATTTGCCTTTCAGTATTATTTGTGGTGTTTCATGGCCATGAAAGAGTTTCAGTCTGAAGATGAGAGGCCCCATTATCCAAGACCAAGATCAAGGCCAGTGGAGAGTTTTCTGCAGCACTGCGTGGACCTCCTTGTTCCGCAGGCAGTAGATGATGGGGTTGCACATGGGCGTGGCCACTGCGTAGATGACCGACAGCACCTTGTTTAGGTCCATGGATTTGACACGGCTGGGGTGACAATAGATGAAGAGGGCTGCTGAGTAGAAGATGCCCACCACAACCAGGTGCGAGGCGCAGGTGGAGAGGGCCTTGTGTCGGGCAGCAGCTGAAGGCATGCGGAGCACGGCCACCCCAATGGCTGAGTAGGAGGCCAAGGCTACCAGCAGTGTTCCACAGAAGATGACGATGGCAGAGATGAAATCTACCAGCTCTGTCAGGGCCACGTGGGTGCAAGACAGGTTGAGCAGAGGGGAGACATCACAGAAAAATTGATTGAGAACATTGGGGCCACAGTAGGACAAGGTGGCAATGCATGTTGTCTTGACTGCTGAGACCAGCATCCCACCAAGCCATGAGGACAAGGCTAAGCCCAGGCAGACCTGGGGCCTCATGAGCAGTGGGTAGTGGAGTGGGCAGCAGATGGCCACATAGCGGTCATAGGCCGTGGAGGCCAGGAGGGTGCACTCAGTACAGATTAGGGAGACAAAGAAGAAGAGTTGGATCATGCAGGCTGTGAAGGAGATAAGGTAGGGTCCAGTCCACAGCCCCACGAGCAGGCTGGGCATGGTCACTGACACGTAGCACATCTCCAGGCAGCTCAGGTTGCCCAGGAAGAAGTACATGGGCTTGTGGAGCTCACTGTGACTGCAGATGAGGTAGATGATGAGCGTGTTCTCCAGGAGGATGAGCAGGTAGAAGGTCAAGAAGGCGGCAAACAGGACATCCCTTATGTCTGGCCTTGTGGACAAACCCAACAAGACAAAGTGCTGGACTCTGGTCATGTTTGTCAACTCCAGGGACCTCTCCATCTGTGTAGAGACAAAGTTTGTTGACATTCTGGTTCCTGCAGAGACACAGTAGTAAAAAAAATATCGAGAGGATGTTCACAGTGCCTGGAGACCCTAGGGATTTGGCTAGCCGAACTTCTGTTGGAAATTGACTGTTATAGAGAGAGATGATGTGGATTCATGAGACAAACTCTGAACATGAGATCATTGTCTTTACTCTAGTCGGTCTTCTTAGTAAATCTGTGTCCTCATAGAAACAATTCTACTGCCTGAAAATTGAGAGAATAACACTTGCCTTCCATCAGGTTGTTATAATAAATAAAGCAATGAATGGCCAATTGCAATAACGAATGAAAAATTAGAATTATTGTTGTTTTGGTTCTGAAGAAAAGCACTTTTTGTTTGTTACTTTTTCTTTCTTTTTATGCTCCACACAGGAATTTAGGAGTATTCTATAATTCTGGAGTAGAGCAAGACTGTCAGCTTTCTTATTCAAAAATCTTCCTCTTCTCTTAACACGAATTTATTTCAAGAATTGTATTAGACTATAGGTCGCCAATGATAACATTCCAGAAGCACAGAGAGGGAGGAATTCCCTCAAAAAATGAGATGGCTGTCAGCAAATGTTGGAAATGTCATTTGTTGTACCCAATCTTTGTAATCATATTCAGACATAGGCATTATTTCCCCATTGATACATTTCAGAAAGTTGAAGTTCACAAAGGAAATTATTAATGTAGATTGGGGCACATGATCTCATGATTAAAATTTCTATAATTCATAATTAACACTTCTATAATTCCTACTATGCATCACAAAACCTGGTTATCTTCTTTGGTTCTGTGCCACAAAGCAGGTGCAGAGCTCAAACAGGTAAATTCACTTGCCGAAGACCACACAGCCAGGAAGCAAACAGCTGGATCAGACTTCAGTGATGTTTAATTCCATTGCCCCACATCATCACAATCAACCCTGAAAAATCTTCTATGCCTGAGAAGTAGAGGGGAGAGTAAAGAGCTAACAAATAACCCAACTAGAGAGTCCTTCTGACTATAGAGTATCATTCACAGAATTCATTCAATGACATTTGTTGAGCTTCCCTTTATACACTAGACACTGGGAGTACATGGGTGAACACACAAAGACAGTCCCTGTCTGTAGTGAGCTGACTTCTTGTGAGAAAGAGAGACAATGAACAAGCAAATCAATAAAAAAACAAGGAATTTCAGAAGGGGTTAGAGTTACGAAGAAATGCATAAATGGCCTTGAGATAGGGAGTTGAAGGCTACTGAAGCTAAAATTATTGGAGGTATAATGAGCTGACAGACGCCCATCATGGAAATAGACAGGGAAGGCATGCAGGGCAAGTGAATAGCAAGTGTCCTCTGAAGCACCACAAGAGATATACTCCATATTCACCCAGATTCTCACATATTGGCATATTGGATTCTTAGCAATAACGTGCTCACTTCTCCAGTCGACATGTCCAAATCCTTCAACCATATCTCTAGAACCAAGCCTTCCAGGACCCCTCTCCATAACGATAACTGCTTTGCACAAGATCAAGAGATCCCATGAATGGAAAACAAATACACAACCCCATTTGGCCATTCTCTCCGGGACCAACTCCAAGATGATATAAAAAATTCAGCTAACATATTTAGGCCCAAGATCCCTAGATGATCTGATAGCCCTCTGTTCAACTTTCCTACCTGCAAACAGAGAGAGTAGGAATTAATCTCTCTCTCTCCATTCTCATAAGTAATAGGCACTTTATTTCATGCCTTTTTCTTATCAGATAACACATTTACAGGTAAAAAAAAAATCAAGTAAATGTCATTCTTATCCTTCACACCTTGTCCATTAGCCACCACCCCCTCCTCCCCACCAAGAAAACCACCAGAGTGTCTCCTGGGAGTACTTCCAGAGATAGCTCCTGTGAACACTCTCGTGTATAGGTACATGGCCCTTGGTACACGTAAAGAGTAGCATACTAGATATGCTTTATTCATCTCAAATCTTTCACTAATAATATATCTTGAAGCATTATTAGTGAAAGATTTGAGATGAATATCTTGAATATCTTGAAACTAATCCCATATAATCACGGAGCTGACCTCATCCCTCTTAATAGCTGCATCTTGTGTAGATGCAGCAAAACAAACAGTTCCACACTAGAGATCTCCTCAGCTCCCCCAATACATCATAAAGATCTCAGAGTAGACCTGATTTGTCTGTTAATTTCCAGATCCTAGCACAGTGCCTGGTATAATGATTTCATTTTGATGAAAATAACACATCAATGGGAGGACTGTAACAGCAAAGAGCTTGAATACAAAGACAACAACGCATTTGGGCTTCATCCTGTATGTAATGTGGATTCAGGGAGGGCATGATGAGGGCTTTGGATTCATTTAAGAAACACCAATGTCTGTGGGCACATTCTCCAACATTTATTGAGCACTTCCTGTGTACCAGGCCCAATGCTAAGAACATCCATACATTAACTCATTTATTCCTCACAAAAACTCTTGTGAAGTAGAACTTCTAACACCATCTGATAGAGAAAAGAGTGTGCTGGGCACTTGATGGTAATGCATCTCTTCCAATAGGGCTCAGAGTGTATAGGTGGAAATAGACTTTATTAAACAAAATCTAAACTCTAACATAATTCCAGAGACTGAGATGGGGAGGGTGGTGACTGACTACATTTGTTCTGGCCATGATGGAAGTGACTCTGAGGCGATGATACTTGAATGCAGATTTGGAAGACGAGAAGCGTCCAGAAACGTGCAGAGTTGAGCGGAGCAGCATTGTGAACGGAGGGAATAACAAGTGCAAAGACCACAAGATGAGAAGGGAATGGCGGGTACCATGGCTCATGAGGAGGTCTTTCAAGCTGGGCTCAGGAGCAAGAAGACCAGGAGATGAGGATGGAGGGGTATCCAAGGACCAGTGCACACGAAGCTTTGGGAACGTAGGATTTTTACAGTTATTTGCCACAACTAAAAATGCAGCAATGATCCTAGGGTTTCTCAAGTCGTTTTCTTAATTTTACAGGTGCTGTGCCAGGGGTTTTATAAGTTATTTTATTCAGTTGTCTCAAGGACCCTGTAAAAAATGCTATCATTATCCTTATTTTACTAGGAGGATGACTGAAGGTCAGAAAGTAAAAACAATCTGCCCAAAGTCATATGGACAAAAAAGGAAATGGGAACAAAACAAAATTATTCTAATACACATGTGCAGCCACCCTTTCTGAATATTATAACAATCAGCATTCTAAGTGCCAAGTAATAATCACAGTGGTAGTAATAATAATTACTATGTGTTAAGCTCTTTCTGCACCCCACAGATTGTGCTAAATGCATTCCATGCTTTTCTCAAGTCTCACAAACCTCCATGAAGATGCTATTACTATTCCAATTTTTCAGAGATAAATCAAGCCCAGAGAAATAAGCAACTTTCCCAAGATGCAGAGCAATGACTACTAGACCTGGGATGCAAACTGAGGTATCTGTGAATCCACATCCCACCTTTTCTCCACATCTTCTAACGACTTTTTCTATCTTTATTTCTAGTAGAGTTTCCACTTCACATTTTAACGTATTGAATTGAATAAACTAATGAGAAAAGGCAATATCTGCCAAAGTTTTAGAATAAAGATGCCTGTTCTGCACAAGAACATTAGAGATGGAAGGTGCTTTGAGAGACGGCCTTTCAAGATATCTAAGCAGGAACCTTGTGGAACTTCATGCCTGAAAGAATTGTTGCTATTATTTTTTTCTAGTTGCAGAGAATCTGAGAAGCCAGATTTGTAGATGTTGGGAAATGTTTGATCTTAAGGTTCTGTACAAAGGCATAAGGAAGATGAGCTAACTTAGTCCTTGGGACATACAAATGTTGTGTACATTACTACACTTACTATACAGATTAAGAAAGTGATACTCAGGAATGTGAATCCACCAACCCGTTTTCTCAGCCGTTAAATAGAACTTGTACTACAATAAACACTTCCAGGAGTAAGTCCAGTCAACTCTTCACAGTCTCTTGAATCAGACACCAGTCCAAGGTCCAGGTATACTTCATCTCAGTGATGCGACTTTGGACTCCTTGCATCTTTCTGAGCCTCAGTTTCTGAATCAGTACAATGGGGTTATTTCCATTTTTCCTCATAGGATTATTGGGAGGATTAAATAAAAAATACAGTCATATGTAGTTGGTGGTTCTAAAACCTCAGACTTTTATCAATGTTCACGCCAGCGTCAGTCCAGGTTGGGTGGATCTATCTTTTGTCCCTGTAAAGGTCTCTTCACTATGGGCCAGCCCCGTGGCTTAGCAGTTAAGTGCGTGCGCTCCGCTACTGGTGGCCTGGGTTGGGATCCTGGGCATGCACCCATGCACAGCTTCTCTGGCCGTGCTGAGGCCGCGTCCCACATACAGCAACTAGAAGGATGTGCAACTATGACATACAACTATCTACTGGGGCTTTGGGGGGAAGAAGGAGGAGGATTGGCAATAGATGTTAGCTCAGAGCCGGTCTTCCTCAGCAAAAAGAGGAGGATTAGCATGGATGTTAGCTCAGGGCTGATCTTCCTCACACACACACACAAAAAAGGTCTCTTCACTAGCTGAGCATCAGTCCTGGCTGGCGGGATGGTCCTTGGTACTGAACATGGTCTTCCCAGGAAGTTGGGTTTGGCTACTGGTGGTAATCTCTCTGCAGTCTTAAACAAGAACCCTCACCTTATCAGTTTCCGGTTCCTCATGTCTTCAATATTAAAAAGGAGTCCTCGCCAGTCCACGTTTAGTAATGGTTGGTGGAGGTCTCCTTTGTTCTGGAGAAGACCTCCTCATCCTCCACTCTCCCTACGTCTTTCCCTCCACTGAGATTTCTTCCTTCCCCTCATTTGTGATTCTGCCTCTGATCTTCATTATTCTCCCATCCACCTTCGCTCAATACTCACATCCTTCATGAATCCTTTTGGAGTTACCTTTCCTAACTTAGGACTTCAGATGAACCAACATATCCTTGGATAAACTGTAGTAAAACCAATACCTGCACCCCAAAGGGTCACATTAGCATCCTGAATCCCAGAACTAGATATTCAGAGACTATTCCATCTCAAAAATATTCATTACCCATGAATTATTTGCTAACAGCTATGCTAGGTTTGAAGGAGATATGGTAGTGAATAAGAACTTTTGTTCCTGCTCCCCAGAGGAATTTGGGCCATAATGCTTTCTATATCTGTTGCTTTGAGCATTCTACTTAATCTATTCATGCCTCAGCTTTATGTTATTCAAAAACATAGATAATCATCTCTCCCTTGAATTACATAATTTCTCCACTATAAGAACAGGGCAACATAGTGTGGTGGTTAAAGCTTGGGCTCAGAGTTATACAGAAGTAGGTTTGAATCCTGCTGTCCTGAACAAAATTCAGACTTTCTCTCATGAGAAAACAGACTCTTGGTTGGTAAAGTCTTTAATTCTACTCCATCTCACAAATATTTTTAAGTAAGGGCTTTGTGCAAAGAAGCAGTGTGCCAAGAGTGGTGGATATATGGACATGAATGAACCTAGGTTGTAGCCTCAAAATGTTTAAGAACTTTCAAGCAGTGTAACTCTAAGTTACTTAATCCATATTATCCTCCTTTGCCTATTCTGTAATGTAGGAGTAACTGTTATTCCCTTAGAATTAATAAATTCCATATAATAGTAGCTACTAAATGCAAGCCTTCTTTGAGATGGTGGAACATAGTGGTTAAAAACAAAGACTTTGAAGTTAGACAGACATGAGAAACAAGTTATTTCTCCATACTAATTGTGTTGCCTTCAGGAAGCCATTTGACCTACTTATGCCATGTGAATTAATATACAATATGGACATAACTACTAAGTGAAGGTTAAATCAGTTACTATCTTTAAAATATTTAGAGTCGGTACCTGGTATGCCTTGGGTATTCTATAAACGAAAGTTTCTTTCTGTTGTTCTTTGTCTTCACCCCCAAAGAATAACATTTGTTTTCCTCATTTGATGGTTGAAGGTCAACAGGTACAGATCCTTTTTTGCTGATGCTGTACCTGGAAGAGGCTCAGATGCCCAGGTGGATTTAGCTCCTGCCTGAAAGGGGAGATGCCAAGGCATGGAAGAATTATCTTTCAGTCCATGTTGGAAGGAGCTGTTCCTGGTCCTGAATGAGATATCCACCCTACCCTTCTTTCTCTCCACTGTTCTGGATGCTCTGAGTTGCTGAGTTGACTATCTTCACAGTAGAAGGAGGCAGGGAGGCAATCTTAAGCTGGAGCTCTGGACCTCAGAGACCTCCCCTGGTCTCTGTGGATTTGGAGAAGAGGTGAAGTGGAAAACTCTTTTATTGATGCTCTGAAGAGGCTTAATGGGAGGAGGAGCCTCATAGCCACCCTTAGTTCAGGCCATCATGCATGGACTGATTTCTTCACAAATGCCTGGTCTTGTGTTTGGAGTCTGGGATATAAAGATGAGTGGGAAACTGCTCCTGCCTTTGGTGGATCAGTTGGGTTTTATGGAACACGTTAACAAGGAAACACATGTTCATAACTTATTCTGAGAAGAACTAACGTGTCTAAGGACAACAGGAAAGGGCATTCTAGTAGAGATTGGAGGCTAAGAAAGTGCTTCCCATTGAAAGTAGGGGCAGGAACAGATATCAGTACATTTGTGTTCATTGCAGTATTATTCACAATAGCCAAAAGATGGGAGCAATCTAAGTGTACACGGACGGAGGAAGGAATAAACAAAATGTGGTATATACATAGAATGGAATATAGTCAGCCTTGAAAAGGAAGGAAATTCTGACATGTGCTACAACACAGATGAACCTTGAAGACATTGTACTAAGTGAAATAAGCCAGTGACAAAAAAGACAAATACTGTGTGATACCAGTTATATGAAGTACCTAGAGGAGACAAATTCATACAGAAATAAAGTAAAATGTTGGCTGCCAGGGGCTGGGGGAGAGAGGAATGAGGACCTAGTGTTTAATGGGTACAGAGCTTCCATTTTTCAAGATGAAAAGAGTTCCGAAGACAAATGGTTATGATAGTTGCACAACAATGTGAATGTACTTAATGCCAGAGAACTGTACACTTAAAAATGGTTACAACGGTAAATTTTGTTATGTATATTTTGCCACAATTAAAATTAATATATCCTTTATATCTAACGTTAAGATATTTTTATGAATCCTTCCACACCTTTATCCTTGATCATACAAACATCCAGAAACCCAAAGTACATTGACTCCTAAGGAACTTTACCCAAACTGTTCTGTCTGACAGAGATTGCCCTTTCTCACAATGAAATCCATTCATTTTTTAAGTTTTAAATCAAACTTCACAGTCTTTGAGAAATATTTATTAACCTCTCTTTTCTCTAGCCACACAGAATTTTTTCCCTCCTCTGATAAAAGCAATGTGGTAAGGTAGAATTACTTCTGGAACCATGGTAAGGGATTGGTGAATGTTGGTTACACATTCACCCTCCAAAAGAGGTTAGAAGAACGTTCTGGAGACTTGGAGCTTGACAGGCTTGATATTCAGCTCTTGACCCAAATCTCAATAGCTGTAGGACTCTGATGCGTTTCTGTGTCTCTGAATCTCCCTACAAAATTAGATAACCTTCCTTCCTCTCAGGGTTATTAGAGGATAAAATTAGTTAATGCATTTAAGTCTTTCATCTCTGTGTAAATTAAATTCTTCCCGCATGGAAGCAATATTATTATTACCACGAGACAGGTATAAAGCCAAGACATCTATTAGAAAATGATATTAGCAAATATGTGTCACACATCCAGCACGGTAATTGACACTTCGTAGATACTCAATACATACTGGTTCATCCCCATCCCAGTGCTGATGATAATGGCCCAGTGTACTACTATAACACCCTTCACATTGAATTATAATTTTTTAATCTTATGTGTCCTCAACTAAATAGAATTATTTCAGAAGAGAAAACTTGTCTTTTATTTCTGTATCCACAGAAGCAAGCACAGGGCTTGACCCATAGTGAATACTCCAGGAAAGTTTGATGATGCGGGTGAGGGGTGGGAGGCTCTGCTTCCCACTTCCTAGAAAGTTCCCAGTCTCATAGAAAATAACCCTAACTTTGGAAGGCTTTCTCACCATACATACAGGGGTGGGGGAGATAGAAGGTAAGAGGAGGGATCTGGGAGGGTAGTGGCCTGGAACCAAGTGTCCCAAAGGTTTTGGGGAAATTTTGCATTCTTTGGTTGTTGGAAGGTCTGAGCTAGGCATTAGGGTTCCAAAGTCAAGGTTTATGAGGTCATAAGGCTCTCAAAGTCAGGAGCCACTGGGTCATGTTTTCAAGTAGAACCTGAAGCAACGGTTACAAGTCCAAATACCCAAGGATACCCTCTAGAGGAGAGTGCTGGAAAGTGACCTTGGCAACCCCTGGGTCCAGGCCAAACAGAGAACTGTAGTGTCGGGCAGGAAAATTGAGGCTGGTGCTGTATCATTTTAAGTCCTTTGGTTGCTAAAAAGAGAAGCTAACACTGTGTTACTTAAGCCAATAAAGAAAGTTGTTGGAGTATATGGCACTGTTGAAGGACCATATTTTCCAGGATCATGGACCAGGGCAGTTTTGGTAAAGCAGATGACAAAGTACCAGGCCCACCATAGAGAAAATTCAGCTCCATTTTCAGTCCTTGTTTCACTCAATAATCCAATTCCAAGGAGGAAGTCCTGGATTGGCTTAGTTTGGGGATTAATACCCTCTACACGGTGAGGGCGTAGAGGAACCCTACAATCAAAACTGCCAAAGACAGAAGGTTGTAGGGAACAGGGCAGATGTAGCTTCCCGAAGACAAATCCGGGTGCAGTTACCTAAAGAAGGGGGAATGGGTGCTGGGCAGGAAAAACAACGGACGTCCATGAGAGATGCCCCATGGTTGAGGAAGGCTGTGGTCTAGTGGATACCTGGAGGCTCAGCATTTTACCTCTTCCTCTCCCCAGTGGTACTGGACACTGGGCTCATGGCCAGATGACCACTTCTATATTCCAAGTGATATATTCCAAGAACTGAGGATCCTAGTCTTGGTCATAATTGTCTCACAGAAGTAGAGTAAGCAGATTTCAGTGGTGAAGACCTCAGAGTTTCAAGATAGGAAAGACGGAGTTTGGTTACATTACAGACCATCTTCCCTTTAGTATCTGTATTTGGATTGTTGTGTTGCCCTTCTTTGTTCTTTCCTTTCTAATGAGGTATATGCTAGACCAGTAGATCTCCGGCTTGACTTTACATTGGAATCATGTGGGGCACTTTTTCTAAATACACATTCCTGGGCTGTGTTCTTAGATTTTATGATTTGGTAGATCAGGTGTGAAGCCCAGGCATCTTCATGCTTCACAACCACTCCAGGTGTTTTTGAACCACATTTTAAGAAAATGCTGCTCACTCCTGAAAGCTCATGGGGACACAGACTATGTCGTCTTATTCACCACAGCATCCTGAGGGTCTGGAGAAGTGCCCGACACACAGTTTGTCTTCAACACACATTTGTTGTTTGATGCTGAATTGAGGAGCAATCACCTAGGAGAGATGGAAAGTTTGGCAGACCTGGTTTGATTACAAAGCACATAAACCCATTCAGCCTTGTGCAGTAGTTGTATTTTTATACTGATTGTCCCATTAGATCTCTGTGGTAATCCTGGGTGGTCGCAGGCAGAGCAGGAGCTATTCCTCACATCCTTTCCTGTTTATAGAGGATGAAATTGAGCCTCACAGGTGAAGAGACTTGTCAAACAACCCACATCAAGCGATGTGGTTCCACACCTGAATTCCAAGTCTCCCAGTGCCAATCCCAGCCTCCTGGGAATACTAGTGACTGTTTCCTCCTGAAGATAGAGTCTTGGGGTTTTTAATCTATGAGAACGGCTATGGGAATAATGAATGGAAACCATCAATTGAACACCTACTGTCTTCCAAGCACTGTGCTAGGTGCTTCCACACATCTCTTCATTTAATGTTAGCACCCAGTGTGGTAGATAAGGTTACCATTCACACTTCACAGATAGGAAAGCTGAGGCTCAGGGAAGTCAAGTCCCATACAACCAAGAAAACAAAGAGTGACTATTCATTTCCAGGTCTGTCTTCTAGGAAAACCAGATCCCTTCAAAGATAGTCTATAAGCTGAAGGGAAGGAACTTCTCCTCTGATACACTTACCCATATTCAAAAAAATATTCTTAAGAGCTTGAGAGAATAAATATATTAATTAATTTATCAGGATAGTTATTAGAGACGAAATCAGTAAATCTGGTCACTGAAAGAGAAAGAACACCAACCCAAACTGGCTTAAGTAAAAAGTGGGTTTATTGGTTCACATAAGAGGACTTCCCGAGGGTAGAACAGACTACAGGCATGGCTGGATCCAGAAACTCAACAAACTCAACATCTTTCCCTTTCCCACCACTGGTTCTGATTTCCTTTGCACTGACTCCATTATCAAGGAGGAATTCCCCTGTTAAAGGCCAGATAGTTGCTGGCACCTACAAGCTTACGCCTTCACAGCTCCAAGTCTACGGACAAAGAGGAGTATGAACAAAAATCGCAGTGTCTGGCTCTCTCAAGTAGATTCTAATGTCTCAAATTCCTCACTCCTCCCTCTATTGATGTCACGTATAACTTCACCATTCCTCCCACAAAGAGACAGAGTTTACTTCCTTGCCCCCCATCTTTGGATTTGGCCAAGTGACTTGCATTGGCCAATGAGATATTATTGGGTGTGATGTGACCAAAGCTTTAAAAATCCATTGCACAATTGGGCCTTCTCGCTCAGTTATTGCAATGGGAAAAATGATGCATGAGCTAACCCTCTGGACCCAGCAGGACATGTGGACCAGAGTGTCCTCCAGCTAAGCCAAGCCTGCATCTGTCAATGCTCATTTGCATGAGCAAACCCAGCTAAGATCAGAAGAACCACCCAGAGGACCCCAGCCTAGATTAGCTAACCCTCAGCTGATGCAAGATCCATGAGAATAAATAACATGTTTTAAAAAACTACATTTTAGGGTGATTCGTTACACAGCATTCTTGTGGTGATTGCTGACTGATACACTCTAGTTGACTCAAATTAGGTTCATTTGTCCACCACTCCCAAATAATTGTGAGCAGGGATTGAATGCTTGGTCATGTGCCTTTTCTTGGACAGAGAGGTGAAATCAGCACCACCATGACTGAAGGAGGAAAAATTATGGTTCTCCAGAAAAATATCAGAGACCTGCACCACATATTTGCACATAGACTCTCTGCAAAAACTGACATCAACAGCTCCTGACTCTGAAAAGTGGTCCTGAAGAGGTCATTTACGGCGTCCAGACCCCTGGTGACCGCAGCACACACACCCCAGGGCAGCCTTCACCTCCTTGTTCCGAAGGCTGTAGATGAGAGGGTTGAGCATGGGGGTCACCAGGGTGTAGGAGAGGGACACCACCTGCTTGCTCTCTGGGGAGTAGCTGGCCTTGGGCTGCAAGTGGATGACCCCTGTTGTGCCATAAAACAGAACCACCACCATGAGGTGGGAGGCACAGGTGGACAGGGCCTTGTGGCGCCCTGTGGCCAATGGCATCTGCAGGACAGTGGCTAAGACTCCAATGTAGGACGTGGCTACCAGACAGAAGGAAACCATGATGACCAGCACTGTGGCCACAAACACATTGGCCTCAAAGACCCTGGTGTCCCCACACACCAGGCTCAGCAGAGGGGCGACGTCACATAAGAAGTGGCGGATGACACGTGGCCCACAGAAGGGGAAGTGGAACAGCCAGATGGTGAAGACCAGCGACACGGGGACTCCACCTAGCCAGCACGTGGCGGCCAGCAGGCGGCAGAGCCGTGGGCTCATGATGGCGCCATAGCGCAGGGGCCTGCAGATGGCCGTAGCGGTCCCAGGCCATGGCGGTCAGGAGGAAGCACTCGGACGTGACACAGGACAGCAGGAGGAGCAGCTGCAGGGCGCAGCCCGCGGGTGACACGCCCCGCCCGGGCCGCAGCAGGGTCACCAGCAGCCGGGGCACGATGTCCAGCGAGAAGCAGATCTCCACCAGGGCCAAGTGGCGCAGGAGGAAGTACACGGGCGCGCGCAGGGCCGGGTCCAGGGCGGTCAGCAGCACGACGAGCGCGTTGCCCAGCAGCGCGAGCAGGAACACGGCCAGGAAGAGCGCGGCCAGCAGCGGCCGCAGCGCGGGCACGTGCGCGGAGCCCAGCAGGACGAACTCGCGGCCGGAGCTCTGGTTGGCCCAGGGCGGGGCTGCGGGGGCGCCCGGGGAGCCCAGGGCCACCGGCATGGACCTAGGGGGGACGTGGGGACCGCGCCCGGGGGGGCGAAGAGCCTGGGGGAGGGGAGGAGGTAAGAGAAGCCGTGAAGAGCAGAATCGCGCCTGCCTCGCCTGTCCCCCCCACAGCGCACGCTGCACAGAGCAGCGGAGGGGTCCTATTAAAAGGCAAATCAGATCACACCACACGCGGGACCCTCCTTGCACGCCCAGTGAACGTGGAGTGAGAGCCAACGGCCTTACCAAGGCCCACGAGGCCCTGGCTGGCCCCGCCCACCTCTGTGACCTCATGTCCACTGAGCTCCGTCCACAATTGCTTCTCCTGCCTCAGGGCCTTTGCATTGGCCATTCGTGCCCCATGAAATGAAGAATAAATGAGAAAATAGGTGGAAGTTCTTAGCACTGGGGCTGGCACGTAGTAAGTGTTTGGTAAGTGGTGGTGAACAAGTCCATAGGCATCAGTGTTTGTTAAATGAATCCAAAACCCTCATCATGTCATTTCTATACTCCTATTACATATAAGATGAAGCTTAAATATGCTGTCATGGCATTCAAGCCCATTTAAGGAATGGCTCCCACATTCATTCATTTATTTTAGCCAGAGTGCATTCACCATAGCAGGCACTGAGCTGAGATTTGGGGATGAACAGGAAAATCAGACCTATTTCCTGACCTCATAATGCCTTGGGGGAACAGAAGGATGCCTTCCTCAGAAGGGCGACATGAAGGTGTTTTTAGAATGGCATCCCAACCCCTGGTCCCATGTCTGGTTCTATTAGATGCCCCATCAACACTTATTGTATGCATTAACCTCTGTCTTGCTCACGATTTTATCCCCGGCACCTAAACAATGCCTGGCCCGTGGTTGGTGCTGAACAAAGATTTATCGAATGGTCTCATACATAGTTACACTCCCCTGGACCTAGATCAGTGTCTGGCACACACAGTAGCAGCTCAGAAATATCTGATGAATAACCAAGGAGAGGATCTCTTCTCAGTCCTCACTGCTCCCCTCTACTTAAACGCAGTCTTCTCATAATTTCCCCATCTTTACTTGCAGCTCATTCCTGGCTGTTCCCACTCTTCTCCACGTAGCCCCAAAATCACGCCAATCTCGGATCACGCAGTGTCTGACTACACAGCACAGTAATGAGAGCTGGAGTCAAGGATTAAGTGTTGAAGCTCTATATCCGCCATTTATTAACCCTGCAATGCCAGCAAGATGACTATTTTCCTGCAAGCCTCAACTTGTCATCTGTAAGTGGGTTTTGTAGTAAAAACAAAACAAAACCCTATGTCTCAGGACAGCTGATGAAGAAAACTAAGCCTAGAGAATATAAGTGTCTTGTTCAAAATCAAGGGGAAATTGGCACTTTTAAATTGAATAACTTTCCCAAAGTCACACTGCTGGTAAACAGTAGACCGGAGGTTCACGCTCAAGCCTTTCCATCTACGAGGTTCATACTCTCACGTCTCAAAGTTGGGGATGTGATGACAAACCACGCCAGACATCTGTCTGTGGTCCTACATTGTACCATCTCCATGGCAACCACCCTGGTCTAGGCCATGATCATCCTTCACATGAAGGATGGCATAGGCTCATAACTGGACTCTCTACTTCTACTCTTGCTGGTCCCAATCCGTTCCCCATCAGAACGATATGATTGAATGCATTGTGGGAAACAACCAGGCGACTGTAGTTCTCCTGAGAAGCACAGAACACACTCCTGCATCCTAGACTGGAGACTCAGTATCAATCTCCGGGTGGACACATTTTGGATTCCTCTTCTGTTACCTGAACCAGGAAGGGTCCCCATCACCCCTCCAGGGACCCCTATCTGCCTCCACTCTTCTGAAAACTTCCCCGTAGTCTTATTTATTCAACTTGTAGTGACTGAGCCCCTCTTCTAGTCCCAGCACTGTGCTAGGTTACTAGGCTTCTCTACAGAGCACACTCTTGAGGGGCGAGAATGGAACCAGGGAGAGCTTTCAGGAGGCTACCACAGTAGTCCTGGTGAGGGATGAGAGTGGCCGAGACTATAGTGGCAGACGTTTAGAGGAGGAGATGTGGACACTTTCAGGATAAAATTTGGAGGTCAAGTCAATAGCATTCCTGATGCATTGGATATGAGGGATGGAGGACGGGGAGGAATGAAGGGTAACTCCTGGATGTTTGGCCAGAGCAATGGAATAATGTCATATACTGAGACGGAAAGACTTGGAGATGATCAAGTTTGGGGCTGGGGTGAGGAGAATGAAGGTTCAGCTTGGGACATGAGTGTGATAGTTCTGTGAGACCCCTAGTTGGGTGTCATGGAGACAGATTTACAGGTCTGGGGTTCAGCTGAGAGCTCAAGATGTGGACAAGCACTTGGGCATCATCAGCATAGAGAGACTCTTCAGTGTCATGGGTTGGATGAGCTTACTCAGAGAGACAGTGTTGATTTAATTTCTCTAAATTTCCATCTCCTCCTCTGCAATACGGGGAAGGTGTAAGAATTGCTGGCCTTAACTGGGCGGTCACTACAACTGTATGACATGCTCTTATTATCATTCTCATTTCCTGTTTGAGGAAACTGAGGGTCAGAGAAATTAAGTAACTTTGACAAAGTAAATGACGAAGTGAGGATCTAAACCCAGAGTGTCCAGCTCCAGGATAAGCTCTGTCCTATGCAGCCTCGTCACACAGTAGATAATAAATAAATAGTTTATAATTGAGTACATTATTTCCCTCCCATATCCCTGTCTTATTTACCCCAGACCCACACAGAAAACCCCCTCACTTGCCTCCCTCCTGGTGGATGAAGTCATCCGTGGCTACTCGCATTTGCACTTACCCAATGAGACTTAAACGTCCTCCACTCCCTTTGAACCGTGGGATCATGAGCAAAGTTCAGACAGAGCTGGGTTCAAATCCAGACTTCATGCTTTCCTGATGATGTGATCATGGGCAAGGACGTTTGCCTCTCTGAGCCTCCATTCCCTAGTCAAAAAACTAGGGGGGAAACTTTTTTTAAAAAAAGACCTGGTCCTCAGGGTTGTAAGAATCCAAGGAAATTGCATCTCAGAGACTCCAAACAGTACCACCCCCAGAGGAAACCCCAGCTTGGAAAAACACACCAGTGGGAAGTGGCAGAGAGGACAGAGGGGGGTTGTGGCTAAGTGGGATGTTAATTTTACCATAACAGTTTAATCTTTTTCAAGGAAAATGTGTTCATATACTATTAATATACTACCGAGTTTCATCTCCTGTAAAATGGGGACGATAATGGTAACTTCCTCATGATGTGATTAAAAGAGTTAACCAGACTAATCAATGGAGCAGGGGCTGGCACCTAGTAACAGCTCAATGATAGTCATTGTTTACTAACTATTAAAAGTAAATAATCCCACACACTCCTTAGCTGTGTGACTTTGGGACAGTTTTGTCCCCTCTCTGAGCCTCTGCTTCCGCACAAGTAAACTGGAGCTAAGAAGACCTAACCTGCCATGTTGTTAGGGCAAAATTCAGTGTCTGGGGATATCTGGGCACATCTCAGACATGGCTCCTGTGTTGCTCTCAACACTGGGAAATCAATGAGAGGCATGGAGCCTGCTCTCTTCCCTTTCATGAGCAAGGGTGTCGACGCTGATAACTCAATAAACATTTGAAGGGCTTCGAGCTACACTCCCTAGAGTATGGATGGGACCATCTAATTATAAAACCTGTGGCTTCTTCGAGTGACCTCACCCACTTCCCTTCTGTGATTCTGGAGCCAAAGCCATGACAACATCCCCACCAAGTAGTTGTTAAACCCTTGCTTGCATATCTCTCATGATGGGGAGCTTATTACCTCCCATTACAGCCCCTCCACTCCCACACTTTAAGAATGGTCACAAAGATCTTCCCACCAGCATTCACATACATGGCTGGCAGGAGTGTAAACTGGAACAAATTCTTTGGAGGGTGTAGTAGCAATATCTGCCTACACTAACACTCAGGAATTCTCTTGGCCCTGCAGTGAGACTTCTAGGAACTTATCCTGCTGATAAATTTGCATGTGTGCCCAAAGGTCTGTGTGTGAGATTAGCTGGAGAAAAGCATTATTTCTAAGAATAGAAGATTGAAAGGATCCTAATATCCATTGATCAAGGACTGGGGAAATGCATTACAGTATATTCTCACACTGGAAAACTCTACAGCTCCTCAGCAGTCGCACGGGCAACAATGGTATTAATACATGAGAAGCAAGGTGCAGAACACTGTGGAGGGAATGCTATAATTTTTATGAATAGCAGATGAGATTATATATAGTTATAAATATATAATAATATATATTAATATAATTAATATATAAATACATATTATTATAATAATATACTAAATATTTGTATATATTATATATAATATATAATAAGTATATAATAATAATATATATACACATATATATATTTGTATATGCAACATATGCAATGGATTCTGGAAAGACACACAAGATTCTGCTAACAGCAGTTTCCTCTGGTGAGTTTCACTGGGAGTCAGTGAGACAAGAGACATTTGTCATCACATGTTCTTGGAACATTTTTATTTTTGTCCATAGCATGTATTGTGCTTCTAAAAATTTTTTTCTTCTGCAAAAATTCTAGACAGTGAAGAAAGAATGAAGGACCTTCACAAATAAACAAGCTTGCTGTAAAAATATTTGATCCACACATGTGAGGTCAGAATAGTCAAATCCACAGAGACAGAAAGTAGAATGGTGGTTGTGGGGAGTTAGGGGAAGGAGAAGTGAGGACTGGTTTAATGGGTACAGAGTTTGAGTTTTGCAAGATAAAAAAGTTCTGGAAGTTGGGTGCACAACGAAGTGAATATATTTACTACTGAACTGTACACTTAAAATGGTTAAGATGGTAAATTTATTTTGTGTATTTTACCATAATTTAATAAAATAAAAATTTTAAAATCTATTTGAAATAACACAAATATGTCCAAAATAGAAAAAGAGCATCCCCAGAAGCCAATTCCCACTTCCAAGTGATAACCAGGGTTTATAGTTTGGCTTATATCCTTTATATTTTTGTTATGTACACAGTGTTTTATATGAATTGATTCCTACTAATTTCATCTAACACTTTGGAATCAGAAAAAAATTAGGTTTATGAAAACTTACCTGTAATTTTATTACCCACAGATCATCCCTGTGAATATCTGATGCATTTTCTTCCAATTATATGTATAGATATAGATTTCATTTATAAAACAAAATTACAATTGGTTATTAATCACATTTTGCATTTTAGTGGTTTCACCCATGGAATATTTTCCCACATTAATAGAAATGTTCATAATCATGATTTTTAATGGCTGGGTTATTTAGGACTGGCTGGGATATTTATCTTGTCCTACAGTGTTGGCAAATATTTAACCAATTCTGAGTTACATAAGTTACAAGAGGAAGCTTTAGTTTCTTTGTCAGCCAAATGAGGTGAGTGAAAGTACTTACCTCAAGGGCTTGTGATGAGGATGAATTGAGCTAATGCATCAAAATTCTTAACACTGGTCCTGGCATATAGCAAACATTTTATAGGTGTACATCATCAAGTTGTATTCAATTTTTTAGAATTCTAAAGAATGCTACAATGAACATCTTTGTAGACAATTTGTGGGCTTGTCATTTTTTTTTTAAATGAGCTATGGTGAAAAAGAATTGAGAGAAGAGAAAGAGGAAGGGAGGGATGACAGGAGGAAAAAGGGCAGGAGGGACAGAGGGAAGGAAGGAAGGGAGGGAGGAAGGAAGGAAGGGATTGTTTTACAGTTAGGGGGTATAAAGTTTTCTTGAAGATCGGACAATCATCTTCATTTTCAGACCAGAAAAAGTGCAACCCTGAGAGGGTCAGTCTCTGCCCACATGACCCGGCAGTCCTCTCTCCCATCTCGGTGCTCCTACCATCATTCTGTTCTGTAAGGTTATCTTCAGATGATGGATGAGGCGGGAAACACAAGCCCAGCAAGCTTCACCAACGCACAATGCAAAGCGGGAGCATCCACACCTCTTGCCCCAGTCAGATCCTCAGAAGAACCATCTGTTTTTCCCTGAATAACCAAAAGATGCTCTAGTCCCAAAGAGGACAAAGACGGAGTCTCAGCTCCCAGTGTGTCCACAGCTCAGAGGCTTGGCTGAAGGCAGGCTCAATGAGATATCAACGCCAGATATCAAGGCCAGGGACCTTGAGGCTGTCGTTCTCCCTGAAGACCTCAGGATCAGGGCTCATTATCTACCCTCTGCGCCTAGCTGCAAGCAGTGGGGAGATGGCCCTTCCATTCTATTCACTCCCTCCTTCCATGACACAGGTGGAGAAGAGTCACCTCTCCATGGTGGAAAAGCCCAGTTTCATGGCAAGCCTGTGGACAAATGAGTCCTCTCCTACTCCTCCAGTGGGAGTGCAAATGGTTGCATCCACTCTGGTGGGCAAGCTGGCGGAACGAAGTTAAAATCAAAACATAAACCTGTTACGATGTTTATTATCAAAAAGACAAGAGATAAATGCTGGCAAGAATGCGGAGAAAAGATTATTATTAGTAGTAGTAGTAGTATTTTTTTATTATTTTTCCCGGAAGAGGAATGAGCAAGCAGCAAGATCCTGGGGCAGGGGGGCATTTACATCAGATGAGGAAAAGTTCAAATGTTATAAAACTTTGGGGGCCATGCCAAAGTGTCTGGATTTGGGGGGATTTTATTTCTGTTACAATGGGAAGCGACTGCAGAATTTTAACTCAGAAGGGACGTGATCTGATTTAGGTTTATTCTGAGTTATTTTTGTGAAGCTTATTATGAGAATTAAATAAATTACATATGTAAAACATGTCTCACTGGGGTTGGCACACCCTCATAGTAGATGCTCAATAAACTGCAGTCAATGTGTTATTGTCTAGCTCCCCCTCTGGGTTCGGAGTACCTTGAGGATAGAATCTGCGTGCGATTTTTCTCTATATCCTCAGTGCCCAGCACAGAGCCTGGCACAGCATGGGTGCATGTCTGCTAGAAGTCTTTGGTTGCAAGCAACAGAAACTGACTGTGTCAAGAGCAAAGGAAGCCCAGGCCTCCATATCTCTCTTGGCAGAAGTGTTGAGGGGCCCCTAACATCTGCATACTCCTTGCAAGAACTCCCCCATCTCTCCCTCCCTGTCCCAACACTCTCGACCTTGCCATTGCTTTCTGCCTTGAAATCATCAGGACTTAACTCTTTGGGTCCTTTGCCACTCAGCATATGAAAGTCAGGTCTCCTGCATCATCCCTCCTCCTTCGGACTCAAATCCCCTCACAGACCTGTGGGCAGAGAGGAAAAACACCCAGGCATTCCCTATCCCCTTTCCACCTTTTATAGTCTGATGTTGTCGAAGCTGCTAGATTCAGCCATGCCTGAAGCCAGCTATACCTTCCATTGCACCCAACATCATTGAACATGCTGTGTACTTCATGCACCTTGTTTATCGTCTGACTTTCCAACCAGAATGTAAGTTCCATGAGGAAAGAGCTTTGGTCTGTTTTGTTGACTACTATATCCCCAGGTGCTTAGCACATAGTAGGCATTCCATGAAGATTTGTTGATGGAATTAATAAATGGCTAACTTAAGAAAAATATTGAATCTATTGGAATTCTGTGAGTCAGCTGGTAGAATCTATGGAAAAGTCAAATCATTACATCTCAGGAAACGCAGAACTGAGGAAATTCCAAGGGTCCTAAGACTAATGGACTCTCTCCTGTAATCTTTGCAATGAATCAGCTCCAAGCATTTTCCATCCTTCAGGCACAAGAAGGAACAATGGATTGGCCACTCTTTAGTCAAGGGAGGACAGGGTGCCATGGCTGGACACCTTGCCAGCCTAAGAAGGGTACTTCTCTGTCTCCGTAAGAATGCATCAGCTGCAAGATATCAAATGTCTGTAAAAAGTGACTTAATGAGCCAGCCCTGATGGCCTAGTGGTTACGGTTCGGCACATTTTGCTTCAGCGGCCCGGGTTCTGTTCCTGGATGCGGAACTACACCACTCGTCTGCCAGTAGCTGTGCTGTGGTGGAGGCTCACATAGAAGAACTAGAAAGACCTAAACTAGAATATATAAAGATATACTAGGGCTTTGGGGAGAGGAAAAAAAAAGGGAAAGATTGGCCACAGATGTTAGCTCTGGGCAAATCTTTCCCAGCAAAAAGAATAAAATGAAATAAAATAAAAAATGACTTAAGTCAAAGAATAAGAAGACAAGCCACAGACTGAAATACTGCAAAAGACATATCTGATAAAGGACTGCTATCCAAAACATACGAAGTACTCTTAAAACTCAACAATAAGAAAAAGAACAAGCCAAATTAAAAAGAAGCAAAAGACCTTAACAGACACCTCACCAAAGAAGATATATAGATGGTAAATAAGCACATGAAAATATGATCCACATCATACATCTCAGGGAAATGCAAATTAAAACAATGAGATACCACTACATGCCTATTAGAATGACCGAAATCCAGAACACTGAAAACAGGAGGTGAATACACAAATAAACTGTGGTAGCCAGCACTTAAATTGTACATATATGGGCCAGACACATTTCACATGTGTTATATATGTCAATTTAACTCTCACAACAATACTGTGGGCTTATTATCACCATCACCATTTTACAGATGAGGAAAATGGAGCCGTGCAGAGGGTACGTAATCGGCCCGATGCCACATAGCCAGTAAAAGCAGGAGCCAGGATTTGGACTCGTGCAGACTTGCTCCAGAAAACGCATAACCATTACATCCTACTGCCTCTTGAAACAGTACCAAGTTTGCTACCTCTTAGGATTGCCAGACAAAATACAGGACACTCAGTTAAATTTGAATTTCATATCAACAAACTTTCCTTAAAGTGTAATTATATGAACATTTTTTAGCATAAGTATTTCCCAAATATTGCATGGGACATGCTCATACTTTTTTGAAAGTTCATTTATCTGAAACTCCAATTTAACTGGGCATCCTGCACCTTTATTTGCTAAATTTGGCAAGAGGACCATAGATGGGTAGTTCCAGAGTAGGTAAATCCAATGTATCAATGACACCAGATTCGCTTCTCAGCGAGTCTCTAGTTTTTTGCCTCATGGTTACAAAATAGTTGCCAGTGCCCCAAATATCCCATTCTCTCAGGTCCACACCCAAAAGCATCAGGGAAGAAGAAAGGAAGAGAGTAAGGGGAAGAATGAGGAAAGTAGTTTCCCCTTCTGCCTCTTTCTTTTTAATATGGAGAAAAATCTTTCCCTGGAGCAGCAGCAGACTTCTCATTATATCTCATTAGCCAGACTAGGTCACATGCTCACCTCTAAACCAATCACCAGCAAACAGGAACAGGATCATCCTGATTGGCTAATACAATCCTGATTCATCTCCCAGAGCTGAGCCCCCCTCCCCTGAGCAAATAGCTTGCTAATACTGCACAAGCTCACGGTTCGCTCAGCAAAGAAGTGCCTGCCACTGCTTCAGTTATTATTGCTGCTTAACAAATCACCCCAAACTTAGAGGCACAAAACAACCCTGTTAATATCCACCTGATCCTTTGGGTCAGGAATTAGGAGAGAGCACAGCAGGATGGGTTTGTCTCTGCTCCATAATGTCTGGGGCCTCAGCTGAGAAGACTTGAAGCTAAAGGTGATGCCACGGCTGGGAGCTGGAATGATCTGGAAGTGTCTCCACTCATCTTTTGGCTGTCAGCTGGTTGTCAGCCAGAACCCCACACCTGGCTTCTCCATGTGGGCTCTCCACGTGAACTCATTTGGGCTTTCTCACAGCAGGATGGCCAGGTTCTGAGAGAAAGGGTGGGGAAGAAGAAGGAGGAGGGGGGGAGGAGCTGCATCACCTTGTGTGACCTTGTATGATACAAGGTGTCACCTCCTCTGTAGCCACAAGCCCTCTCAGGTTCCAAGAAACGGAACGAGCAAAAAGAAATGGTGGACTGCAGAGTGCCAAGCAGGCATCTGTTGAAGGCAAAGAGGGGGAAGGGAGGCAGGCAGATACATAATTGTATGTGACCGCCTATCCTCTCTGTTTTCTTAAACCCTCCCTAGAAGCATCCAGCACAAGCCTAAATCCTGGAAGAAACCCCTCCCAATTCTCTCTTACTGAGCGAACACGGGTTCCCTGGCATCTGCTCTCCCTTGTTGCAGCAAGCTCAATAAACCTAACTTTTTTTTTTTTTTTTGGTACAACGGGTTGTTCCTGGTGGCCTTTGATTGGTGGATTTTAATAGTCCCTGTATCTGGGAATGGCATGACCACTTGTGAAAGCCAGAAAGTTTGGGGTCATTGGTTCTGCTTCTCTAAAGCACTATACAAAACTGTCTTCCCTTTGGGATGGGAGGCGGCATGTTTCCAACACTCTTTCACACACACACACACACACACACACACACACACACATTCCTTTGTGCCACATCTTAAACTCAATATGCACTCATTCCTTCAACAAAAATTTGCAGAATTCCTACATGTCCCAGCCCCTTTGCTACACACAGGCTTCACTGCCTTCAGGGTCTTGCCATCTGAGGGTTACATTTGTTAAAAATGATACAATTATAGGTGGGTGTATCAGCTATCTATTGCCTCAATAATCTCCTTAATAGAATCCACAAACCCAGTGGCACAAAACAAAAAAATATACTGGGCTCACAAATCTGTGCATTTAGCTAAAGTTTCCTCAGGGCTCAGATGGGCTTCCTGGAGCATCTGCTGTCAGCTATGGGCCAGCTAGATGGCCTCACTGATTTTGTCCGGGCTCTCACATGTGTGGGTGTCAGCTGCCTGTCGGCTGGTCTGCGCCACTTGCCTCTCATCCTCCAGCAGGTTAGCCCGGGCATGCTTTCCCTGCACAGACAGAGGAATGAGAGACGAAGTGAAACACACTAGTTTTTTGCAAGCCTTCGCTTGCATCACTACTGCTAACATCTCATTGGCCAAAGTGAGTCACACAGATGTATTAGTCATGTATTGCTGCATAACAAATTACCACCAATTTAGTGGCTTGAAACAACACATATTTATTATCTCACAATTCTATGGATCAGGCACCGCTTAGGTGGGTCATCTGCCTTAGGGTTTAACAAAACTGCAATCATGATGTCCACCAGGGCTTCAGTCTCAAGCCAAAGCCCGACTAGGGTAGGATTTACTTCCAAGATCGCATAGTTCTTGGTAGTTCCACATAGTTCCTTGTGGGCAGTTAGACTGAGGACCTCAGTTTCTTGCTGGCACTTTGTGGTAGACAGAATAATGGCCCCCCAAACACGTCCACATCCCAATCTCCAGAGCCTGTGACTATGTGACCTTACATGGCAAAAAGGACTTTGCAGATGTGATTAAGGATCCTGAGACGGGGAGATGATCCTGGATTATCCAGGTGGGCCCAGTGCAATCACAAGTGTCCTTATTAGAAAAAAGGGAGGCAAGAGAGTTAGAGAAGATATGATGACAGAAGCAGAGATCTGAGTGATGTGACTGCTGGAATTGAGGATGGAGGAAGGAGCCAGGAGTAAAGGACTGCTGGAGGTCTCTAGAGGCTAGAAAAGACAAGGAAATAGATTCTCCCCTAGAGCCTCCAGAAGGGATGCCGCCCCGTGGACACCTTTGTTTTACTCCATTGAAATCCTTTTTGGATTTCTGACTACCAGAACTGTAAGATAATAAATGTGTTTTGTTTTAAGCCACCAGGTTTGTGGTAATTTGTTACAGCAGCAATAGGAGACTAATGCTGCCTACCTAGGATGCAGTGTTTGGGGCGACGCTGGAGCTCCCAGGGCAGAATTCCACAGACAGACAGAGAAGCGAGAGCAATCCAAGACAGAGAGTATAAAGTATCAAGTCTGAAGCGCCAGACCAGGCTACGAAGGGCAGAGGCTGCAACAAGCGTGGAAGTGGTGACAGTTCATAACAGAAAACTCAATTTAAACTCGTTTCAGCAAAAAAAAAAAAAATGAAATGTATTAGCTCATGTAAATGTAATGTCTGGGAGTAAAGCTAGACTGGCCCTTCATATAAGGTTCAAAATAACATCCACCAATAACTGCTTTTCTGTTTTTTTTTTTTCCTATTGTCACCTCTGCCTGTTTGTAGTTGTTTCCACTCTCAAATTCCTCAGGACTGAACAATGATATCCATCTTCTCACAAGGCTACATCCTTCTAGATTCAAAACCAGGAGAAGAAAGAAAGATCTTTGAGCCAATAGGTAAACAGAAACTCGGAGAGGCAACCTGATGGCTCCATCGTGTTCACGTGCCCGCTTCTGAATCAGTTTCTCTGACCGTGATTGCCTGAGGCTGAGTTCACACACTGCTAAACCAGTGTCTCGGATCCTGACTGGCTGAGGCTGAGCTCACACATTCACATTGCCTCAAATCCTCACTCTTGTCTCTTTCCTTTTCTTATCTCCTCCTCATCGTCCCATCTCTCCTTCCTCTGCTTCTCCTCAATTATTTTTACTTCTTGTCTCTTCTCCATGCCACTTCTCTTTCCCACCTCATCGTCCTCTCTGCCCTTTTTCCTCTCCTCTCTTACCTTCCCCTCTTTGGGCTCCAGTCATAACCTCTGATTTATAGAAGACATTCCTAGTTCCTACCCAACATTCTTTTCTCTTTCTCCCTTCCTAACCAACCTCAATTTTCCTCAGGCAGTAATGTTCCCAGTCCCAGGGGATGAATTTAATTGATCCAAACCTATCACAACAACCTCATTTCCCTTTAGCCAGTTCATCCAGGGATCGTCATGTGACCCCATTCTGGCCAATGAGATATAAGGAGAAGTTTGCTGGGAGCTCTGGGAAAAGCTTTGCTCCCTAGTATGTGATGAGAAAGATCTTTTGCCTCCTTGCCTGCTTGTGTCCTGCTTTTGATCATTGTCATGAGGTTTGGTACCACAGCGGCCCCCCAGGAAAACCATGAACAACACGCTGAAGATGGAAACTGGAAAAAAGAAGATCCTGGGTCCTCGATGGCATTGACATGCTATCAGTCCACCTCTGGAATCACCTACCTCTGTGTTTCTTATTAAGTAAGATAAGAACCTGCATTATTTAAGCTAATTTTCTTTGTAGCTTTCTGTTTCTTGTAGGCAAAAGCATCCCAACTGATACGGTGCTAATGAATCAGGAAGGAAGCGGTGGTAGAAAAAAGGCTCTAGATATCTGCACGAAAGGCATAAATTATGGCTCTATTTAGTAACCACTCTGAACTCTTCCTTATATGTAGAGTGAAGGGATGAACTGAATAGAGACACTGTCTCATCTATGACAGGCTGCAAAGGCCAAAATTGTCCTCTCCTCAAGGTCTGCCTGGAAGTCTGGTCATGCATAACATTTAGAGATTCCACACCTGCCAGCTCCCTCTGATGGCCACGCGGAGGACGGGCTGCACAGAGGCACGTGTGGGCACTGGGAGGCCAATTAGGAGGTGATTACAGGTATCCAAGCAAGAGACAGTGATGGCTTGGATAGTGGTGGAGGTGGCACAAGGTGGAGAGATTTGGGGTGTATTTTGGGGGTAAAACTGACAAGTTTCTTTTAGCAGCAACTGTGACCAAACCCCAACTCAAATAAGCTTAAGCTGAGAAGGAATTTTCTGAATCATGTAAATGGGAAGAATGGGGGAGGTAACAGAATCAAAGGAAGATTGCCCTGGGGAGAACTAGGAATCCACACTTCCAGATCTCTCTGTCTCCATCTCTCTCTCTCTCTCTCTACGTATCTCCCTCTTTCTATTTCCTTCCCCCATCTCTCCATCTCTTTATCTCCTATGTCTGTCTCTACTTCCATGTGTTGATTAAACTCAATCTCTCACGTTTTAGCTATGAAGGAATATGGCTAGCATCTTCCTGAACTCCAGCAAAATTTTCATTGTCCAGGAACCCTTCAATCAATCCCAGCAAAGAACTAATAAACGGTGATTGTGTCATTGCCTGCTCTGAGAACCAATAGATGTCACCAGGGGTGGGATGCTGTGATTGGCCAAGCCTGGATCACATGTCCACCACTGTGCCAGAGGTGGGACAGAATGCTGTGATCCAGAGCCCAGTAGGACTACTGAGAATGGGGCAGTTCAACAGGAACAGAGGAATGCTGGCAGACACACCCCAGGCTTCAGCAGCTTGCAGGGCAGCAGGTGGTCCTGAGCCACTAGAACAATTGAGAAGCCACCTTCCTGTTGGCCTCCGAAGCACTGCTAGGGATATGCAGCCATGTGCAAACCACTGGACAAACACAGGGTCTCTCAGGGTGTCAACTTCCCTAGCGTATTTGAAAAACAGAAATATAACTTTTATATCAAATGAAGTGTGGCTCTATTATGAAACTGTCTCCCCAGCCCTTCACATGGCTGGTTTCTTCTTTTTATTTGATCCTCACCTTAAATGTCACCGGTTCCTTAGAAAGCTTTTCCTGACTGCCCTAAAATAGCGATCTCCTCAGCATCTCTGGCATCCTGTTTTATTTCCTCTCATTGCTCTCTGAAAGTGTTTATCTCCGTCTTCTCTCTCTAGTTAACTCCAAGTCATCACTGAGTCTCTACCCACACATCACCTTCCCAGGAAAGCTGCCCCTGACCTCCCCAACTAGTTTAATTTCCCTCAGTTTGGGGCTCATATTGAGCATGTATGTCTCCACTGGAACATCTCTCACAAATAGATTTCACATTTGTTTGTATGATCATTTGATTAACTATCTGCATCACCCAAAACTGTGTGCATTCCATGAATACCTTTCCAACATGTTTTTCCTGCACATAAAACTTTTAAAAACATCATTACACGTTTTTTAAATTTTTTGTTTTTATTGAAATATATTTGACATATAATAATGTATAAATTTAAAGTGTACATGTTGATTTGATACTTTTATCATTGTAATATGATTGCTATTGTAGTGATAGTTGGCACCTCTATCACATCACATAATTATCATTTCCAAAATTCTATTATGAAAATTTACAAACATGTTTAAACCTTGAAAGTATTTTATAGTGAACACACTCATATACCCACCACCTAGATTCTACAATTAACATTTTATTATACTTGTTTTGTCACATGTCTATCCCTCTGTCCACCCATCAATGCATCTTAATTTTTGATGCATTTCAAAGTAAGTTATGGTCATCAGTATACTATCTCCCAGTATTTCAGCATGCACATCATTAACTAGAGTTCAATATTCCTATATGGTTCTTTTTCTTCTTTTAGGGGGTAAAATTTACATACAGTGAAATGCCCAGGTCTTGAAGATAATTTTTGATAAGTTTTTACAAATGCATATACTTGTGCAACCCAAATCCCTTTCGAGATACAGGCTATTACCATCACCCCCAAGAAGTGGAATTTCTGGGTCATGGGGTAGGTGTATGATTAACTTTATAAGAAACTGTACCCTCAACAATAGAATACTTAAATAAATTGTGGTATATTGGGCCGGCCCCGTGGCTTAGCGGTTAAGTGCGTGCGCTCCGCTGCTGGCGGCCCGGGTTCGGATCCCGGGCGCGCACCGACGCACCGCTTCTCCAGCCATGCTGAGGCTGCGTCCCACATACAGCAACTAGAAGGATGTGCAGCTATGACATACAACTATCTACTGGGGCTTTGGGGGAAAAAATAAATTAAAAAAATTGTGGTATATTCATCCAGTGGAATACTATACAGCAATAAGAAAGAACAAACTTTTGCTACAAGCAACAATGTGGATGAATCTACAAACATAACTTGAGCAAAAGAAGCAAGAAAACATTTCGTATGATTCCGTTTATGTAAAGTTTAAAAACAGGCAAAACTAATCAATGATGTTAAGAAGACAGGATTGTGGTTACCTTTGTGGCATAGAAGAGTCTAGCAGTGGGTATGGGGGGTTTCTGGGGTGCCAGTAATATTTGTTTCCTGCTCTGGTTGCTGGTTACAAGGCTGTGTTCGTTTGTGAAGATTCATCAAGCTGAACCATTATGATTCATGTACTTTTCTGTATGTAGGTAACACTTGAATAAAAAGTTTGCTAAAAGAAGACGTAGGCTATCTTATTAGAGAATTCACGCACTTAACCACTATGCTATCAAGACAGCAAGTGCCCTACCACTTCTTCAACAAACAAAATGTGAGGAAAACTTGTAGGAGGAAATCCTTACAGATTAAAAGAATTTTAAGAGACGTGTACCAAATGCAATGGCTAGGTTTCATTAGACACTTATTCAAATAAACAAAATGACAACTCGGGGAGTTGAACACTGGCTGCATATTGGCTGATGCCCACCTACACTGGGGGGTCCATTGGTTCACTCAGCCCACCAATTCAAATGCTAATCACTTCCAGAAACACCCCCACAGACACACTCAGACATAACGCTTAACCAGATATCTGGACATCCCATGGCCCCATGAAGTTGACACATAAAATTAACTAAAGTCTACACTTTATCCAGATTTGCTAAGTTTTTTGCCTAAAGTCCTTTTTCTGTTCCAGGATCCCATCCAGGAAACCACATTACATCTAGTTGTCATGTCTCCTGAGGTTCCTCTTGGCTGTGACAGTTCTTCAGACTTTCTTTGGTTTTGGTGACCTTGACAGTTTTGAGGAGGAGTGTCCAGACATATTTCAGGATGCCCCTCTATTGGAATTTGATGTTTTTCTCATTATTAGAATGTGGTTATGGGATTGGGGAGGAAGACCACAGAGGTCAAGTGCTGTTTTCATCACATCATATTAGTAATCCATTCCATCGACACGATTTATGAGTGCTGATGTTTACCTTGATCAGGCAGTGTTTTCAGGTTTCTCCACTGAAAAGTTACTCTTGGGGATTCTGTAGACTGCTCCTCAATTGGGATTTGTGTGATGTTTTTCTCATGATTAGACTGGTGTTTGGGGGGAGGAACATCGCAGAAATAAAATGCCATTTTCATCGCATCATGATGTGTTTTTACCTCCAGCTCTATTTCTCTAAGAAGAGATATGCCCATTGTTGCAAATAAAGAGCTCACGTCTGGGTGGTTGGGTCTTCCCCACCAGAATGAGCACTTCTTAAGAGCAGGGGCCATGTTTAGCTCATCTGCAAATCTCCAGGGGACAGCCTGGACATTCTCCGAGTAAATGCTCAATGAATGTTTGAAAAGGGGAGAAGAAGGAGCGAAACTATGAAGCCAGTGGATAGAGCTTATCATCATTCATTCCATTCAACATATACTTATGGAGCATCTACTATGTCAGACGAGGTTCTACTTGCTGGAGATACAACAGTGAGCAAGTGAGACAAAAATCCCTGGATCTTATGCTCTGGTGGAGGGAGGTGAATTATAAACCAGTAAATCATTTTCTCAGCTGTGGCACTGTTGACATTTGGGGCCGGATCATTCTTTGCTGTGGGAGTCTGTCCTGTGCATTGCAGGATGTTGAGCAGCATCTCTGGCTTCAATCAACTAGATGCCAGCAGGTCCCCCCTTTCCAGTTGTGACCATCAAAAATGTCTCCAGACTTTGCCAAGGGTCACCCCTATTGAGAACGGCTGCAGTAAAGAAACAAATAAGATCAGTTTAGTCATTCAGTCATTCAACAGGTTTTCATCGAGTGCACGCTGCATGCTCGGCGCCATTCTCCGCACTGAAGATGAAAAGACGGGAGCAGACAGTTCACCCTCACCTCACCCACGTGCCCGTTTTACAAAGAGGAAATTTCTTCTCATAGAGCTGAAATACACACGGCTAAGGAATGGCCGCACTGGGCCACACTGAAGAGTCTTTTCTTCTCTGTCCACTCTGTGATGCATTTTCTTAGCGCAAAGACAGAACCGCTGCCCCTGGGACAGAAGTGCCTGCCAGATGCTCAGCTTCTTTACTAATGAATTCAACAAGTCAACACGTTCCTTTGCAATTCCCAGGCCTGTCTGGGCTCGCCTGTCCCTAACGAGCTCAGAGGCCTTGGTCTCCAGTGGCTACAGAGGCGAGAGGGAGGCCAATTACTCCAGTCCCTTCCGGCTCCTCCTGCTGCAGACCCCAGGCCCGCATCACTGGCGGGCAGGGGACCTCTTCTGGGCACTGAGCATGTGAGCAGAGTCCTCATCCTTGGGGAGCCACCAGGAGTTTCAACTTAATGAGGCTTTTCTTAGCCATGTAAGTGTGGGTTGTTATGTTGAGCTAAATTGACTTGGGGCTAATAGAATTTTCCAACTTGTGTCAGCAGGTGAGAGCAATCTCGTGGGACACCAGGATCTTCAGAGAGAGGTTGGTTGGAATCAGCACCATTGCGTTTGTGTGTTCTTAGTCAAGTTACTTCGCCTCTCTGTAGACATTAAACTTAATATTCAGCCCAGGTAGCAACGCTGAAGATGTGTACTCTCTAATTGCAGTGATTTCCTGGTGAAAACACCCAGTCCTGTGGCTTTAATTGACATTGATATGCCAACAACTCCCCCAAATTTATAACTCCAGCCAGGACCTCCCCTAACCCCCAATCCCGTGTATCCCCTCTCTCACTCAGTTTCTCCACTTGAATGTCTAACAATCATCTCATAATTAACAAAGTAAAGTAGAACCATGACTTTATGTCCCCAAATCTGCTCTTCCTACATTTTTTTCCAGCTCAATAAATGGCATCACTATCCACCCAGGTACTGAGACCAAAAGCTTGAAACTCATCCCCAACACTAAAGCATGACAGTTAAAGTTATGGGGTCTCATGGCCAGGTTCAAATCCCAGCTTCCCCACTTACTCGCTCTGCAGCTTTGGACATAATTTCTCTGTGCCTCAGTTTCCTCATCTGTAAAATGGGAATATATTAGGACCTACCACATAGGGCTATTGTGAGGGCCAGAGGGATGTGTGTGTGTAATCATATTTGTATATGATCACATATGTATATAATCACTTATATCACATACATGTGACTGTGCATGACACAGAGTAAGCATGTGTTTGTTATTATTGTTAGGTATTATATTACTATTATGTCATTGTATTATATTACTGTATTGTTATTATGTTATGTATTATGTATTGGATTACTGTTATATCTCCCACAACCCGTACGCAACCATTGGCAAGAATTTCCAACTCTGTCGTCAAAATATATGTGTTTATGCCCACCCATCACCATCTCTGTTGCTACCATGCTAGTCCAAACCACTGTCGTCCTTGAGCAGATGCCAGCCAGAGCAGACCCCAGCCAGACCACCTACACTCCCTGGTTTCACCCTCACCCCCTTCATGTTTAGTCTCTACACTGCAATAAGAGTGATCTTTAAAAACATAATTCAGACCATGTCACACCCTCATCCAAGCCCTCCAGGGGTTTCTTATCCTGTTTACTAACCTACCCATACTCCTCGCCATGGCCAATGGGATCCACATGGTCTCCCCACCCATACTCCTCACCAGGACCAATGGGACCCACGTGGTCTCCCCACCCATACTCCTCACCAAGGCCAATGACACTCATGTGGTCTCCTCCACCATACTCCTCACCAAGGCCAAGGGGACACATGTGGTCTCCCCCACCACATTCCTCACCAAGGCCAATGGGAGACATGTGGTCTCCCCACCCATACTCTCCACCAAGGCCAATGGGATCCACGTGGTCTCCCCACCCATACTCCTCACCAAGGCCAATGGGACACATGTGGTCTCCCCACCCATACTCCTCACCAAGGCCAATGAGACTCATGTGATCTCCCTACCCACACTCCTCACCATAGCCAATGAGATCCATGTAGTCTCCTCACTCTATACCTCTCCTCCTCCTCTCCTGCCACTCCTCACCCTCCACTCTGCTCCAGTCGCATCAGGGCTTCCTTTCCAATGCTCAAACGTGCTGCCCGACCCCAAGACCTTTGCACGTGCTGTTCCCTTTGCTTAAATGTTCTCTCCTCAGTTCACTGCACAGCTCATTCTGCCACTTACTTCAGGTCTCAAGTCAGTTGTCACCTCCTCATTAAGCAGTCTCTGACCAGCCTGAGCAAAGGAGTGCCCTGCTGTCTTTCTATGACACTTGGCCTGCTTTATTTCTCTTCATACACTACCACCACCTGAAACTGGAAAATATATTTATATGTTTATTTACTGTCTGATCCTGTAATAGAACATAATATCCATGATTTAAGAGACCTTAGATCTCTGATTTACAATGGTCCTTACAGAAGTGTCTAGTACACAGAGGTAATCAAAAAGTATTTGATGGGCCGGCCCCGTGGCTTAGTGGTTAAGTGCGCGCGCTCTGCTACTGGCGGCCCGGGTTCGGATCCTGGACGCGCACCTACGCACTGCTTCTCCGGCCACGCTGAGGCCACGTCCCACATACAGCAACTAGAAGGATGTGCAGCTATGACATACAACTATCTACTGGGGCTTTGGGGGGAAAATAAATAAATAAATAAAAATAAAAAAAAATTAAAAAAGTATTTGATGAATGAGTCAATGATGTAAAAATAAAACAAATAAGTGATAAACGAAGTGTTATGAGTTTAACTATGCCTCCCCAAATTTATATGTTGAAAAGCTAACCCCCCACAACCTCAGAATCGGACCTTATTTGGAAATGGGGTGCTTGCAGATGTAATTAGTTAAGATGAGGTCATCCTGGAATAGGATGGGCCCCTAATCCGATGTGAATGGTGTCCTTATAAAAATGGGCAATTTGGAGACAGCCACACACAGAGAGAAGAAGATGTGAAGAGACACAAGGACAAGACAGCTATCTACAAGTCAAGGAGAGGCCTGGGGGCCGGCCCTGTGGTGTAGCGGTTAAGTGCGTGCGCTCTGCTGCTGGCAGCCTGGGTTCGGATCCCCGGGCGCACACCGAGGCACTGCTTGTCAGGCCATGCTGTGGCGGCATCCCACATAAAGTGGAGGAAGATGGGCACAGGTGTTAGCCCAGGGCCAGTCTTCCTCAGCAAGAAGAGGAGGATTGGCATGGATGTTAGCTCAGGGCTGATTTTCCTCACACACACAAAAAAAAAAATAGGAGAGAGGCCTGGAACAGATCCTTCCTTCAGACCCCTTAGAAGGAACCAGCCCTGCCCACACCTTCATCTTGGACTTCCAGCCTCCAGAACTGTGAGGAAATACTTTTCTGTTGTTTAAGCCGTTCAGTCTGTGGTGCTTTGTTACGATAGCCCTAGAAAACTAAAGTACTAAGTAAGACGTTTTTTTAAATCGAATGTGTAAACTAATATGCAAGGAGTTCTTACAAATTTATAAGAGATCAAAATGCCAATAAAACGTGGACGAAGAAGGTGGAGGTAAAATTCACAAGAGAAATGCATATGGTCAAGGAATATTACATATATCACCAAGTAGGAACTATGGTATTCCGAATAAATGTAAAGTAAAAATGAGGCAGCTAAATGCCACTGGGATCGGGATTGGATCTTGGGGGAGAAGAGGGAAATGAGTGAGAAAACTGGGGAAATCTGAATAAAGTCTGCAGTGTAGTGACTAATAATGGATTAACGTTAATCAGTTCCTTTTGGTAGATGCACGTGGTTATGTAAGTTGTAACATTAGGGGAAGCCAAGATGAGGTTATGGGAGAACTCTGTGCTATATTTGTAACAATTCTGTAAATGTAAAATTATTTCAAAATAGAAAGTTAGAACTTTCTTGAAGGACTCAGTAGTGGTGCATCGTGGCGAAGAGCCTCGGACTCTGGGGGCCAGACTGCCTGGACTCACATCATCGCCCTGTCAATTGCTAGGTGTGTAGTCCTGGACAAGTTACCTGGCCTCTCTGAGCCTCTATTTCCTCATCTTCAAAATAAGGATTAATAATAGTACTTAACTTATAGGTTTGTTGTGAAGATTAAATTAGTTAATACAGATGAAGAACTCAGAACAGCTTCTGAAAATTAATAAACAGTAGATACACGCTTGCTAGAATTATTTTTATTTTTGCTGATGATATTGGCAAATATTAAAAAATTGATAATGACCGTGGTTGGCGAGGATGTGGGTAAACAGGAACTCATTTGCACTGTTGGTGGGAAAGAAATGGGCGTTATTTTCTGAGGGGAAAGAGTGATCACTTTTATTAATATTTCACAGATTTTTTAATATATAATTTACATACCAGGAAGTTCACTCCTTTAAATTGTAGGGTTAAATGGGTTTTTAGTATATTTGCAGAGTTGTGCAAACCATCAACATAATCTAATTTTAAGTGTACAGTTTGGTGGTTTTTAGCATTTTCACAAAGTTGTGCAACCATCATCACTATCTGCTTCCAGAACATTTTCATCACACAAAAATGAAACTCTGTATCCATTAGCAGTCTCTCTCCATATCCCTCTCCTCACCTTTCCCTGCTCAGCACCTACCTTCTTTCACTATAGATTTGGACGTTTCCTAAAAACAAGATTCTACAATATGTGGTCTATTGTGTCTGCCTTCTTGTACCCAGCATGTTTTCCAAGTTCATCCATGTTACAGAAGGCATCAGTACTTCATTCCTCTTCACTGCCAAATAACATTCCATTGTATGGATACACCACATTTTGTTTATAGTCATTATAGTCATAGTTCCTTTGTTTTCATGCGCCTATTTTTTAGCACAGCGATCACACTTCTAGGGACCATCTAAAGTAGCTATCACATTTGCAGTTAATTAATAAGGCTTGTACTACTTGCTTAATGTCTATCTCTCTTTGGCTCTTCCTGCCATATCCCGAGCACCTACAGGAATTATCAGCACCTAGTCGATGTTCACTCGTTGCCTTAAGCTCTATTTGTTCATTTTAGTTACTGCCTAGTATTCTGTCATACGACTATGCATACACACACCGCACTAACATATATGTGTATACACACACACACATAGATATATTCTAATATTGATAGACATTTGAATTGTTTCCATCTAGAGCCATTATGACCAATGTAGCTATGAGAATTATTTAAGTTGTATCCAGGTACACAGACACATGCATTCCTCCAGAGTATATTGTTGTGAGTGCAATTTCTGCATCAGAGTGTCCGTGTATCAAGATCGTCAAACCTGAGAACCCTTAACTCCTTTTATTCCCTTCCAACCTAAATGTCATCACTATCTTGTGTTTTGAATCTATCTTGGTTTTTTTGCAGACCTTGTCAGTCATTTTTATTACAGCTTTATATAATGTTTGTTCACACCTGGATACATACTTACCACCCTTCCTCCAACTCAGACCTTCCATCTTAAATTGCTTTCCTTCTGCCTGAAGTATATCCTTTAGAGTCTCTTCTAGCCTACAGGTGGCAAATTCTCAGTCTTTTTGTCTGAAAATCTTTTTATTTTGCCCTCATTATTGAGCAATGTTTTTTCTTGGTATATATCAGGTAGGTACAGTCTTCCAATACATTAAATAAATCTTTGACTGTCTTTGACTTTCATTTTTGCTGTTAAGTTATTGGTCAGTCTAATTGCTGTTCCTTTGAAGGTGACCTTTTTCCTCTGGCTGGTTTTAAGATGATCTCTTTAACTTTGGTTTTCTGAATTTTTATTATGATGTTTCTGGGTATTGATTTCTTCTTTATCATGCTTGGGATGTGCTGAACTTCTCGAGTGTGCATATTGATATCTTTCATCGGTTCTGGAAAATTCTCAGCCATTTTTCCTTCAACTATTGCTTCAACCCCTGTATTAGTTGGGGTTTTTCTCTGAGCCAAGTCAAGTTCACTATAAAATTAAGCATCGCAACCCATTCTCTCTCTTTTCTCTTGGGACTTTAATCAATTGTGTCTTGGACTTTCTCACTGAAAACTTCACATCTCTTACTCTCTCTTTTGTATTTTTTTCATCTCTTTGTCTCTCTGTGCTGCATTATGCATAATTTCTGCTAATATCCCTTCCAGTTCATAATTCTACTTCTGGCTGTATTCAATCTGCTGTCAAATAAACCTATTGACTTTGTATTCTCAGTTTTGTATTTTTTGTGTTTCTAGACATTCTGATTCTTTTTCAAACCATCTGTCACTTTTTATAGGTTCCTGTTTCCTGCAAATATTTCCCAACTTACTGATTATTTCTTCAAATATGGCAAACATAGTTGTTGGATCTGTAACTGATGATCCCAGTGTCTGAAGTTTCTGAGTCCATTTCTGCCGTGTGTTGGTTCTTCTGTGTTTCTGCTGTGTGTTGGTTCTTTCTCATGTTATCTTGCTTCTTTGTGTGCCTGGTTATCTTCGACTGCTCAGAAGTCATTTCCCTTGAAAAAAGTTATTTGTGAGTGTTCTCCCAAGGCACAAGATGAATGTGCCCTCCTCCAGAGAGGTTTTGCTTTGCTCTAGCAGATGGTATGATAGGCAGAATTCTAAGATGACTACAAATGACCCACACCTTTGTGTAATCCCCTCCCCTTGAGTTTAGGTGAAACATGAGATGTCACTCCCATAATTATGTCACATCACATGGCAAACAGAATTATGCAGATGTATTTGAGATCTCTAATCAGTTGACTCTGAGTTAATCAAAAGGGAGCTTATGCTAGATGGGCCTAGCCTAATCAAGTGAAATCCTTAAAAGAGACATATTCTCCTGGTGGCTGCAAAGAAAGAAGAAAACGGACATACTGCTTGTGAAGACAGGTGACTTCTAGGAGCTGAGGGCCTCCGTCCTACAAATGCAAGGAACTGAATTCTGCACACAGGCTGAATGAGCTGGGAAGCTCAGATTTAGACCCGGTTCATCCTCGTATGATTTATATGCATGATATTGCAAAGTGCTCTTGAGCTTAGAAACCCCAGAACCACAGCTACATTTGGAGGCTCCAGAAAAAGAAGGGAAGAAGAAGCTAAATGTGGCGCCTGACGGTCTTCAGAAACTAGATTTTCAGGTAATATTTACAGACTTTTTTTAAGTTGTTGATATTTTGTGTGTATTATCACTTTTCAAACCCGTTATTCAGAATTCACAAAGAATAAGAGACCTAAAGCTAGATGAGGCTCTGAACTTCACCCTGCAGTTTGCTTTACAAGAAAATCTTTAAGAGCTATGAAACAATTCTTTTTCAACAGGAAGTGGCCAAATGTTAGGGACAAAATGTAAAGGCAGTTGCTACTGCTGTGGAATGGATTTGCTCCTCTGTGTATGAGACCAGGGAAAGAATTTCATAATTCAGCATTTGATTGGTGAGCATCTTTCAAAAAATCGCTGCATAATGACTCGAAACAAAGGGAAAACCTGGCCAAAAGGAGTGAGTTAATGGACGCTTTTATTCATGCACAATTACTTATTGATTTCATCGACTTTGAGTTGCCTTTTGAATAGTGCAGGAATGTTAAAAGATTACAGGACATGAAAAGGATGTTTTTGCAAAAAGAAAAAGAAAAGCATTATTTCTTTTCAACGTAATTCTCATGTCTTCATCAACAGAGCTGTCACAGCAGGCACTATCTTATTTTTTTACTCCTTTGAGCTAATGTGAACGTTATTTGTATCCATTTGTGAAATCTGTTACATTTTTACATTAGAACGCCAAAGTTGCCATAATAGTAATCTTTTGCAATTGAATGTGCACAAATAAAAAATAAAATAAAATTGAATGTGGAAAAAAACCCCTCTATTTTGTCAATTCAATAACTATTTTTCCCCATTTCTTATTTTAACAAAAACCATCCATTTTTAAAATTTCACAGACTTCATCTTTGGCTGAAGGGTATTGGCTACTCCTTGAAGTATCTTTTGCATGTTTTCCACATGAGAAGAGTCTCATCTTTAATGCTCTGTTACCAAATCTAAAATGGCAATATTTTTCTTAAGGATTAGAAATAAAAACATACATATAAACTCTAGGGAATCAGAATGTAACTTCGTAAATAAGGCAAAAAATCTTACATTGCTAATTTAATACAATAGAGTACGTAGTGCGTACAATTTTGCATCCAACATCCTTCCTTCGATTTAATGTATTCTGATAACCAACGGATAACCTCAATCTAATTTAACATTTTGATGGAGGCAGTTAAATATGTTTTTAAAGCTAAGAAAGCTAGTTTTCAAAAGAGAAACATTCCACCCACAACTTGGACGTGAGAATGTGCTAGTGAGCAGTGGTGCTTCATATCTTACTTTCATACTTTGTGACTCTGCAAAGATTCTTTTACAAGAAACGGAGTGAGACTAGAGACTTTCATCCGAGGATGATACTCTGCATCACTGAGTCTTGGTCAAAGTTGACAGCGTTTCACTGTTGTGACGAGAACTTCCCACAACTTCCTCTTTTTTTATATACTTTTCTTCCAGCCTTATTGAGATATAATTGACATAGAACATTGTGTTAGTTTAAGGTGTGCAACGTGATAATTTGATACATATACATGTATATGTGATACAGGTGTATCAGGTGTATACGTGATGATTTGATATGTATATATTAGAAGTTATTACAACAATAAGGTTAGTTAACACCTCATCACCTCTCATAATTATCTTTTTGTGTGTGCAGTGAGAACACTTAAAATCTCAGTCATGCGTGGCTTAACTGCAGGGAGATATGCTGAGAAACGCGTCGTTAAGCGTTTTGGTCGTTGTGCGAACATCGTATACTTACACAAACCTACATGGTATAGCCTACTTATAACTGGAAGCCACAAACTTCCTCTTTGTCACAGTGTAATTATAGCACAGTCTCACTTGAACTTGATTTTTTAAAAATCAGTCTATATTTGCTTCACACAGAATTCTAATGGACTATTGCAACAAAAATAGCCAAATACCTATCAACAAACTAATACACTCAGGACTTATGAGGAGAAAATTATATTTTACTCTGAGACAAAAAAAGACACTCAAATCGATGAGATTCATTGAAAGGACATGGGGTACCTCTTCTCCCCAGAATGGCTGAGAATGTTGGATAACCAGCTGGGAAAACAGGAAGGAAAGGAGCTGAGGTAGACAGGTCCACAGGCAAAAATGACACCTTAGGGCAGCTTGGTGAGGACATCCCCGCTGCATCCTGGAAACCCCAGTGAGCCCCATGGCCGCCCCAGAAACTAGAGGGAATCAAAAAAGTATGAAAATATAGAATAGCAGTTCTCAAACTTTTTTGGTCAAAACCCCTTTATAACTCTTAAAAAATACTAGTGACCCCAAAGAGCTTTTGTTATATAGGTTATATCTATCTATATTAACTATACGAGAAACTAAAATTGAGAAGCTTTAAAAATACTTATCAAGTCATCTAAGAATATCAACAATAAAGCCATTACATGTTAACATAAATAGCATATTTTAAACAAGTAACTATATTTCCCAAAACAAAATACATTTAATGAGAAGAGTCACATTGTTTTATATATTTCTGGAAATTTCTTTAATGTCTGACTTAATAGAAGGCAGCTAGATATTCACATATCTGCTTCTGCATTCAATCTGTTGCAATAGGTTGATTCGTTGAAGTTTATGAAGAAAGCCCAGCTTTATACACATTGTTGTTGGAAAAGGTAGAAGAAATTTAATAGTCTTTCTAGATAATTATGGATATCCTTCTTTGACACTATATTAACACTTATAAAATTATAGTTAATTAATTGCACGTGGAATCTGAAACCACCTCACTGAAGGTTTATACTTTGTTACATTAAAATCCATTGGCCCATCTCTCTCTCTCTCTGAATGGATCTTTCACCAATGCATGACTTTGCAACAGCATATGAGCACTGGTCATTTGGGAGAAAAAAAATTGGTTCATCAAGTCATGTAGATCCTCCAGATGTTAACATTTTTCATTATATAATTTCAAAAAAATCATGTTTGCCAATGTCACCATCTATCTCATCGGCAACACTCTAAGACTTTTGACCTTGAATATTCCCTGAAAGGGTCTTGGAGATATCCACGGGTCCCAAGGCCACATATTGAAAGCCACTGGAACAGAAGACTAGAACAAGAGAACAGAATAAAGAGCTCGGGAACAAACACAGGCGGATGCAGGAATCCCAGTCCATCCTTGTGTGGTAGGCGGCCTCCAACATGGCTCCCAAGGATGTCCACCTCTTGGCATTCACATCATTGTGTGATCCCTTCCCCTTGAGTGTGGGCTGGACCCAGGGACTTGCTAATAATAAATACAATAGAGCAAAAGTGAGGGGCTGTCACTAGCAAAATTAGGTTACAAGACACCCAGGCTTCCATACTGGGCACTCTCTCTTACTCTCCCACTCACTCTGAGGAAAGCAAGCTGCCATGTTGTGAGCCACTCCATGGAGAGGCCACATGGCCAGGAACTGAGGGTGGCCTCCAGCCAATGGCCAGAGAGGAACTGAGACCCTCAGCCAACAGCCCAGGGGGAACTGAATCCTGCCAATAATCATGTAACTGATCTTGGAAGCACGTCCTTCACCAGCCCTACCTTGATTTCAGCTTTATGAGAGACCATGAGCCCCCCTATTCAAGTTATGCCCAGATTCCTGAGCCACAGAAACCATAAGATAAACTGTAGTTGTCTTAAACCACTCAGCTTTGGAGTAATTTATTATGCAACAATAGATAACTAATACATCTTGGTTTTGTATTTGGGGGGAAAAACAGAGTCTTTCTTTACACCACACATAAAAAGTAAATTTCAGATAGATTAAGGGATAAATGTAATATATAAAGCTTGGAAACACAAGGAGAAAATATAGGAGACTATTTTTGTAATGTCCATGTGGAAATTGCTACTTAAGAAAGATGTAAAACCTAGAAAGAAAACGGTAAGCTGATATGACTATATAAATTGTTAAACTTCAATATGATAAAAACTACTCTAAAGAAAAATGTGTAAGTTGATACCCTGGGAAAAAATTTGTAAAAAGGATCAATACTCACAATATATAAAAAATTCCCACAAATCAATAGGGAAAATCAAATAGTACAATAGAAAACATTTTATGTACAAGCATTTCACAGAAGAATATATACAAATGGCCATACACAACAAAAGATGGTCAGCCTCTCTAGAAACCATGGAAATGTAAATCAAAACAAAAATGAGATGATTTTTGACCATAAGATGGGCATAAATTTAAAACTGATATATCCAGTGTTGGCCAGAAAGAAAAAAATGATACTCATACACAACTGGTATACATTGATAAAGCTTGTTTATGCTGAGTTTGCATAATTAACCAGAATTAAAATGTGCATTCTCTTCAATTTAGCAATTTCACTTTAATGGAACCTATTCTGTTCATCTATGCGAACAGAGTACATTTCGCCTTACGGCTAGATATAAGATCAAAACACAAAGATCAGTAACTTATGTGAATAGCAGGAATAATCAATTAGAAAATGTCATGGAAAATTAGATCCTATTCACAAGAGCCACCAAAACTCTAAGATAATGAGAGAAAAAAAGAAGTATCCAAAACTTACATGAAGAAAATTATTTTTAAAAAACTTTTCTGAAAGACAAAATAAGATGTCTGAGAAAGGTGCAAGGATGCTCATTGCAGAATTGCTTGTCTTGGCAAAAAAAAAAAAAAATGTTGAAAACAACCTAAAAGTCCACAAACGTGGAGAGGGCTATATTAATTTTTTATCCATAGTATGGGATACTCTGCAGCTGTCAAAAAGAATGACGTGTTTCTATGTGGGATCCCTATTTATGCAACAGAAATAACTCCAAGACATGTTAAGCAAAAGATGCACGTAGCAGAAGGATGTTTCTCGATAGTAAATAGTATTGATAATGCTCAATAACACTGAGTATTATGGCTTTCAATATTGCCAGAACACTCTAGAAACATTGTAACCAAGCACACGGCTGATGCCCTGCTTGTCAAAGAGTCTTGTTCTCAAAACTTGGAGCCGCCATGGGACAGAAGTTCCCCAGAGGTGACCTTGGATGAATTCCCAAACAGATGAGAGAAAAACAGTCAAGAGGAGATGCTCTGGCTCAGAGCCAAGCCCAACCCAAATCAACAGTGCTGGCCCACCCCCAGTGCTTTCCTCGCCTGCAGCTTATACGAGGGCATTCATCCCAGAGCCTGCATCTTTATCACCTCAGCCCCTTGGAGGAACTGGCCCTCCACCAGCCCAGCTCAGCACCTTGAGGAGGTCTGGCCTCACCCGCTGCTCCGGGCAGCAGTGGGGGGAGCGGTCGGGACACTCACCAGAGAGGTCAGGCTGCTCCAAATTTCCGAGTGGCTTCCATCTCATACCTAGATGACTGGAGGCAGCAGAGCAGTGATTAAAACCTGTGGCTGTGGGGATAGCCAGCAAGGATTGAACCCCAGCACTGCCACTTACGAGCTGTGAGACCTTGGGCAAACTGCTGCACCTCTCTGTGCCTCGGTTTTTCTCTCTGTGAATTGGGGTTGATAAACAGTGCCTGCCTTCTAGAGTGGTGGGAGGATGAAGTGGTCGTATGAAAAGTGCTCAGGTCAGTGTCTGGCTCTCAGGAAGCGATATTTAAATGCTGGCTATCATTCTGCTGATGTAGCACAAAGAACTCGGATGAAGTCAGAGAGGTAATCTCAGTGCTATCGGCATTTTGGGGCCAGATCATTCTTTGCTGTGTGGGGCTGTGCTGTGCATTGTGGGATGTTCAGCAGCATCCCTGGTCTCCACCCACTAGATGCCAGTAGCATCTTCCCCAGTCATGACAACCAAAAATGTCTCCAGCCATTGCCATGCATCCCCTGGGGGACACATAACCCTTGGTGGAGAACCACTGCTCTAAGTGAGCTCCCCATGAATGGAAGCATGCAAGCCAAGGCTATGAGACTGAAGGGTGGGAATAATATGCAAGACACTCAGGCTTTCGTGAAGAGGCAGTTCCTAAAACCTGATCCTACCCCAGAAGCAATGCTTCTGTGTCACTCATCAGCCAGGCTCATTTCTCCTGTTGGCTGACGGCTCGAAACCAGGGTCTCTGCTCCTCTCCACTGTTTAGGATTAAGATGTTTGTGGTATTCTACTTTACATCCATGAAGAGGTAATCCCACACAGTTCTGAGAAACATCCTCCCTCATCCATTTGGAGAAAATAATAAAGACACACAATGTCTTATGTAACAGGAACTGTTCTAAGAGATATGAACTTAATAACTTCATTTAATCCTCATGACAATCCCATGGCGGGGCGGTCATTGTTATTCCTGTGTGTTACAGATAAAGAAACCAAAGCACAGAGAGGTTAAGTAACTTGCCTAAGGTCACACAGCTAGTAAGCGGCAGGGCTGAGATTTGAACTCAGGCAGCCTCTCTCCAGACTCTATGCTGTACATAATGACACAACCTACCTCTTGGTTGTAAGTACTGACTCTGGTGATTTTCAAACTTATTTTTTCATGGCAGGATCCTGTCATCAAATGAAAGCTGAGCCGATAATCTGATAACAATTTAATAGATAAACATGGAACTGGCTCTAGCTGAAGGAAAGGGATCGGATCCCCACTAGACAGTCTCCCCATGCCTTGGTGGCCTCTGAGGGCTCTATGGAACAGTTCGGAAATGCTTTGCAAGCCCCTCAGCTTGCAGGCGAGAAAGCTGAAACAAGACTGATAATAATAACAAGCACAAGGGCTGATGGTTACATTTGAATGTTGCATATCAGGCACGGGGCTGCACACATCAGTGCATAATCTCATTCCTTTCCAAATGATAGCATACATAAATGCCATATTTCTTTGTGTGTGTGTCAATTTTGAAAAATATATGAGTGAGAAGGAAAAGTATATCTAGAGAAGGCAAGATGAGTTGGTCAAGGTGTAAGGAATTTGATTCGAGGGACCAGTCCCAAATCTGCAAACTGTATTCTGTGGGAACACTATAATTCCCTATGATGGTAACAGATGTTGCCACATTTCTTTTAATCAGCTCTTTTTGGAACTTCAATGCACATTTTAGCCTCTCCCTGAGCATAATATCTGAAAAGTTGTGAGTCTGAAGTTTTCTCTCCAGACACACATTAAAATAAATCGCAGCTAGACGATAAGTAATGTTCATCCATTCACCCCTTTAAACCATCTCGCATGGGTACGTGTGTCCTGCTGAGGGAAATGCATTTACAAAGCTTCCCCCCGCCCAGGGTCTTGTGAGGGAGGAGAAGGGGAGAAACGGTGTTAGTTACGTGACTGTGTTGCTTTTTTCTCTTCACTTCCATGTGCAAAGGCTCCACATCTCCAGGATGCGGAGGGAGAATCCGGTAATAAAAGAAATAAAAGAAAGAGGGCAGAGGACGGAGGGAGGCTGTGGAATTAACAAATCACCACAAACGTAGTCTCTTAAAACAACACACTTGTCTTACAATTTTAGAAATCTCAAGTCTGAAATGGATCTCACTGGGCTCAAGTCCAGGTGTGGGCAGGGCTGGTTCCTTCCGGAGGCTCCAGGGGAGAATCCCTGTCTTCGTCTTTTCTGGCTTCTCAAGGACCCCACATCCATCTGATCCCTGCTTCTGTCATCACATCTCCTTCTCTGACTCTCCCGCCTCCCTTTTCCATCTTCTAAGAAGCCTAATGACTGCACTGGTTTCACCCAGTGTGTGTTTCCCAGGGCTGCCATGACAAAGTGCCACAGACTGAGTGGCTTAAAATAACAGAAATGTATTCTCTCACAGTTCTGGAGGCCAGAAGTCCGAGATCAAGGTGTCAGCAGGGCCATGCTCCCTCTGAAACCTGTGGGGGATTCCTTCCTTGCCTCTTCCTAGCTTCTGGTGGTTTGCCAGCCATCTCGGGCGTTCCTTGGCTTGCAGCTGCATGACCCACTCCGCCTTCATCACCACACGGCGTTGTCCCGCGTCTCTGTCTTCACATAGCCGTCTTCTTGTAAGGATACCAGCCACATTGGATTAGGGGCCCACGACCTCATCTTCACTAATTACGTCTTCAGTGACCCTATTCCAGATGAGGTTACATTCTGAGGTACTGGGGGTTAGGACTTCAACATGTCTTTTTTTGAGGGGGATGCAACTCAACTCATAACACCTGGATAATCCAGGATAATCTTCCCATCTCAAAATCCTTAACTTAACCACATTTGCATAGTCCCTTTTGCCACGTGAGTTCACATATTCACAGGTTTCAGGGATTAGGACATAGACATCTTTGGGGAGGGGGCACTATTCTGCCTATAAAAGTGAGGTTATTTATGGTCCACAGGAGGCCACCAAGACTCAGCTGGGAGGGCCAGGCCAGCGCCCAGCTGCCAGGGGCTGTCGTCCCACAGCAATGGAAGTGGAAATGGCAAGGGGGTGATGGAGTGTGAAAAAAGAAAAGAGTGGTAATACTTTCCATTAAGAAGTTTAAAAACATGATTTCATTCCTATTTTATTACACAATCCCAGCAGCCCAGGGACCATGATGGAAAGGAAGATAAGAAACCACATATTTACAAAGAACCTGATAATGGCAATGGTCTACCTTTAATGAGAACTCGCCTCGTGCCAGTTCTTGTTTTAAGTACGTTCCTTTCATTATGGCATGTGACCCTCTCAGCACTACATGATCCCATTCTACAGAGGAGGAAACTGAGGCTCCGAGAAGTTAAGGTATCTGTCCAAGGTCACACAGAATCCAAACCTGGCTGTTTGGCTGCAAAAACATTCTTAAACACTAGTTCTATACTGTGTACCACCTCCTACACTAGATGCCAGGAAATAAAGAGATGGGTAAGAAATGGTCCCTGCACTCGGGTGGAGGGGGCTCACAGTCTAGGGGGAAATAGATTATTAGAAGACCCTGGGTTGTACTATAATTAAGATGCTATGGTATGTAGCAATATGCATGGTAAGACCAGGAGTCTTAAACTGGTGGCCCCATGTGATATGCACAGTGTTTTAAATTTGAAATAACTGCCAATATATAAAAGTCAGGAGTTTTCACATAAAAAAAAAAAACCCTGGAATTCTGGCTTCTCTTGAAAAATTTCAGAGAATCTGACAATGTTTGGTCCACCAACAACAGTTGGCAAGAGTTTAGAGCAGCTGCCTCATTTGAACGGAATATCCATTTCTCCACAGTCCCCACCATTCCCTATCACTCACTCAGCTGGATTCACTAATTTGTGTATCTGTTGGGCCTCTGTAGGTATTTGAGTTTGAGATCTCCAGGAAAGACAAATAAGGCATGTGTGTTTAATGAAGAAATATTTGAGCGTCCTTTCCAGACTCAGCTCACGCAACTTTATCTTTCCCTCCCAGGTCTTTGTTATTGTCGCAATATTCTCCTCATGCACTGCTCCTTGAGCATCCTCTGCAGTTTAGGAGCTTTTCCAAAGACAGGACATGACCAACCTCACGGCAGTATCTGTCTTCCTCCTCCGGGGCTTCTCGGCTGACCCTGAGTTACAGCTGCTCAGCGCTGCCGCCTTCCTTCTCATCTACCTGGCTGCGATTCTGGCGAACATCTCCATCATGGCTGCCGTGACACTCAACACCCGCCTGCACACGCCCATGTACTTCTTCCTCAAACACCTCTCCCTGGTGGATATCTGCTCCATGACCACTACTCTGCCCCGGGCCCTGGTGGCTACCATGGTGGGCTCTGTGGAGATTTCCCTCCCTGCATGCGCATCCCAGCTCTTTGCCTTTGTCTGCCTTGGGTCCACAGAGTGTTTTCTCATCACCTCCATGGCTTACGATCGTTGTCTGGCCATCTACAGGCCCCTGATGTATGGGAGAGCCATGAGCTGCCGGACCTGCCTCTCCCTGACGGTGGTAGCCTGGGGCAGCGGGATCATCTTCTCCACCTTCCACACAGCCAACACCTTCTCCCTGCCCTTCTGTGGCCCCAACACAATTGACCACTTCTTCTGCGACATCCCCCCACTCATGCACCTGGCCTGTGCCAACGCAGATGCCCATGAGGCTGCTGGATTTGCAGCCAGTGGCTGCATCATCATGAGCTGCTTTGCCCTCACTGTCCTGTCCTACATCCGCATCTTGGCCACGGTGGTCCAGATCCACTCCTTGGCTGGCCGCTGGAAGGCCTTCTCCACGTGCTCTTCCCACCTGGCCACTGTGCTCCTGTTTTATGGCACCGGCAGCTCTGCCTACATGCAGCCCACCGCCCACTACTCCCCGCTGCAAGGGCGCATGGCTGCTGTCTTCTACTCCATCCTCACACCCACCCTGAACCCACTTATCTACAGCTTGAGGAACAAGGACATGAAGGGAGCCCTGAGGAAGCTCTATCTTCAGGCGCCATCTTAGGACCTGGCATCTGGACATAGGAGGGACCCAGAAATCCACCATCACAGAACTTTCCTTGTGGTCACGGTGGAGGTGTTAATGCCTCCAGAGACCACCAGGAGCACACCGTAGCCCAAAAAGTTGGCAACAGAGTTGGATGACATTGAGTCATACAGGGGACCCCAATAGATGTCCAGATAAAACGGAGACCTGTCCAATGTGCATTTAATTTAAGCAAATTGTACTACATGTACACAGAGGAAGATAGAAAGAGAGGGAGCAGATAAGTTAAATAGTGGGGAGTCATTCCATCCAAGAGCCCCCTCAATGACCCTATTCCTGGAGTTGAGTCCAACAGGAGAGCCTTCTCAGTTCATCTCAGTTTCCACGTATCTCCCACAAGTGAGTGCACCTTGGCCTACTGAACATGGTTCTAATGTTGAGTGGTACACATTTTTCATCTCATATACGTCCTAAATGCAGGCCAATAACTCCATCAGAAGAAGAACCAACTATTACAGAATAAAAAAAGGCCATATTGGACTGGCAGAGATATGGTCTTCATGTGGGGCCTTCCTAACGGAACGTTAAGGGTAATTTTGTCTGTCTGCAATGTCCACCTGATAGCACCATATTAGTTGGGTTTTGGGTTCAGCTGTTTTAAAGAGGCCAGATAACAGTGGCTTAAATAATACAGAAGGTTTATTTCTCTTCCGTGTAAACATCTGTGCTTGAAGGTGATCCTGGGTGTCTCTAAGCCACCAAGTCATCCTGAGACCAGGTTCCTCCTAGCTCGTTGCACTAGCATGCCCTAAGGTCTCCTTCTCCACACGGTAGGAGACAGCTCACTAGCACCTCATTCACAATCCAGCTGCAGGAAGGGAGACAGAAGAAGTAGAGGGCAAGCCATGTACAAGCCAGAAGCTGTACACATCACTTCTGCTGATATCCCATCGGCTAGCACTTAGTCACATGGCCACACTGACCTGCAAAGGAGGCTGGGAAATGCTGCCTCCAGCTAAGTTGCCATGTGCCCAGATAAAACTCCAGGGAGAAAGAGAGAACATTATTTACTAATTTTTAATCACTCCCCACTTTTGATCTCTTGATGAGCCACCATCTATCTTTTAATTCCATCCTATCATGATGCTTCCAATTTGTCTTTTTTTCTAAGGCCACCTGTACTAGTCACTTTTATATACATTATCTCTAAAATTCTCTATAATATTTTCTTCATTTTGCAGATAAGGAAAATAAAATTCAGATAGGTTTGGCAATTTACCCAAAGTTAAGAGGATAGAGAAAGGCTTGATATATTTACTCCAGGACCAGTCGGCGTTCTACGTTTTTATCATAGAGATTGAGTTGTATTTCTCTAGGACTTGAAAAATCTTACAGTGTTGAGACATCTCTTTGGGAAGTTTTAGGAGAGGTTGCAGTGCTACAAACACATCCTTGAGGGTTGAACAGTCCTCCTTTACTTGAGAATACCAACCTCTTGATCAAATGCACAACTTGGGAGAGACATAAATTGGCCAAAGAGAGAGTATAGAGGCATGTGACCAGCCAGCCAGATCAGGCAAGTCTTTGGTGATTACTGGGATGTGGCAGACACTCCCTAAGGAGTCACATCCTGATATAGTCCCCTCCCCTTGAGTGTGGGAGGAACCTGTGATTCACCTTTCACCAACAGAATATGGCAAAGGTCATGGGATGTCAGTCCCATAATTACCTGAGATCTACTCTCTGAGAGAGAAAATATCCAGGTACTTGGTGCATCCCCCAGATCCCTGAGGGGCTGGCTCCCTATCATCCTTTAGGTCTCAGCTTCCTTGTTGCCTCCTCAGACGGACCCTCCTGGGCACTCCCTTCTAAAGCAGATCCCCTCCAGGTCACTCTCAATCCCTGCATCCTGTTTTATTATCTCTATTGCATTTATCATCCTTCTTAATTACCTAAATTATTCAGTTTGTTTGTTCTGTCCTGAATGCCCCTCCCCACTCCTTCAGACATAGTCTCCCTGAGGGCAGGGCTCTGTTTTCCTCAGTGCTGTATCCCTTGTGTGTAGCATAATGTCTGGCACACACCAGCTGTTCAATATTTATTTTTCTGAACAAACAAATGTGAAGCAGAACAATAACACACAAAAACGAGAGCTTCCCTGGTGTAAGCTGGAGTCAGGGGGCTGGGATCCCTGAGCCTTGGTGGTTTCTTATCTCCCTCTCTACAGTCATCTCTGCAACACCTGCATGAGATCTTTGGGTTCCACAAACCCAGTTCAGACACTCTTTCCTAAATCAGATTAATAAATGCTATTGAATCTAACCCACCATCGATTGGAAGATACTCCATTAATTTACATTCCATTAAGAAAGAAAAAGACACTGCCAATCAAACCATGACACCTTATTAATAAAACACATCTTGATTTCCCACGTTAAAACTTGCTGTTCAGCCTTCAGATCACAGCTTAAACATCACTCTTGATCACCCCTGCTGGCCAACATGGGTAGTTTTTCTTTCTATACTCTCTCTCAGTACTCTCATTTCTCCAAAATAGGCATTGCAATTTTAACTAATCGTTTAATTATTTTTTTAAAATCTGTCCCCCACACTAGAATGAAACCTGAATGAATGTAGATTACATCTTCTTGTTTACCATTATCCAGTTATCCAGTGTGCTGGTAAACCAGCTCTCTGGAAAAAAGAAATTGTAGCGTTTTCCAATTTCCACCATGTAAATAATCTAACCACAGATGACGTCAAGCTATCCATAGCTTAACAACTGGTTTGCAACATTCTTGGATATTTAATAATTAACCCCTGTGAGCTGGAGCTGGTGCTAGCATGCTCCAACACACAGTTGACCCAGGACCAACACTGTGTCTGCACATAATAGCAGCTCAATAAATAATTGGTTAGTGACTGAATGAATAGTTGTTGAATCATGTTGAATGAATATGTAGCAAGTATTTCAAACTTAACACATCTACATACAGCTCTTTATTTTTCCTCCATACCTGCGCCTCCCCCAGTTTTCACCCCACTTAATGACACTGCCATCCATCCATCACTCAAGGTAGAAACCTAGCAGCATATTGATTTCTCTCTCTCACTCACCTCTCTCCATTACACTTACATCCAATATGTCCATAAGTCTTACTAGTTCTGCTCTCAATGTATATTTCAAATTCATCCACTTCACACCATCCCCACATGTGGAAATTAATAAAAGAAACCTTAACTACAAATTGGAGTTGGGAGGGAGCTCTCACACTACATCATACCTCACCAATTACTACAAGCAGTAAGAGAGGGAGCCTTGCATCTGCCACAGGAAGTAAACGTACTTTACCACTGAAGGAAGATTTATTTCCCCACCTGGCAACAGCCCAGCCAATGAGACACCAGTTGCCACCCTGAAGTGTTGCTTTCCCCCCGCGGACTTTCCTTTAGAACAGCCCCTCCCTACTCCCTCTATAAAAGCAGCTCCTCTCAGTTTTCTGGATTTGCCTGTGGTCTGCCATAGCATGCACATACCAAATTGTAATTCTTTGGGCTATTCCCGAATAAACTTGTTTTTAGGATAAAATAGGCAAATTTGCTTTTTTTTTTTTTTTTTTTTGGTGACAAAGATTAGCCCTGAGCTAACATCTATTGCCAATCCTCCTCTTTTGGCAGAGGGAGATTGGCCCTGGACTAACATCCATGCCCATCCTCCTCTACCTCACATGTGGGACGCCACCACAGCGTGGCTTGACAGGCGGTGCATAGATCTGCACCAGGGATCCAAACCTGTGAACTCTGGGCCACTGAAGCAGAGTGCGAGCTCAACCTCTACACCACTGGGCCGACCCCCAAATTTGCTTTTTAAGTTGACAACAACTTCCTCCCTGGTCTGCCTTCCTTCAACTATTATCCTCCCAAACCCACCCTCCACCAAGAAGCCACGTGTTCATGTTAAAAATCATCCCCCCGTGGCAGCCTTCCAACGCCTTTTCTTTGCCTTGGGCTATCCATGGTCGGAAGCCTCCAAGTTCTCCAGCCTCCTCTCCTGCACCCTCCCCTGCACCTTTTACCCTGAGCTATTGTCATTACCTCAGTTCTTCAAACACACCAATCTCCGCCCTGCCTCAGGGCCTTTGCACTTGCTCTTTCCTCAGCCTAGAATACCCTTCCCAAATCCGGGCATAATTACCGATTCATATTTGAGCCTCACTTCAAATGTCGTCTCTTTGCAGAGCCCTTTCCTAACGACCTAAGTACCATCACCCTCCCACCTTCCCTCCCATCCCCCTGTTTTATTGCTTTCGGATACCACAGCATTTTTGGAAATGTCTATATTACTTTGCAGAGTCTGAGACAAACACTTGGGTACCGGTAGTTTATTCCGGGAGGGCGGAGTCCGGGCGCCAGAAGGAAGTATGCCTGCGCGCCAGTCTCCGGACTACAACTCCCAGGGTGCCTGGCGTGCGGCCTAGAGCGCCCTTCCGCTTCCGGCCGGGAGATCCATGTGTCCCTGGTCCGGCCGTGCAGGTCAGTGAGTGTGTGCGCGCGTGCGCGAGTAGCGTGTGCGGTAAGCGAGCGTGTATAGGTGAGTGCATGTCTGTGTTCGAGCGAGGGTGTGTGTCTCTGTGCGGGAGGGGTGTGTCAGTGTGTACGGGGTGAGTGTGTGTGAGCGAGGATGAATGTTCAAGTGCGTGCACGTGTGTGTGTGTGTGTGTGTGACGGAATGTGATGTGTTTGAGGGGGTGTTTTTGATCCCCCAAGGGTGTGTTTTGGTTAACTAGTGTGCGTGTGTGTGTGTGTGTATGTGAGTTTGTGTGGTGGTGTGAGCCCACAAGCCAGGTGTCTCTTGAGTGTGGATCTTGAGCCTAACTTTGTGGCTTTCTGTGATGGTATCACGTGTGTATGGTTTTTTTGCTGTTATTGTGACTCGTATGTTGGTGTGATTTATGTGAGGATGTGAGTGATTTAGTTCATGAGATTATGTGTGTCATGTTGTGTGTGTGTGATTGTGCATCCTCCTCAAAATGTGACCTTGTGAGGCGGAGACTGAGTGGAAGTTTGTGTATGAGGAGGGCATATAGTTTGTGATCTTGTGTGTCTAGGTGTGACTGAGTGTTGTTCTGCTGTGTCTGTGATTGAGTGCAAGTTTGTGTGGTGTGAGGTATGTAGTGTTTGTGTAATTTGGTTTGAGTGTGATTGTGATTTCTGTGTCTGATTTTGTGCATCTGTTGTTATATGTGTCAGTATGTGATTGTGTGTGAGCCTAGTAGGTAAGGAAGTGAAGGTGGAGGTGTTGGGGTGTTTGTGGGGTTGTACCAGTGTGAAATGTGCATCTAAATCCTGTTGGCAAGTCTGTGCGTCCCTCTGCAGGTGTGTCTATCACTGAGTGTGTCATTGTTCCAATTGTCTTAAATTTTAAGTGTGCCTATGAGGTTTTATTTGTGAATGAAGTGTGTGTGCATGCACATGCACTCACACCTGCAAGTGTGGAGTGTTGCTGAGGGAGTGGCTTGTTGTGAGGGTTTAGATGGGATTTTGTGTGTGTCTGAAGTCGTCTCTCAAGGAGTGTTTGTATGTGTGATTTTGTCTATGAATGACCAGCCCCTGCATGCCACGTGACATGGGGTGTCTGTCGAGTATTGAGCGTGTGAGTTTGTATTGGTGCATGTGTCCTGTGAGTTATGGGGACAGGTGACTCATTTGGTGATGGAGATTTTTGTCAGTGCTGGTGTTTTGGTGATCTGTGACTTCGGTGGTCCCTGAGGCTGTCTGTGTGAGGGCGTGTGTCTGATAGGCCCATGGCCAGTGTAGACGGGAGGCTGTAGGCAAGGTGGTTGAGAGCAAGAGCTCTGGGCTCACTAGAAAGAAGGGCCAGGAGGGCAGGGACTTGTCTCTTTTCTTCACTGCCGTATCTCCAGTGCCTAGAATTGTGCCGGGTACCCAGGAGGCGCTCGATAAATCCTTGCAGAATGCATGAGTTCTAATTCTCTGCTCTTCCTAGTTGTGTGAACTTGGGCAGTTGCTTAATCTCTCTGCACCTCAGTTTCGAGTATGAATTGATGAGCAGTCCCTGCCTCCTAAGTTGTCTCGAGGACTAACTGAGTTACTGTATGTAGAGAGCTTAGAACCAGGTGTTCTTCCCTGTGTACTGCCGTCTACACGTGTGTCATTTCTGGTGCCTTGGGTCGTTTGTGAGTGACGATACCTGATTTTGTCTTTGGGTCGATCATCTTTGCCCGTGTACGGGTTGCGTCTTGTATGTCTGTATTTATGGGCAGGGGTGTCAGCAGTCAGGTTCAAATCCCAGCTCCAGCCCTTGCTAGCTTGGTGACCTTAGGCGAGGTACAGAATGTCTCCGTGGCTCAGTTTCCTCGTCTCTGTAATGGGGAAATAGATCATTCTTACTTCCTGGGGTACTTATAAGGTGAAAAAGCCATCCTGACCACTGGCCCAGGGCATGCCATGCCCCGTCAGGGGTCAGCAAGGACAGGACGGCCACAGAGGGAAAGGCCTATGGGCCGGAGGTCAGAGGTGAGAGCCAGCAAGAGCTCCGGGTGTGCTGAGAGGAAGGTGAACAGCCAGCAGGTTGCTAAGTAGAAGAGGGCAAGTCTCCTCGTTATCGAGAGGCCGGCCTCTCGATGTTATGATGACACAGCTGCAAGGCTGGAAGAGTGCCTGGGACACAGGACTTTCTCACTGCCTTTTGTCGTTCCTCGTACTGTGCGTGAGGCTTCTCTGCTGGGAAGACTCCTGTTTCTCTCTGCAAAACCACGTTTGCTAAGCCCTCGTGTGAGTGTGATTTTTTTGAGTGTCACTGTGCGATTGCAATAGTGCGATCCTTATGTCATGGTGATTTATGAGGGGGTACGAGGGCGGGGAGAGTGACTTTGTGCATGAAATTGTTGTGTAATTTTGAGTGTGTGTGATTGTGTTTTTTTTTTTTCCCCAGATGTGCTGTTATGTGTCTGTGGTTGAATGCAAATTTGTGTGTGGCGAGGGTAGGGTGCAGTTTGTTATTTTGTGGGTTCGTGTGTGATTGTCAGAGTGGGATCTTTGTGTCTGTGATTGAGTGTGATGGGGAATGTAGTGATGAATGATTTGGTGTCTCTGTGCAGTGGAGTGTGATTTATATGTCTGTGATTTTGTGTGGGAGGGGGTGACGTGGTGAGTGATTTGGTGTGGCTGGTGTGATGTGTGTCAGTATGTGATGCTGTATGTCTGTGTGGGAGGGGCTCACTAGAACCAGCCTGAGGAAGCGAATGATGTGTGTGTGTGGTTGTGGGGGTGTACAAATGTGATGAGTGTATCTAAACCAGGTAGTCACACTTTAGTAAGTCTGCATGGCTGTGTGTTCTTCTGAAGGTGTGTCTGTGGGTAAGGGTATCATTGTTGCCTCTGTATGAGATTTTGAGGGGGTGCCTGTGAAGTCTCCTTCATGGATGATGTGTGTGTGTGTGTATGTGTGTGTAATGGAACTTAATTCTAGTGGGGAAGATGGTCAAGATAAGATAACGTCAGTCACTGATAAGTGCTCTGAAGAAAATACTAGAGGGCAGCAGGAGAGAGTGACTTAGGGGCTGGGGGCCACCTGAATTTGGGTTGTTAAGGATGCCCTCTTGAGAAGGGGACATCTGGGGTCAGCCCTGAACGATGAGAATAACCTAAAGGGAAAAGCTGGAGGAAGAGTGTTCCAGGATTAGGGAAGAACAAGGACAACAGCCCTGAGGCAGGGGTGACTTGGGTGTTAGAGGAACAGCAGGTGGTGTGGCTGCAGCAGGGCAGTGAGGTGGTGAGTGGGTGAGGGCCACTGTTATCTTCCAGGCCATGGTGAGGACTTTGGGTGGCCACTGGAGGGTTTGGGGCAGGGCAGTGACAGGGTCTGGGTTATACTTTAAAGTGCTCACTCTGTTCTTGGGAACAGAGGTCAGATCTGAGCATCCCACAGCTGGCTGCCTTGACAGTTCTCTGCTCTGCTGCTGTGTGGTTTTCAGTATATAATGCAACCTCTTTGTGGCTCAGTGGCCTCCTTCGTTAGAGAAGTAAAATGCTGTTTTTCCATGTCTTTTCCTGGCTCAGAGTGGGAAATGGTCACTGTCCTAAGTCCTTTCACTATATTAACTGTAACAGCTAGCTATTGCTGCATAACAAAACACCCCAAAACAACAGCTATTTGTTAGTTCTCACAAGCATGTAGGCTGGCTGGACTGGCTCATGCCTCTGCAGGTTGGCTGCGGTGCTCTGTTCCTGGCTGGGCTTACCTGGGGAAGCTCTTTGCATGTGTCTCTTACCCTCCACCTAGGACCAGACACCTTCTCCTGGCTATCCCAGGTTCACAAGAGGAAGAGTGGAAAGGCATCCCACCTCTTGAAGACTAGACTTGAAACTGACATACTTTGGCTTCCACTTTATTCTCTTGGCCAACACAAGTCACGTGGCCAGACCCAAAGCCAACTCTGGGGATGTCCACCATGCCCAGGGTGAGAGGTCACTGCAGATACATGGCCAAGGGCGTGGCTACAGGGCGCAGGAACAATTGGGGGCCAGTAACACCATCTGCTGCATTAACTAGCACATGTTATGCTCACCACTGTCCTACAGGTAGCTCCTATTCTTATCCCCATTTCTCAGTGAGGAAACTGAGGCTCAGAGGGAGGTCATAGAACTTCTCTAAGGTCATACAGCTAGTGGGTCACAGATGGGATTCAAACCCAAGTCTCTGGCTCCAGAGTTTGGGTTCTTAACTTGGATCAGGCCACAGGAAACAATGGCCACTTACCTTTTCTCTAACCCCAAAAAGGGATGCAGCTTCTCCTAGGTCCCTGCGGAGGGGCTGGTCCCATGGCCTGGCAGGGCCTCTTGTCTCTCACGGCTCTTTCCTCCTCCCGCAGCTCGGGCCTCGGGCCTCCCCAGGAGAGGTCCTCTGAAGAGGAGGGGATGGTTCCTAGGCTTGTGACTGCGAGGCCCCAGGTAAGTCAGCCTTCACTTGTCTTCCCTGGAAAGGCCACCTGGGTTCTGAGAGACAGGAGACCGCTTCTAGTCACATACGGAGCACATCTGCCCAGCTCAGTGGTGGTGATGGTGGGCGTGATGCATTCGTTAGTCAGCAGATATCTACTCAGGGCCTACAGTGTGCAGGCACTGCTTTAGGCTCTGGGATGCAGTTCTTTTTTTTTTTTTTTTGTGAGGAAGATCAGCCCTGAGCTAACGTGTGCTAATCCTCCTCTTTTTGCTGAGGAAGACCGGCTCAGAGCTAACATCTGCCAATCCTCCTCCTTTCCCCCCCCCCCCCCAAAGTCCCAGTAGATAGTTTGTATGTCATGGTTGCACATCCTTCTAGTGGGATGCAGTTCTGATTGAGGCTGATGAGGCCCCTGCTTGTGTGGAGATGGTAAACAGACACACAAGCACGGTCCTTTCGGTTGGTAATAAGTAAGTGCTATGAGGAAAATCAGACGGTGAGGGCATAGAGCGGAGAGTCAGCAATGAAGTCAGCTTTCAGTTGTCTACAGAGAATTACTTCCGTCAGAACAGGGAGAAATGGAAGCACGATGGGGAAGGGCCATGCGTTTCAAGAAAAACAGAAGCAAGCATTCGGCCAGCCCACTTCATGCATTCCCGTTACCTGGCTGGCCCCATAGGCACTTGAGTTTGAGATCCCAGAAGTGGGGGGGTGGGGGGGAGGGGCCCCACTGTGTCAGACCAGAGAACACAGCCCGTCTAAAGGGGCCAGTGTGACCCAGCCCCAGCCTGTTGTCACTTTGCAGGAATCCAGGCTCTGCACTGTGAGAACCCCTTGGTTTTCAAGAGACACAGATCATTTATATTTTTGTGTAGACTCTTACAAATTTTAAAATATTGGCAGTAGATTATCTGCCGACAGCCACCTGGCACACACCTCCTCACCTCCCTCGGGTCTCTTTCCACAGTCACCTTCCTGGGAAGCCTCTCCTGACTACCCTGGTTAGCACCTCATCTCCCTCAGACATTCTCATCCCCGCCTGCTTGTTTCTCTCTGTAGCGCTTAGCATCATCTAACATGCTGTGTGTTTTACATATTTGTTTACTGTCACTCCTGTCACTAGAATGTGGGATTCACCAGGGCAGAGTTTTTTGTCTGTATCCCCACTGCCTGGAAAGTTGCCCGGCATAAGTTGGCGCTCGGTAAATCTTTGTCAGACTGAATGCATTGTGATTTCCCGTGGAACCCCACGAGGAGGCCGGATTCCACGGCTCTGTGGGCTCTTCTAGCCCTTGGACCACTGTGCAGCTTCAGCCACGCTGTGGTGAGTCCCGAACCTGGCCTGACCTCGTTTTCTTTTTTGACTCCCCTCCTGACCCCAGCCCCCAGCCCCCAGCCCCACGTGCAGGGCTGGTCATGCAATGGCTTTGTCATTTTAGGACCTGATCGCGTTCCAGGATGTGGCAGTGGACTTCTCCCAGGAGGAGTAGGGGCACCTGAGTCCCGGCCAGAAGGCCCTGTACTGGGATGTCATGCTGCAGAACTACAGGAACCTGGTCTCACTGGGTAAGGGTGGTGATTCACCTGTGAACTCAGACCCACCTCACTGTGTAGAAGCCAAGGGGTATTGGCGATGTTAGCACTGTCTTGGGATGGGCCTTAGCTGCTCAGTGCCTCTGTTCATGATCCTTCCACCCTCCTTTCCCTGAAGTGTCCACCTCACTGGACACTGGATGGATATAATGGAAAAGTTAAGGGTGACTCGGACTTCAGGCAAGGCTGGATCCAGGAGCTCCAGGGTTACTTTCTGGTCTTAGTCCTCTTTCTTACAGGCTTTCACTCACTGTTTCTTGGCTGTCTGTTCTCCTCTCTTGGCTATACTCCCAGGCTGGCTCCCTCCACTTCTGGCAGCTCTGGGCTTCGATGACACTCTTAGCCAGCAGTCACAACAGGGTGGAAGCCTCTCTTTCCCAGCACTTCTAGCAGAAGTTCCAGACCTGAGTGCCATCAAGTCTCTTTTCTTTCTCTGAGCAAACTGCTGGGGCCAAGGGATGAAGCTATTTCATCAGCCACACCTGGGTTACCCATTATTGGTAGCTGACGTCTGCTGAAGACCCACGTGCCAGTGTGTGGCTGAGGTGTGTGAGGGAGGGAAGGTCAGCAAGGGCCTGATCATGGGGGGCCCTTTGAGGAGTGCCCACAGAGAGCACACTGTGGACATCTCAGCTCGATGTAAAGTCCTGTTTCTCTGCCTCTCTCTGCCCCTCTCTGGTCTCTCTCCTCTGGCTCTGTGGCTCTCCGTCTCTCCCTGTGCCTGTGACAGAGTTGACTGCCCTTACGTCAGTGCTCCTCGGACTTGTTTCTACCACAACCCACGGTAAAAGGTATATTTTACTTCCCAGCCCACTGCACATACTATATACACATCTGATACAATCGAAACAAAAATCTGTACCAAATGATACTTACAATTATTACACCCAGTGCACTCTGATATTTTATATTTGAATCCGTTCTGTTTCATTTTTTTAAAACTTCTTGTCACAACCCATTAAAGCAGTGGTCTCAGCTGGGAGTGGTTTTGCCCTGAGGTGACAGGGAGCAATGTCTGAAGACATTTTTGGTTGCCACAGCTGGGAGGGGGCTGTTGGCACCTACTGGATAGTGACCAGAGACGCTGCTCCACATCCTGCAATGCCCAAGACAGTCCCTACAACAGAGAATTACCTGGCCCCTAATGACAATAGTGCCAAAGTTGAGAACCCGACTAAATTAGTTTCATGACACATTGAAGAGTCACAACTGCCTCAAATTGAATGTCCACATGACCCAACTCCTCTGAGATCCAGTTGTGACATAGTGAGGGCTCTTGCACCCAGATGGGCTTCCAGGGCCCTAATATCCTGGTCTGTCCTTTCTAAGTTCTTATTCTCCTGGATGAGCTGGATTCATCCTTGACATGTTTCTTTCCCCTGTAGGTCAACCCTGCTTTCCCAGGTTTTATAATCTGTGCATGCCTCCCCCTTTTCCAGTGTGGACCTGGTTGTCGAGTGTCACCAGAGAGCTGGTATATCAGCCAGGGTTCCCCAGAGAAACAGAACCAATAAGCTATATGTATTGAGAGATTTAAGAAATGCTCATGCATTTGTGGGTCTGGCCAGTCCAAAATCTGTGAGGATGGCCAGCAGGCTGGAAACTCAGGCAGGAGCTGATGCTACAGTCTTAAGGCAGAATTTCTTCTCTAGGAAACCTCAGTTTTTATTCTTTTTTTTGTGTGTGTGAGGAAGATCGGCCCTGAGCTAACATCCAATGCCAATCCTCCTCTTTTTGCTGAGGAAGACTGGCCCTGGGCTAACATCTGTGCCCATCTTCCTCCACTTTATATGGGACGCTGCCACAGCATGGCTTGACAAGTGGTGCGTTGGTGCGCACACGGGATCCGAACCGGCGAACCTCGGGCCACCACAGCGGAGCGCGCGCACTTAACTGATACACCACCGGGCTGGCCCCTCAGTTTTTATTCTTAAGGTTTTCAACTGATTGGATGAGGGCTACCCAAGTAAAGGAGATAACCTCCTTTACTTAAAGTGATTCTAAATGCTAACCACATCTATAAAATACCTTCACAGCAACACCTAGATGACTATTTGATTGAATCACTGGACACTAGAGCCTGGCCAGGTTGACCATAAGACCAACCATCACAACTGATAACAGCAGCTGTCTCTTGTTTTCAGCGTCCTGTCTCATATCTTATGGGAATTTGCATTTTTGAAAACTTACTTTCAGACTGGGACACCGGGCCTGACAACAGGACACCTTTAAAGCACAATATCTCTGAAAAGTCACCCCCACAAATTAGACCCCACAAGAAAGGACCTTGGGATATGAACTTCCTAAAGGCCTGTAGAGGGGCCAGCCTCCCAGATATGCCAATCCCAAGGAAATCTCGGAGCAGCCTCACAGAGAAGAAGGGCTATGGATGTCCCAAATAGGGGAGAGCCTTCAGCTCCAAGTCCTTCCTGACTCAGCACCAGCAAATCCACACAGGGGAGAGACCCTAGGAACGTGGTGAGTGTGTGAGGGCCTTCAGCCAGAGGGCAAGCCTCATTCAGCATCAGAGAATTCATTCTGGAGAGAAGCCATGCAAGTGTGAGGACTGTGCCACAGCTTTCAGGCGGAGCTCCTCCCTCAGGGAGCACCACATCATCCACAGCGGCAAGAAACCACTTCTCTGTCATGAATATGGGAAAGCCTTCAGCAAACACTCAGCCCTCACCTCCCATCAGAGAATTCACACCAGGGAGAAACCCTATCAGTGTAACGAGTGTGGGAAAGCCTTTAGTGATCAGTCTTTCCTCAGTCAACACCAGAGGATCCATACTGGGGAGAACCTTATGAATGCAGTGACTGCAGAAAGGCCTTTAGCCGGGCCTCATCCCTTACTCTCCATCAGAGAACTCACACAGGCGAGAACCCCCACAAGTGCCCTGACTGTAGGAAACGCTTCTGGTACAGGTCCCCCTCACTGGGCACCAGAAGATCCACACAGGAGAGAAACCCTACAAATGCAGTGACTGTGAAAAGGCGTTCAGCTCCAGCTCCTCCCTCAGCCTCCATCAGAGAACTCACACTGGGGAGAATCCCTATACATGTGAGGAGCGTGGGGACATCTCAGGTACTGCTCCTCCCTGACCAAGCACCAGCGCATCCACTGCGTCAGGACGCCCTCTGAGTGTAAGGAATGCCTGAAAGCCTTCAGATGTGGTTCATCCCTTAAAGTACAGCAGAGGACCCAAGCCAGGGAGAAATCCTGTGGATACAGTGAGGGTGAGGAATCCTTTTGTGGCAACTAACTTGCAACAGTTCTTACTAAAACTTACGTATCATGCACATGGAACCTTCAGATTTCGTTCATCCCTAGAGGTCTGAGACATCACATTGTATGTTAATCATGGAGATATGGGTTGGGGGTCCCCAAGACCACCTCCGGGTTTGGTGACTCACTGGAAGGACTCAGGGCACTCAGCATTTAGTCGTCCTCATGGCTAAGAGTTAGCACAGCGAAAGGATACAAAGCAAAACCAGCAAATGGAAAAGGCGCCTGGGGTGAAGTCTGGAGGAAGCCAGACGCACGCTTCCAGGAGTCCTCTCCCAGCAGAGCCACGCAGGACACACTTAATTCCTCCAGCAGCGACTTGTGACAACACTGCTCTCCTGTCTCCTCCTCCAGCATACTCAGCTATTTTCTGACCTCAGGACCTTTGCTCATGCTGTTCCCTCTGCCCAGAACACTCTCCTTCCTAATGTTCCATGGCTGATTTCTCATCCTTTGGTCTCTGCTCCTCAGAAGGCTTCTCTTGGGCCACACAGTCTAAAACTAGCCCTCCCGCTGGCACTCCTCTACCCCTTACCCTATTCTCTTTTTCTTTGTAGCACATGCCACCTTACCTTGTTTTGCTTATTACCTTTCTCTGTATTACACACTAAAGTTTGAGAAATACGGGTTTCAGGAAAGGGTTGAAAACTCAGATTCCTATAGGGGCCAGGCACGTTTTGCAAATGCGTGAATACCTTTAGGTCAAACTCACCTCTCCGATTCCACCACAGGCCCCGTTCACACATTTCCACAGATGTGCAACCCTTGCCTTAAACCAGTGTTTTTGAAATTTTAGCTTTCAACAGAATTCCCCTGGAGGGCTTGTTAAAACACAGGGTGCTGGGCCCCACTCCCAGAATTTCTGATTCAGTAGATCTGGGGTGGAGCCTCAGAATTTGCATTTCTAACACATTCCCAGGTGTACTAGTTTCCTGTGGCTGCTGTAACAAATTACCACAGACTGGGTGGCTTAAAACAACAGAAATTTCTTCTGCCACAGTTCTGGAGGCCAAAAGTATGAAATCAGTATCGCTGGGCTGAAATCAAGGTGTCAACAGGGCTGCTCTCCCTCTGGAGGCTCTAGGGGAGAAATCTTCCTTGCCTCTTCAGCTTCTGGTGGCTGCTGGCATTCCTTGATTTGTGGCTACATCATTTCAATCTTCAAATCTCTTTCAAATCGCCTTCTTCTGTGTGTGTGTGTGTGTGTGTGTGTGTGTGTGTGTGTGAAATGTGTTTCTGCTTCCCTCTTATAAAGATACATGTAATGGCATTAGGGCCCACCTGGATAATCAACATCTCAAGATCCTTAAGTTAATCACATATGAATAGACCCTTTTTCCAAGTAAGGTAACATTTGCAGGTTCCAGGGATTACGAACTGATCTCTTGGGGACCATCATTAGCCTACTACACCAGGTAATTGGAATGCTTCTGGCCCAGGGACCACACATTGAGAAGCACTGCCTTAAATCACAGGCTAGCTAATAGCATGGCTTCAAAGTCAGAGGCCTGGGCTTGGATTCGGTTCTGACACCACCAGTTTCTAGCTATGTGCTCTTGAGCAACTTGCTGCCTCTCCCAGCCTGTTCACTCTCAATCCCCGCCTAGTCAGGCATGGGGATTAGAAACCCTGTAAGCACCTAGCAGAGGATCTGGCTCATAGCAATTCAGGTGCCTCAAAAAGGGGCCTATGGACCAGACATAGCCCACAAATGTTTTATGGTCCTGAGTTGGTCTATTTTTTTGGTGAGAAATATTGGCCCTGAGCTACCATCTGTTGCCAATCTTCCTCTTTTTGCTTGAGGAAGACTGTCCCTAAGCTAACATCTGTGCCCATCCTCCTCTATTTTGTATGTAGGATGCCACCACAGCATGGCTTGATAAGCGGTGTGTAGGTCTGTGCCCAGGATCCAAACCCACAAACCCCGGGCCACCAAAGCAGAGCACGCGAACTCAACCACTACGCCACTGGGCCAGCCCCCTGGGCTCTTTTTAAAATTAGTTATCCACATCAAAATATTTGGAGACTTCACATAAAAACTGAGCATTCCAGATTCTCTTGAAAAATCAAAAGATCTGGTAACAGGAGGTCCTTTGGTTAGGATTGCTCCCCCTCCTCTTCACCACTTTCTCCATCCTACCGACCTGGCTCCCTTAGGTGCATGAGTTTGCATCCTATAGAGGGGATTCATTGCAGCTCAGGTCCTTTCTTTATTCTAAACCTGTCTTTCGACCTGGAAGGCTGAAGTGGGCCAGGTACTGTGGCAATGGGTCCTGTACTTCCCTCCCGCAAGGTCCCACCTGGAGGTGACCTGATTATCAGATGGCTGGGCACCAGCCCTGGACTCAGAGCTTCCCAGTTGGAACTGTCAACGGGAGGAGAGATTCCAGGGTGGGGGCATTACTGACCCCTCTGAGGTGGTATTCACATGTGTGTGTGCATGCGTGTGTGCACACATGCCCACCCACACTGCTACACTTCTCTGAATTTTCCTGCAGAGAGGTCCCCAGCTTTCCAGATTTCAACATTTCAAGAGCATGTGTGGCCCCCAACTGCTTCTGGAAGCCTGGGATTTGGCTGGCTTGAATGCATGCAGTTAGACAATGTTGAAGTGACTCCATTCCTGGGATGCTGGCTTTTTATAAGAAATACAACGAAAAAAGCAAAACCCTACACAAGAAAACCCACAACTGCAACAATATTTGGGAATAACTAAGGAAAACACAAACCTTATGAGAAGAAATTATAACTTTACTGATTGATACAAAAGCTTGAATACATGAAAGCACAATATCATATTCCTAGATGCTAAGGTTAAGTATAACAATGTTAATTCTAATTCATTTATAAGTTGACAATAATCATCAAAGGGCTGTTTTTGATCAATTTTCATCTGGAAGAATAACAAAATTATACATTTTTTCCTATAAATGTACATACACATACACCTTTTTAAGGCACAATGGTGGAAAACTCATTAAGTATATTATAAGGCTATAAAAATTTTAAAAGAACATAGATTTAGGATAAAATAGGGCAACAAGCCAATGAAACAAAGTAGATGGTCCAGATAGAGATCCTACACTATAAAATAATATATTATGACTGTGAGTCATTTACTAGTAAATTCAAGAATAGTTAAAGCATATTAAAAAAATAAAACTGCAGAATAAAACGCTAATTTTATTAGTGTTAGAGAAGGTTAGATTTTCTAGGCTTGGAAAACAAGGATTGAGCTATATAAAAATTGAAACCTTGTCAAAAAAATAATTCATTTCCAAACGGGAAAATATTTATGGCCAAAATGAAGACAAAGAATTAACATCTTTATTATATAAAGAGATTGTTCAAATTGATAGGAAAATGTTAAAGCCACATAGACAATGCAAAGAGAGGAAATATAATTGCTTAACAAGCTTAGAGGAAAATGTTCAACCTCCTTAAAAATCAAATTAATGCAACTAAAATTAGATGCCGTTTCTCCTACTAAATTAGCAAAGGTGAAAAATGCTCTCAATACGTGATGCCAGTGAGGACACGTGGAACACGCACCACCACGTGTTACCAGCAGCAGAGCAAACTGGCGTAACATTTTCAAAGGAGCTTGGATATCTGTATCAAGAACCTTAAAACAATTATACCCCTTCTGACCCAGTAATTCCCCTTTGGCTAAATCTATCTTAAGGAATAGAATCCTAACTTTGGAAAAATATTTAAGCACCAAAATGTTCATTACAGTATCATTTACAGTTATGAAGAATCAGAACTAAATTAAACTTTTTTTTTTTGTGAGGAAGATCAGCCCTGAGCTAACATCCATGCCAATCTTCCTCTTTTTGCTGAGGAAGACCGGCCGTGAGCTAACATCTATTGCCAATCCTCCTCCTTTTTTTCCCTTTTTCTCCCCAAAGCCCCAGTGGATAGTTGTATGTCATAGTTGCACATGCTTCTAGTTGCTCTATGTAGGATGCTGCCCCAGCATGGCTGGACAAGCAGTGTGTCGGTGCACGCCCGGGATCCGAACTCGGGCCCCCAGGAGCGGAGCTCGAGCGCTTAACTGCTAAGCCACGGGGCCGGCCCTAAATTAAACATTCAAACAGCGAGAGGGCCACACATACAAAGCTCTGGGTATACTAACAACAGAGGAGGGGACTAGAGCAGTGTGTAAGTGTCAGACTGGGTGGCAAATAAGACATGCTGTTGCACACGTGGAATGATCACAGCTCTATGAAAACTATCTCTGAACATTTTTAAATAAGTAATACAGTCACATGACTAAAAAAGTGAAAAGGCCCAGAGGTACCAGGAAGAGGAGATCTTTTTCCCACTACTCTCCAGAGGCAACCATTTTCATAAATCTGGCAATTATTTTTAAATTATAAGAAAACAAAGCAAAATGTTAATGGTGTTTGTGATGTATTTGGGGGGGAGGGTGGTGCATGCAGAGGGAGGGAGAGATCTTATCCTTTCAGTAAAACAGAAATTGTCTTTAATGAGCCATTACTTTAAAATGAAAAACAATCTTTCAGAAATGCATACTTTAAAAAAAGGAAAGTGAGTTCATGTCAGTAAGAACAAGCATGAAGACACAACAGCTAAGGAGGTAAAGGGCCTAGATCATACACAAGTTTAAAAGCACATGGGAGGAAATTCATTAGTAAGCAGAGAATCACTGGGCTTATCAAATAGGCAACCTTTTCATTGGTTTGTCTTGAGTGATAAATATCCAATGCTGGTAAAGTTGTTCAAATGCTTATTTATACCAGGCATGGCAAAGACATTTCTTTGCATATACAAACTCTGCTCAGCTTGCCTTGTCTGCCTGGAGTGCTGTGCTGAGAAAGAGTCTGAGCTAGTCTTCAGGTGCACTGGACCCAGAGAGAGCGTAACTGTTTAGCAATACCTGTCACTGACTGAGAAGGAAGGACAGTTTGCCACTATTTCACACCCCTGGCCCTGCCCTTTGCTGGGGGCTGCAAATGGTGTGGCCCCTCCAGAAACAAAGGCAATGGGATCTTTCAAGAGCCATGGAAATGTTTATCACATCTTATCTAGCAATATCACTTTTTGGAAATCTATCCTAAGAAAACAACTATAAATACAATGCCTTATGCTCTGTTAATCAAATCTTTATATAATTAGGCATTAAAAAACTATCATTACAAAATAAGTGAGAAAAAGAGAACTTCAAATTTGTGACACGTATATGAAAAACCCTTACACATAGAAAAACTTATTTGCACAGAGAATACTAAAGTATGATAACATGTGGTTGCCTTTTGATGTGTAACTCTGGTTTACAATTCTGAAGTTTAGTAATTGTCACTAAGACAACTTTAAAAAGTAAAGGAAAGATATATGAAAACAAAATATTCCATGAGAGCAGCTACTGGCTCCTGAGTGCCTACCACGTACCAGGCGCTGCTGGGCTCTCTTACAGATGAGCTCCAGGCCTTTCAGCAGCTCCAGGGGAGGCCCTGTTAGCGCAGCTCCTTAGAAAACAAGGTTTACTCAGCTTCTAAGGAGGGGCTGAGATTTGGCCTCAGGTCAGCCTGGCTCCAAAGCCCACACTCGCCCTTCTCTGTCAAGGGGCTCATCTACCTGTGAACATAACTACAACCCTGGGCTTGTAGAGTGTCTGGGACTATTAGGAAGTTTACTAGCCTTCTTTGCTTTCCAAAATTTTCTTTAATATGCTTAATATTACTTGTTTCGTGAGGAAAATAAACATCATAAAACTATACTAAAATTAGGGTTCTAACAAACTACTCCATCTGTGGCTCTTTCCAGGACTGACTTCAGTCCTGTTATTTCCTAAGATGGGTTCAGAGAGCAAATTCTTCCAGGTGTGGGGGAGAGTTGAGTAGTTTAGTTGTTCTCCAGAGAAAAAATCAGCACAACTTTTAGACCTTGCAGGGATGAGGCAGGAGTGTTTCCAAAGCCTTCAAGATACACATACCTTTTGGCCCAGAAATTTGACTGCTGGGAATGTCCCCTTAGGAAACACGACCATATACAAAGACATTAGAGCGAACTGATAAGGGAAATGCTAAGGCCCAAGAGAGAACGGGGAAGCATGACTGCAGCAGCAATGCACACATAAGAGAGAAATTACAAGCAACCCCAGTTTCCAGCCATAGAAGGCTAGTGAAGTAAATTAGGACATCTCTATGCAACCAAGTACTAGGCAGTCCTGAAAGATGAAACTGAGGGGTGTATTTACGGATATAAGATGTTCATGATACATGAGAATAAAAACTATAGCCTTCAAAACAGTGTTAGTGGTATGATTCTATTTCATTAAAATGTATCATTTTATTTAAAAATTTATGTAGATCTACGCATAGGAAAAAAAGGACAATTTTATGCCCTTTTAGCAACAAGAATATCTGGGAGAGAGAAATACAAATATTCAAAGAAAAAACAAACATTATTTTCTAATCTTCAAGGAATACATATTACTTGCATAATCACAAAAAAAGCTTAAAACATGAGGGTTTCTAAATTTTACAAAAAAGTAACCTGTATGTAAGAGCAGTGCCCAAACTGTCAGATGTGTTAGGAACTGGGTGGGAAAGCAGGGAAGCAGAGAAGCATTATCCTCGGGAGCCCACTAGCATAGCAGCAGGAAATGCAGCAAGCTGAAAGCCAAAGCAACAGGCTGAGGTCTCCCCCACCACCATCAGCTTAAGTGCAGCTTGTAAAATATGGAGGCAGCGGCTTGTGCATCTTCCGTATGTTCCAGATACTCGAGGGGTGACAGAGTTAACTATCCATGTTGTCACCGAGGCCATTTGTGGCATGAAAGAAGCATCAGAACAAAGTCAAGTCTGAGGTTCCCTGACTTTCTCTAGTTAAGGCTCCTCAAGAAGCCTGAAGCCCTGGCCCAGAGTCCTCAACAAACAGCCCACACCCAGACCCCTCAAGGAGTCTCCACCACCTCCTAACTCAAGTGTCTAAAAACCAGACTGGAGTGATGGAGGGGGGCATGCAGAGAAAAGTCTAGAAGAGGTAATGAAGGGACTAAAGCAGCTGGCCCAGGAAGAATCCAGTGATAGTGAAAACTCTGAAACCTCCCTGCCTGTGACTGGTGCAGTGGCTTGGAGAATGACTTTAAAAGGCTGGGCCTTTGGGAAGAGCCAACACCATGTGCCCTGACAGGATATTGATACAAAGCACACAAAACCACTGATGAAGTGTTCCTGCAGGGAAGTTGAAGATGACTCTAATTAAATCTCCAAACTTTAGAGCTAACTTCCATTGATAGAAAATACAGAGGAGAGAGGAACAAGCTTAAGGACACCACAGGAAGCAGACACATTTAGAATGAGGGGCATTCCACACGACAACTGACCCAGTTTCTTCCAGTATTACTTGCATAATCACACCAAGCTTTAAAAAAAATGACTGTGAGAATGATGGTTGCCTGGGCTAGGAGGAGAGGCAATGGGGAGTTATTGTTGAATGGGTATAGAGTTTTAGTTTTGCAAGATGAAAAAGTCCTGGGGATCTGCTGCACAACAAAGTGAACATACTTAACACTACTGAATTGTACACTCAAAAATGTTTGAGATGGTAAATTTTGTTATATGTTTTTTACCACAATTAAAAATAAAATTTTTAAAAAATGGGTGCTCCTAAATTAAAAAAAAATTAAACCTTAATGTAAGAGGAGTACCATAACTATTAGATATATTAGGAATTGGGTGGGGGAAGGAGGAAGTGTATCTCTACATTATCCTCGAGTCACACAAGGCATTAAAAAAGGTGAGAGGAGATTAGACAACCAAATGCAGTCTGTGGGCCATGTTTGGATCTGGATTCAAACGAGCCAACTATAAGAGGACATCTTGGAGCCAATCAGGGAAATCTGATTACGGCCTGGGTAAAACCCTTTGTTTGAGGTGATTTAAAATTTTCCTTTTCAAGTAGATGTATTGAAGTTTAAAAAAATAGAGATGAGACAGTTGAAAGAAAATGTATTAGGTAAATAACAATCCAGACAGAAGGTAGATTTAGCAAAAATGGCGAAGGGAGAAATGAAATGACTGAGATTGATAGGGGCCTGAGTGAACCTATGCCCCTGGAGAAAGAAGCAGATTTCATGAGACAGTGATGAGGCAGAAACCATCATAAAGGCATGACAGGGTTTCCTGGGAGTGAAGGGAGAGAAATTAAGGAGGGTGTAGAAAGTTATAAGTCTTCAGAAAAGGATGAGAGCTTGTTGAAGAGGCACAGGAGCCAACTTGGAATGGCCAGAGCTGGAACAATTTGAACAACAAAATAAATAACAATGGAATGAATTATGGCCCATAGAATAAAACAAAATATCCATGAATCCATACTGATATAAATTACTGAATAAATAAATAGGGAGGACAACTCTTCCTCAGAGGAGAATGCTACAAATGTAGAAGGAATGAGGGAAATAAAACATCACCATTACAATACCACAGAGTAATAATGGCTCTAGGCAAGATCCACTTGGCTAGATGCCAGAATTTAGTGGGTAAAAGTTTGAGGAGAAACTGGATACTTGCATGGTCTCAAAGTTTCTCCTGCAAGATATTTATTAATTACAAAGAGAAAATAAATAGTAGCTTTACAGTAGAAAAACCCAGCAGACACCACTTTAATTCAAGGAATCGGCGTTAATTAACATCACCAACATTAAGACCTATTGACATCACGTCCCCTCGTAGTAGTGGTGGCAGGATCATAAACCAATTTACATCGGGTTGAAGAGTGGACTGTGGTAAGAAAATAGGGCCAGCGAAGGAGGACTGTTTCCTCAAGAACTTTGAAATGAAGAGGAGGGATTGTATACTAGCACTCATTTGGCTGGTGTAGGTTCTGACTAGTCATGTTTGTTTTTAATTTCATGACTTGGAAGCCACACATCATAGATCAACCTCAAAAATGGCTGGATGAGAAAAAGTAGAGCAGTGAATAACAATAGCAACAACCCACCCTTCCAGAAGAGGAATCAGGTTCTGAGACTCCAGGTCCAACTGGTTACCATGTGTCTTTGTATCTGACCATCATTCAAGTCAGTGATGGAAAGCTTTTAACATTATAGCAATATGGTATGAAAGAGATTTATAGTGCAATTCAGGGCTGATCCCTTTAAAAAGTGAAGTATGCCCAGCGCAGAATTAGAGTTTTGGGTAAAGTTGGCTGTGCTGATGATGCCAGAGCCCGAAAAAGCAGAAATACTGCTTTCAAACAGGGATTTTTAAAAGGAGAGAGAAGGAAAATAAGAAACTGCAATCCCTCAAACAAACAACTACAAAAAAACTACCAAAAAAACCCTCTACATGATCAGAAACAGCTTTACGATCTACAAGAACAATTGCAAGAAAGTGTTTAGCAAAAATATACTTAGTGTCTCAAAAAGTCACCATCTAATCCTAAACTGCAAGAGAAATGGCTATCAGCACTTCGCCCTTTTCAAGAAAGCTTTCTGAACCCCTAATAGTACAAGTGTCCTGATCTGATTTAATGTGAAACAGTGCCGGGATTACTAAAGAAGAAGATGGCTGCAGTGGGTACAGGACTGTAACTTTTCTTCAGAGAGGATACGGCATGGCAGGAATAAAAAAACCTTGGTTCAGTTCCTGCTCCATCACTTACAACCTTGGACAAATCAACTGACAACCTGGAGTTTCAAACTTTCCTTCTCTGTAAAAACGGAATAAAGATCCTCACTAGTACATTGCAGCATTCCTTAAGGATCAAATAAAAGAACATATATGGCAATGTTTTGTAAATTATGAGGTACTATGTTAATATATTATCAATAACAGCTTTGTGGCTGAATCAATATAGGTACCCCTCGAAAATCTTTTTATCATGCCCTGTGGTGAAGATATTTTATGTAAACATTTCTACAAAAACTCAGGCAACAGATTGCGACTCTGGAGCTCAACAGCCAGTCACAAGTGTTTTGTTAGGGTGTGAAAATCAAGGTTCTCCATTCTACAAATACCACCAAAGAAGGGAAAAATCTATTAGCTTCTTTGCTATGCAAAAAAATATTCTTTGTAAGGCTTTTCGCTTGTGTGACTACTGACAAATGTGCTGAATCTCCTTTTGCAATAAATTGTTCTACACTCTTGCAACCATTCATTGTTTTTGACTACACCATGGTGAATTTTCAGGTTGTTAACAAGGTGTGAAGGCTGGTGGAAGGCCTTCTCATATTCAAAGCACTCATTGGGTCTCTCTCCAGGATGAAGCCAAAGATGTTGAGAATGTTCTCTCACTGGAGGTTTTTCAGTAGTAATTGCATTCAATAGGTTTCTCTTGAGAATGAAGTTGATAATGTTGAGTGAGGTATGAGGGTAGGCTGAAACATTTCCCACACAGCTGACACTGGTAAGGCCTCTCTTGAGCATGAATTCGATAGTGTTGAATGAGATGTGAACTCTGACTGAAGGCTTTGCCACAGTCACAACACTGACAGGCTCTTTCTCCAACGTAGTCATGTTTCCGCTGATAGCGAATTAAATATGTCTTGTTGCGGGGCAACCCAGTTGGAAGGGCTTTTGCTGCCTCGTGGGCTTTGAGATGTTGAAAAAGATGCACATTCTGGATGAAAGCTTTGCCACACTGAAAACATTCATAGTAGTCCTCCTGCCTATGAATTTTTACACGGCCACGGACATTTGCATGCTGGATGAAAGACTTTCCACCTTCATTGCATCCAGAGGACTTCTCACTACAATGAGACCTCTGATGTCTGGTGAGGTGTGGCATGAGGTAGAAGGCTTCTCCACATTGCTTACATTCAAAGGGTTTCTTCCCAGTATGGATCCGCTCATGTATCTCACGGGCCGATTTGGTAGTAAAGGTTCTTTCACAAAATTCACATCTGTGGTATTTGTTCTTTTGGAGGAAAGGCTCGTCGACCACTGGCTGGGGACTGGTGCAAATTCCAGGAGTAGCACATTCCTGGGGATCCTTTCCTAGAGGATCCTCTGGCTGTTTAGTACGATCTGAACTTCTCTCAAATTCATCACTGTCATGGCTTCTTTCCTGAGTGAGGGTCTTGGGGTCACTCACTGTCCCAGGACTCAAAAGTTTCTCCTGGTTGACCTGGTGTGATTCTGATGGATCATCAGGAGAAGACTCTCCTACACAGACACGCCAGGAGTTACCTACCTCCAAATCCTCCATTCCTGCCCCCAAGGATGACTTTTCTATAGGCAGGCTTTGCTCTGGAGTTACATCTTTGGTTTCAGGTTTGTTCTCCCAATCTAAAAGAAATGTAAAAGTTCCTCTACTCTTTCTACTCAGAGAGACACATCACTATAGGAGAAACAGAAGAAAGAGACCAAAGGTAACAGAACAGATCTTATCAAAGTTTAATAGTTTTCTGGGAACTTAAGGAATCAGAGAAAGGGGGAAAGGACAGTAAGCAAGGAAGGGTGAGGGAGAGGCAGAAAAGAGACCACCCAGGAGGACTGAAGGTTGACAAAGATGCCAGAGACACAAAGGAGAATGAGGAGGATGCCAGAGAAAGAGCTGGCATTTGTCAGCATTTTCCAGACCATGTTTAGTAGATCACTAGTGTTCTAAAAAATGAATAGCTGGGGCCATAAAGGGATTCCATTGTCAAATCAGTTTAGGAAATCCTGTATAATGCAAGTCAAGCAGGTTCCACTCCTGTAGGAGTCTTCAGAACCTTTAACAGGCATCTCAGATCCCAAAGAGGGAAGGTACAGAATGTAGCGCTTCTCAAACTGATCTCACCAGGGAACACTTTTTTCTTTTTTTAACAACGCCTATGACCATAGTTCAGCAAGATCACTGGGGAAACACTGGAGTCAACAGGTCAACAACCTCTCGCTCAGAATAAAGCAAAAAAATTCTCTTTTCTTGGCTTCCAATCTATTGTCTTACCCCAATCTACACTGCCAACCAACTAATTCCCTTCAATTCAACATTTATTAAATGCCTATTTTGTGCAAGGCATTACCCAACCAGATGGTCATCAGAAGTGTGAAAAGGATGCTAACCAGACTATAAATGACTAGGAGAAGAGGTGGGGGATTGATTCCACTGAGGAATAGGAAAAGCTTAGTGGAGGGGATGGCATTTGGGCTCAGTAAGCAATGAAGGGGGTGGCAAACTTATAAAAATCCTGAGGAAAGATACTGAACTGTGAGAGTACCCAGTCCTGGGAAGCCAGAAATGCAGGTTTTTACTTGGACTATCTGTGAGAGATGAGCCTGGGATGTGAATTTCAGGCCAGACTGGGAGGGCTTTCAATATTTGGTTAAAGTTTGGATTTTCTTTTGAGGGTGGTAAGAAGCTGGTCAAAAATCTGTGCTTTATAAAAGCAACTCCCTGAGTCAGAAAAAAACTGAAGCCAAGGAAATCAAGTCTAAGATTATGGCTTGGAAGAGACAATAACGAAGACAGTGGTCGCATTCTGGCAGATGTTGGAAACATGTGAGCAAAGTACAGGAGAAACAGCAGAGCCAGAATATAGCTTAGGAAGTCAACAGGAGAAGAGGGATAACTGAACCCATCACAATGGATTAGATCTCTTAGGAAATGGTCTTTGAAGACTCAAGCATGGAAGAGACAGCCCAGTCCTTCGTGACTCCTCTGCTTTCCTTGCTCTGCCATACTTCCAATGTTTCAGCATATTCTGCTAGTTCTCCTTTCAGAGAATACCTCAAACCTGAACACTCTAGCATCACAGCACCAGCCTCCGTCAGCTTTAGTCTACTGGACTCCAGCAGCCTTCCAACCGGTTTCTCTGCTGCTCTGCCTAAAGCTAATTTTCCATAGAACAGCCAGAGGGATCATTCTAGAACAGTGCTGCCCTATAGAACTCCCTGCCATAATATAAATAGTCTATATTTCTGGGGTGTGATATAGCAGTCATTAGCCACATGCAGCTAATGAACACTTGAAATGCGGCTGGGGTGACTGAGGAACTAAATTTTAAATTTTATGTAATTTTAATTAGTGTACATTTAAGTAACCACATGTGGCTAGTGGTCAATAATACTAACTCATTCCCTGGCTCAAAACGTTCCAATACCTTTTTCACATCTCACTTGGAACGACATCCACATTCCTCAACATATCCCTTCACAGGCTGGCCCATGTCTATCTCCGTGACCTCATCTCCTACCCTGTCCACTTCCCTCAGACCATATTGCTCTTCTTCCTGTTTCTGGAATACTCAAGCTCATTCCAAACTCAGGGCCTTTGTATTTGCTGTACCCTCTGTCTGCAACACTTCTCCTCAAGATTTTTACGTGGCTCCCCCTCTTGCCTCATTCAAATCTTCCGTGGTGAGGCCCTTCCTGACTACCCCATTTTAAGCAGCCTCCCATATGCCCCTTTGTCTGCTTTATACTCAGATTCTACTACTTGTCTGTTTATCACTTATCAACCCCATTAGAACACAAGCTCCAAAAAGGAAGGGATTTTGTCTGTCTTGTTCATTAGTGAATCCACAGAACTTAGGATAGTGCCTGGCCTACCACAGAAGCTCAATAAATATCTGTGGAATGACTGAATTAATGAAAGAATGAATGAACAAACTAGAGTGAAGAAGAGAAGATAATGAAGGAAACAGAGAGGCAGGGAGAGGAGTCCCCTTGGTAGGTCCCTGAATTTTGTTTTGGCATCCACTTCACCCACACAGGAAAAGGTAGGGAGGGCAGTGTCGATTAGCATTAGACTGGGCATGGTTACAGGTTCAGGAATGGGATGTGACCCAAAATGGAACAATGGAAAATGAGGAGAGTTGTGTCAAGGGCTTCTGAGAAAGAAGTTTCCTCACTCTTGAAAATGCTTCTTGGACACACCTACTCTCTCATTCTCTCTTTGGACAGGAACAAGAAAGCACATCTAGGGTTGGCAGAGTGAAAAGAGAAAACGAAACTAGGTCTTTGATGACATCACTGAGTCCCTAAATCCAACCACCCTTGAAGCCCGATTGACCAGTACTGTAAACTAATAATCCCTCTGTGGCTTAAGCCAGTTTGGATGTGGTTTTCTGTTAACTGTAACTGAAGGACAACGATGATCCTGGCAGATACACATGGTGACCCAATCCAAAGAAGGAGAGAATTTCATAGAGATGGTAAATATTATCATATCGTAGCCATAGAGTTTGGAGAAGGTAACGTCTAGAAGGTTCTGTCCTTGAGCCATAAGAATGTAGGTGGGGCGCTTCTGGGGAAGTTGTAGAAGTGTGTGTGTGTGTGTGTGTGTGTGTGTGTGTTTGCTGGCAGAGGTAGGGGGAAGGAAACCAGATTGCATGGGTTAAGGAGGGAAAGGGAAGGGACCTTGTGGGTGTCAACAAGTCTGAGGAGCTAGCATGAGGTAAAGTCGGAGGCAGCTGGAAAGAGACGGGGTATCACGCCAAGGTTTTTTGCTTGTCTCAGTTAAAAAGGAAAGACCTATGATTTCTAGCTGTGAAGGGAAAGGCATGAATGAATGGAGGGTTTGGAACACTAGAGAAGAGGAAACCTGGCCTCCCTGCAGCTGGGCAGGAGAGAACTCACACTGCAGGAAGAGATGAGCTTCAGAAAGGAGATGAAGGGAAGTGCTGAGCACACGAGGAGGGGAAGCCACGTGAGCCCCCAAACAAAGAGCACCTACCAGCCTTCTCCCTGACCTGAGTGGGTTTTGAGGAAGCTCCCTGACTAACAGCTCCCGGCCCCGCCTTGACTGACTGGGTTGTGTTCCCATGATTCCAGTCTCCACGGGCCTCCCACTCAGTACCCACCTTGACATATCATTGTATTGCTGTCTTCCTCCATCGCACGTGACTCCTCCTCTTCCAGCCATGAGATAATGTCAGGTTTAAGAAACTGGTACCCTGTTGAAGAAGAAGACTTATAACCTGGGGGTTCTGTCCTGCACCCACAGCGTCTCCCAGCCTGGGCTCTAAAGACTCTGAGATAATAAGGAAGATGCAAATTCACACAGTAGAAAAATGAAGGTTGTTTCCAATGATTTTGCCCCCAGAGGATATCTGGCAATGTCTGGAGACATTTTGGGTTGTCACAACTGCAAGGGGAGGAGGGAGTACTACTGGTATCTGGTATGTAGGGGCCAGGGATGCTGCTAAACATCCTACAGTGCACAGGACAGCCCCCCAGAGCAAGGAATGATCCGGCCCAAATGTTAATAGCACCGTGGTTGAAAAACTCTGCTCTAGAGTAAAAACTGAAAAGGGGGCTTGAGGACAGTGTGCCAGGCTCTCTACTTCAGCATGGGGAATCTGATGTCGTAGCTGCTCAAAAAATGAACAACATATGGTTCTTTTCCTCCAGTGATAACCTGTGTTCCCTTGGTCTTAAAATGCTTCTTCTCCCTCTCCCTTAGTTCAGTGTTTCCCAAACTTCACTCATTTGCATACCATCTGCTATGGTCTGAATGTTTGTGTCCCCTCAAAATGCACGTTGAAATCCTAATGCCTAATGTGATGGTATTAGGAAGTGCGGCCTTTGGGAGGCGCTTAGGTCATGAGCGAGGAGCCCTCATGAACGAGATTAGTGCTCTTAGAAAACCAGTCCCACAGAGCTCCCTAGCCCCTTCCAAAACATGAGGACACGAAGTCTGCCACCTGGAAGAGGGGCCTCACCAGACAGTGCTGGCACTCTGATCTCAGATTTCCAACCTCCAGAACTATGAGAAACAAATTTCTGTTGTTTAGAAGCCAGCCAGTCTGTGGTATTCTGTTATAGCAGCCCATACGGACTAAGATATTACCTTAGTATTTACTTGTTTATTGCCTGTCCCCACTAGAATGTAACATCCATGAGAACAGGAATTCTCGTGCATTTTGTAACCCCAAGCCTATAACAGTACCTAGCACATTGTGAGTTCACTGACAAATTAATGAATGACTCTCACGCTTTGGCCCTATGTATGTGCCATTTATAGTAGTATTTAGTATTTAATATTTCTTTAGATCACCTCTCTTTTTAACTTAAATCCACTTAATTTAAATGGAACCTTTATATCAACCCTGTAATAGAAACCACTGTCATCAAAAAAAACCCAAAAACCTGAAGGTAACATAGCAATGGATACAACAGCAACTAAGGTTATTGAGCGCTAGCTAGCTTCAGTTGCCTATCTAAGGCTCAGGGCCTGAGGTCTGCTCTCCCTTTGCTAAAATGAATGATCAACAAGATGCAGAGACATGCTAGCACCAAACTGATACTCTCTACCTGATACAATCAGAAGGTTTGGAAGAAAATTAGAAGAGGAGTCGCTTTCTCACCAACTGATTGAAGGATTATTTCATGCTATCCATGTACCACCTAAAATAATCTTCTATATAACCCACTAGTACTCATTCCACACTTGCAAAGACAATGTCCTGGGTGATCTATTAACCCAAAACCTTCAGTGTTTTAAGCCAAGGGCTCACAAGAAGACAGAGATGCCTCCAGGTCACTGCACAAGGGCTGAAAAGATAAAACTGATTTATTCCCTCTCCCCTCTATTTTAAGAGTGTAAAGTGTGTTGGAAAAGGCACCTCTTTGTGCCTTCTTTGTGACCAATAAAAGTAGTATAGTTGAGGGGCCAGCCCAGTGGTGTAGTGGTTAAGTTCACACACTCCGCTTCTGTGGCCCGGGGTTCACAGGTTCGAATCCCAGGCGCAGACCTACACACCACTCATCAAGCCATGCTGTGGTGGCATCTCACATACAAAACAGAGGAGCATGGGCATGGATGTTAGCTCAGGGCCAATCTTACTCACCAAAAAAAAAAAATTAGTAGTATACATATATATAGTATATATACATATAAATATAGTAGTGTGTATATATATATATATATATGTGTAGTTCAAATTACACATCCTTGTGCCAGGTTTGAAGTAAGGCACTCCATCTCCCCAAGCAGGTCTCTGAATTCACAGGGATAAGAGCACCAGCTTACGGTCGAATGGTGTTTGGTTGTGATTGTGTTTTTCATGAGACCTCAAGCCCCAGAAAAGCCATGGAAAAGAGGATCCTGACGCTGACAACAAAAACATTTAGCTTTTGGGGAGAGGTAAACAACCCTGGACGTGAAAAGAGACTGGCAATCTGACTCTCAAACCTCAAGGCCAGTAGAAGACTTTCAAGCTTCTGGAATTTTCAGCAATTCCTTCAGCCATTCAAAATACATCATTGTAAGCCTCCTATTGTACCAAGATCTGATGAAGCAAACCCCTGTTGGACCCCTGTCCAGCGCAGCAGAGTTTAAGGGGGCAGATTCTGGAGTTGAACCACTGGAGGTCAAATCCCAGCTCTGCCACCTTGTAGCTGTGTGGTTTTAGACAAGTAATTGAACTTCTCCATGACTCAGTTTCCTCATCTGCAAAATGGCAATAACAGCAATAACAACAACAACAACAAGTATACCTCCCCCTCATAGGACTAGTATAAGGACTAAAGAAATTAAGACATGTAAAGTGCTTAGGCCAGCGCCTGACACATATTAACTGCCCAATAAATGTTAGCTATATTATGAGTAACAGTGAGTGTGATATTAAATTATAGTCTCTGATCTGAGTTGAGACTCATCAACACAGTGAACCACTGTTACTGATGGGAGGACAGAAAAGAGTTGAGAACCACCGCCCTAGAGGGTAGAAACCGAGTTCCATGGAGAAGGCAGACTTACCCAAGGAGACCAGGTTCCCGTAATTCTCCAGCATCACCTCCCGGTAGAGGTTCCTCTGAGAAGCACTAAGGTAGCTTAATTCCTCCGGGCTGAAGTCCACAGCCACATCCTTGAAAGTCACCAACTCCTAAAACACCAGAAACACTCCCAAATGATCAAAATCCAGAAATGATCCCAGGGAGAGGGGAAAGAGCCTGGTGAGAGAGGAGTGACCATGAAGCCGACATTCAGTCCAGCAGAAAGCTTCTAATCCAAGTGTTCTAGCCTGGAGGCTACAGGGACCTGGCAATGTGCCTTTCTTTGTCTTGTGGTCTAAGAGAATGGGGAACATTTCTGAGACAGTTCTTCCTGCTAATTACTACAGATTTGGGTTGGAGGAAAAAGATCCTTTTAAGCCACTTTATAAAGAAAGAAAGAATACACATAATTAAAAGCTGAGCAGTATACCTCAGCCTCAGGAATCAGAGACAGTTGGGTTTAAGTCCTGGCTCTGGTTCTTTCTTATAAGCTTTGTGAGTGTGGGTAGATTAACCCTCAGTGACTCATCCATAAAATGCAAAGAGCTCATAAATATAAAGAGATATGCAATATTATTAATAAACAGGGAAATGCAAATCAAAATGACAAAGTACCACTGTATACCCATTCAACTGACAAAAATTAAGGAGTGTGACAATACCAAATGTTATACAGAACATGGACTCATGGGACCTCTTATAAGATGCTAAGGGAAATGTAAATTGGTAACCCACTTTGGACCCAGAAATTCTATTCCTGGGTATATTTGCTTGTGTGTACTTGGAGACAGATATGTTTATAACAGTGCTGTTTGTCACATCCAAAACCTAGAAACAACCCAAACATCCATTTATAGTAGAAGAGAAAAATATATTATGGTATAGTCATACAATGGAATAATATTCCAGCAATGTAAACTAAATAACTACAGTTACATGCAACAATCTTAGTAACCTAAAGTTGAATTTAAAAAGCAGATGTTAGAAGACTACGTAAGTCTATGATACCCATTTTATTAATATACATCTTTTGTGTTTTCAGGAAACATTATGCAGACCAATGTACATTTGATTTAAACTAGAAGTCATGTACTGGCTGCCCAGCTCCTATAGAGAGGCTTGTTTGGCTCACATGGGTTTTTTATTCTTTTTTAAAATTCATATTAGCTGACAACACCAAAAAAATTGTAGATTCTACATTATTAACTGGAGCTTTGGTTTCTTTTAAAAAAACCAAGCAATCAGGGGACCTGGGCCCACATTCTCACATGGCACCATCAGCTGAGGCTGAGTCAAAGCTGCCCCTTAGATGGGGCAGGAGCTCCGGTTTGTCATAATCCACCCATTTATAAATCCCTCGTTTATATTACCTCAGCAGTTCCTGTGGGCATCTCTACTTGGGATCCTTGACATGGACACTGTAGGGACAGAGGGCTACTCTCAGGAGCAGATCTTCTAGAACAGTGTTTCTCAATCTTTTGTTCCTTATCTCCCCCTTAAGCAGCCTTTTAAGACAATTTTTTCCTAATCGCCACCCCCCATGAATTTTTTTTTTTGCTTCTAAAGGAAGTACGGCATATTAATTTCATTAATTGTCTTTAAGGTTTCAAAATGTGACTTAACAAGAATATTAAGGAGCACAATTTTGGAAAAAAGAAAACCTCACAACAGTATCAAGTCCTTATAATAGCTGCCATTTGTTTCATATATAAAAGGCACATAATAATAGTGCAAACAACATGAGGGTTGTTTTGAATAAGCCAACAGTGGAGATAAAATGGAATACTAAACAAACAAAAAAACCCAATTCATTCAAGAGATAGGAAAAGAGGAAGCATGTTAAAGATGTAGTATGTGGGATAGTGATAAGTGTGATAGAAAAAAAAAAAAGCAAGGAAGGGAGATACAAAGAGTCAGAAGAAAATTTTAAATAAGGTAGCCAGGGAAAGCAAAGGCTCAGTTAGGTGATACTTATATAAAGACGTAAAGAAAATGAGGGTATGGTTTAATTAGATAGAGAAGGTCCGGAAATCAGGAAGGTGAGATGCCCATATTGGAGAACCAAGTCAGAAGAAAGCCCAACTCACCTGGGATCCAGCAGACGGCAGATTGTCAAACATCTTTGTGTCCTTTTGCTCTTCTTTGGTGTTCTTTTCTGCAAGGACAGAGTCCTGAGTGAGGAAACCTAGAAGGGAGAAAAGAATGGTCATGGAGGGAATTGAGTCCAGTCTGGCAGCAACTACAGACACAGAGAGTGGCCTGTCATTCCCAGGCCACCCCGTCCTTCCATGGGAGGTAGTAGCAGTCCTGGGATTTCTGTGATAAAAGAAAGACCATAGAAGTCTTTTCTCAGCTCAATATAGCAAGTTCCAAAAAAGAGCTCTGGTCGTTTCCCAGCTCTAAACCCCTCAGTGGCTCCCTACTGCCTTCCAAATAAAGTGGAAGTTCTCTCTGTATGAGTGGTTCCCAGCATCACCAAGGAACCTCAGTTTCTCAACTGTAAAAAGGAAATAAAAATACCTATACTTCTAAGGGCTCTTGTAAAGATTAAACATTACATGTGTAAAGCACACAGTAGGTATTAAAAAAAAAATGGCAGCTCTTATTAAGCTTTTCCTACATCTTTTTCACTCACTGATCTAGAAGACAGCCACCACGTTCCCTAAGAAAACCTAAACCTTGAAAGCTTCCCTTGCCTGTAGTCTCTTTCCAGGTGCACCTTTCATTAGTCTTTTCTTTCTCATATCCTAGGGAGCTCTCTTTCCTTTCCCCCCAATTCCAGCTCAGTCAATAGTTCTGTGCCTTTGTTCAAGTCTTTAACTTGGGACAATATCCCCTATGTCCACCTGAGGCAGTGTAACACTGTGATTAAGAGTACAGACACTGGAACCAGTCACCCAGGTCTGAATCCTGACTCTGCCAATTACTAATTGTGGGGCCATGGGCAAGTTACTCAACCTCTTTGTGCCTCTGTCTCCTCATCTATAGATCAAGGATTAATACCTACTTCAAAAGCTATTAACAGAAGTAAATAATATGTATAAAACACCTAGAATTTAGCATATTGTAAATGCTCAACATGTTCACTATTAGCATCTTCAAAAGTCTTTTAAGGAATACAGGTGCACAGAACTGGATTAATTATAATCCTTAATTCATGATATGATGTTAGCATTGAGCTATGCATGACCCTCACATTTATTTTAAATTTATTTGTTTATATTTTTAAGTATAATTAAGGACTGTGAATTCACTACCCAACCCCAAAACTACAATATTCCCAATAACTGACATCTACCCATGTGCTTTTTCCTGTCCACACCCCAGCCTTCTCTCCAGAGATAACTACGGTCTTGGAGTCATATTTACTGTTCCCTTGCTTTTCTCTCTCTCTCTCTCTCTATATATATATACCCAAACAATACTTTGTTTTTAGTTGATATCATTTTTATTCAAAGGACTATAAGGAGTGAATGGCTTTCTTCTCTCATTATGAAATGCCCTTAGTTCCAATCTAGTAACTTGAGTTCCCAAGAGACCAGTCAAATTTTGGCAGAGGTTAAACTTCCAGACATTGTTATCTCCCACATTTTATACTCTCTTTTTTTATCTGTGTGTGTTGTTTTGTGTTGATACTAAAGTTTAAGCTGGATAAGAAATGTGGGAGGAGGCAAAGCTGGAGAGAAGGGGTACTTGCAGAGAAATAATAAATATTAAAAGCAAAAGCCAAACCCCAAATTTCTTTCATCTCACACGAGACAGATTAGACTGGATTATAAGATTCATTCTTTCATTCATTCGACAAAGTTTTATTCAGCTCCTTTTACATGCCAGGCATACAGCAGATGTTCAATAAGTGGAAAGGGTCAGTTGCTTCCTTCCTCTCTCACCTTTCTCCCCACACGCTTGGATCAAGTTGGCCACAAGAGTTCCTGCCTCCTTGCTGTTCTTGGGCTGTTTCGACCTCACCCATGTCTGAACCTCCTCTGGCAGAGTGTTCAGAAACTGCTCCAGCACCAGTTGCTCCATCATCTGCTCCTTGGTGTGGGTCTCTGGCTGCAGCCATTGCCAGCAGAGCTCCTGGATTTGACTCACAGCTTGGTGAGGCCCGGTCATTGACAGGTACTGAAAATGCCTAAACTTTTGATGAGAAACTTTCAGAACTCCTGGGTTTCTTATGGGGATGGTTTCTGGATTCTCTTCTTGATCATGTAGACGAAAGAGCTGGGGATTCCTCAAGGTATCTAAAACCTCTGTCATCTGCATCGTTACAGCTTGGCCCTTCAGAGGATGGAGAGACTCTAAAAGGCAGGCTGCTCCAGACCACACTGTTGTGGAAGATGGTGGGCAGAGATGTATCAGATGACGAAAGGATACAGAAACCTCAGGACCTGCAGAAATTACATAGAGACTTACCAAGTGGCCTATACAATTAGGACTGGACAGTGGGGTGGAGGTGATTTGAAGCAAAGGGGGTTAGCTTATTTCACCCAAATGCCTAAATACAAGTTTACAGAAATCTTCACATCTACAGACATGATGCTGCCTCAGTCCCATTCCCAGGTCTGGAAAGTCCACAGGCACAGGCTGGAAATATTTCAGAAATGGCACTGAAGGAAAAAGAGACTTGAACTCCAAACCACAATGAACTGAACTAATTTGATGAACCACAGAAGAAAGAATTTCATTTCAAAAAATAAATTCGTTAAAAAGACTGTGTATTATACAGAAGGAGGAAAGATCTTTACAATACATACATCCTACAAAAGACTGGACTCATATGCAAAATATATAAAGAACTCATACAAATCAGAAAGAAAAAGGCCGACAAAACAAGAGCAAAAAGGTTAAAAGATCTGAGCAGGTATTGCACAAAACAAGAAAGCTAAATGGCCAATAAACATATGAAAGGGGGCTCAACTTCATTAGTTATCAGAGAAAGATGAACTAAAACCACAATGAGATATCACTACACACTCTCCAGAATGTTCAGAATGAAAAAATCAGACAATAGTAAGTGTTCGAGAGGAGACAGAGCCACCATAGAATGGTATATTCATACACTGGAATATTCTCAAATATTCATACGAGAATATGCATGTGTCTTGCTGTTGAGTGAAAGAAACCAGGCTCAAAAAAAAAGTCCGCATTATATGATCCCATTTATATAAAGGTCAAAAACAGGCAAAACAAATCTAAGGTGTTAGAAGTCAGAATAGTGGTTACCGTTGGGACTGGGTGGGGCAGTGATAATGACTGTGAGGGGACAGCATAAGGGGCTTCTGGAAAGCTGGTAATATTCTATTTCTTAATCTAGGAGCGCATGACGTGGACACAGTGTGTTCACTTGGTGAAAACTGAGCTCTACACTTACGATTTGTGACTTTTTCTGCATTTCACTAAAAAAATTTTTACCTGTGTTATAGTTGTGGGGAAACATCTACGTTATAACGTTAAGTGAAAAATTCAGGAAACAAACCTGTACATAGAATATATGCTTAACCATATAAAGCACAGAAAAAAACACCGGAAAGTAAACCAAAATACCGCACCAGGGAGGTATCTATGAGCAGGGAGAGTATAAGTGATTTTGTACTTTCTCCCTCAAAACTATTTTCTAATTTCAAAATGTTCTACAATGAACCTTCATTTCTTCTATAATCAGGAAAATAAAAAATACTTTTCTTCTATAAAAGCTACATTCACTCTACGAAACCACAAACAAAACTGCCACTTGGGGGAAACATTTTTTTCTTTTCTCCTCCCCACTAAAATACACCTGTTATTTCTACGACATAATTTAACCATTTTTCAGTTTGAAAGCATTTTGGGTTTTCATTATTCTAAATCATAATGCAGTGAACATCACTGACACTAAGTATCTGTCCACATCCCTAATACTTCACCTCAAGGATAGATTCCTCAAAATAAAATTATCTGGACAAAGGGTATGAACTTTTTAAAAAGTTCTTCAAACAATCTGCGCAATTTTCCTCCCAAAGGCTTCCGCCAATTTCCTCTTCCAATCTCAATATATAAGATTAGATACCCACCTTGCAAGACAATAGGGTCAACTTCATGGGAATGCAACCAGAGCAGTCACATAGGGCCCCACGCTCAGACAGGCCTCAAGATTAGTGTAACGCTCTGCTGTTGCTGTCTTGAGATTTTCCATATTTTAAACAAGGGGCTCCATAGTTTCACTTTGCACTAGGCCCTGCAAGTTATATAACTAGTTCTACCAGCCAAGAACATTACCATTCCTCAAAAATCTGTTGCCAATTAAACAGATGAAAAATATCTTTTTATTCTTTAATTTTGCATTTCTTTTGGTTAATAATAAGCTTACTATTTTTTTCAGATTTTATTATTTTTATCAATTCATTAAAATTGTTCCTATCCTTTGCCCTTTTTCCACGAGGGTGTTTCTGTTGCTGTTTGGCAAAGTCTCTGTATAAAGAATATTCCTTGTCCTATTTGCTTAAAAAAAAAAATTCCAGCCATGCCACACCTTCTCTTTAGCCTTTGTAGAATTTTAATATTTTAAAGTCCAATTTATCACTATCCATTCAGAGATCAGTTAAATAATTCAATTGTAGTTAAACATTTCACTTTAATTCTTTAGCTGGAATCTAGTCTGGGATATGGTGTGAGAAGACTGTAATTTTTTTCTAAAAACTTTCCCGCCACTACCAATTATTAAATTTGTTATCTCTTCCTTCTGGGGATGTGTGATGCCCCCATGAATTGAATTTCTAGGTTTGCAGCGTCCAGGAAAGGATCCTCAGAAAGTGGTAGTGGAAATGACTGTGAAATCCTGCCAGCCTGCCTCCCTAGACTAGCCAGGTGCAAGACAAGAGTAGGGAGTCACAATCCTTTCTCCTGGCCCAGAAAGGGAAAGTATGGTCGTGAATGATCAAGGCCCTCCAGGCCACAAGTAGTGAAAGGAAGCTCATGGCCCTGCCTCCTCAGAGGGCACCCTCAGCATCCCTCCCTTTCTCTCTTTTTCATAAATTCTTAACTCTGCTTCCCTTAAATTTTTACCTCTTGGATCTCAGCCTTATGTTAATCCTACATCCCTCATCATCCAAATTTTAACCACTTAACCTCAGTGGTTCTAGGCACCTTTTTATTTTCTTCCAAACATTTTCTTCACTCAATCTTTATTTTTTAACTCTCAATACCACTAAAACAGTCTGGGCAGAAGACTCTCTAATGTCAACAAATTGTTTAATGACTTTTTTTCAGTTCTTTTCAATGGCCATTGGTCTATTCAGGTTTTCTACTTTTTTAATCCAATTTTTTAAAAATACTTTTCCAGGGGCCCGCCTGGCGGCGCAAGCGGTTAAGTGCATGCGCTCCGCTGCGGCAGCCCGGGGTGCACCGGTTCGGATCCCAGGTGCACACCGACGCACGCTTGTCAAGCCATGCTGTGGCGGCACCCCATATAAAGTAGAGGAAGATGGGCAAGGATGTTAGCTCAGGGCCAGTCTTCCTCAGCAAAAAAAAAAGAGGAGGATTGGCAGATGTTAGCTCAGGGCCAATCTTCCTCACAAAAAAAAAAAACTTTTCCAGAAAAATCATCCATTTGCTTGAAACTGAAATATATTAACATGATTGAGCATAGTATTCTTAGAACACTAAATCTCCTAAGTATGCAACTTTATCCTTTCTTATCGATGATGTTGCTTTATTCTTAGTTCTAATAATGCTCTTTAAATTATTTCTATTGTTTTTTTCTTTACTGCCACTTTCTCCCTCTCATCCCAAGTACTAGCTGCTAGTTCCAATAATATTATTTTTGTTTTCTCATGTATTAATTTCATTTATCTTTATTATTTTCTTACTCCTGGTTTCTTCAGAATTTTATCAGTTTTTTTGTTTGGAGAACTTTGGGAACCTCCTGAAACAAATGCATAATTTATTTTCATTCTTTCTTGACTATTGAAAGCTGTTAATTTTGGGTATATATCAAAATTTAGGGGGCTGGCCCTGAGGCATAGTGGTTAGGGTCCACGTGCTCTGCTTTGACACCTGGGTTCGCTGGTTCTGATCCCCGATGCGGACCTACAGCACTCATCAGCCATGCTGAGGCAGTGACTCACATACAAAATAGAGGAAGACTGGCACAGATGTTAGCTCAGGGCTAATCTTCCTCAAGCAAAAAAAGAAGAAGATAGGCAACAGATGTTAGCTCAGGGCGAATCTTCCTCACACACAAAACAAAAAAATTTAGAGGATGTCACCACTTTTATTTTCATTGTTTTCCTAATAATTCATAATCATACCTCTGATTTCTCCATTGACCAAAAAGTTCCTTAGAAGAATATAATTTCATCTTCACTTTAAACACTGATTATTAAACACTTATGTGACATATGGGAAGAAAACAGTTTCTGTATTCTGGAACATTGGCCAACTCCACCAAATGATGTGAAAACCTGGGCAATTAGCAGCACCTCCCTGAACTTAGCTTTTCTCATTTGTAAAAATGAGGGAAAAGAAGGAAAACCTTCTTTCCTGTGCTGCTGTAAGGTTTAAACAAGGTGGCAGCTGAAAACCATGAAGCATACCACCTGAAGAAATGGTTTTTAAATCTACTATTAAGAAAAATGCTTTGTAGTAACACAAAAACATGTATTATGTAATTTAATACAAAAATCGTATGAATCTTGAAACAAAACACAGCAAGAAAATTTCCTGAAAGGTGAAAGGTAGTATTTGCACTTTCTACTCAAACAGCCCCTTCCATCCCCTCACCCCCCACAGGTTGTCCTGGGAAACACGGGGCAAGTTACAAAAAGTAGTGGGGGGGGCAGCCCTGTGGCACAGCCGTTAAGTGTGCACGCTCCACTGCTGGCGGCCGGGTTCGGATCCCCAGCGCACACCAAGGCACCGCTTGTCAGGCCATGCTGTGGCAGGTGTCCCACATACAGTGGAGGAGGATCAGCACAGATGTTAGCCCAGGGCCAGTCTTCCTCAGCAAAAAAGAGGAGGATTGGCAGATGTTAGCACAGGGCTGATCTTCCTCACAAACAAACCAACAAAAAAGTAGTGACAGGGGCCAGCCCAGTGGCATAGCGGTTAAGTTCTCAGGCTCCGAGTTGGCAGGTTCGGATCCTGGCCTGTGGACGGACCCCGTTATCAAGCCACGCTGTGGCAGCGTCCCATATAAACCAGCAGAAGACGGGTACAGATGTTAGCTCAGGGCCGATCTTCCTCAGCAGGAAAAAAAGAGGAGGATTGGCATCCCATGTTAGCTCAGGGCTGATTTTCCTCACACACAAAAAAAAATACTGACAAAAGCAGCTAACATGGTAAATACTTTAAAAAGCAAAAGCAAAAACCAAGAGTCCCTAAAAAACGCATGAGTGGTGGTGGGCTCCCGGCTTTCAGGGTGGGGCAGAGCGTCCTGAGGGGAAGGCGGGCGTGGGGAGAAAGAGCGGGGAGCCCGCGGGCAGAGGCCGAGGACGCGAGGCCCAGAGACCGGCCTGAGGGGCAGCGCGGCCGAGGGCAGGGGAGGCCGCCCCGCCCTCTGCGCTCCCGCGTCTCCTCAGACCCGAGCCCGACCTCGGCGGGCAGCCCCCTGCCCCTCCCCACAAGTGCCGCCACTTGCGCCCCCGGCCCCTTTCTCAGCGCCCAGGCTCCCACGCGGCGCTGCAGCCGGGCCTCGCGCCAGGCCGTGGCCTCAGGCAGCCCCGCACCGCGTCGCCGGCCCGGCTCCTCGCGCACTGACCCCTGCCCGGCTGCCCGCGTGCGCGGCCCCTCGCCCACGCGCCCCTCCGGCCACGTCCGGCCCCGGGCTGCCCGCGCGCCGCACACACGCTCTCCCGCGCGCGCTCACCTCGCGGGTCCGACGCCCTGGCCTTGAATGAAACGGCTCTGTCTTCGACTTCCCGCCCAATCCCGCGGCGCATGCGCCGTGCCGGTTCTGCGCGTGCGCTCTGCAGGGTGGCCAGAGCGCCGAGCCTCGAAATCCAGGCCGCTCCAGGCGAGTTACACTGGGGGGCGCGCGAGGACGCGACTGGATGGGGAGGGGAGGGGCCGGAGGAACTGGGCGCTCCGGGCAGGTGGGAGGTCGCTTCTCCTTAAAATGCTTTAATTAACTTTTTGAATAGTTAATACATGGTTTAAATTTTTTTAAACAAACAAACGATATGCACTGAAAAGTCTTCCTCTCACCATGTGTGTGCCACCCACCAAATTTTTATGCCATAAACCACATACATGCAGATAACCACTGTAATTATTTTGTGTCCTTCCACAGTTTCTTTCTGTATATATAGGTATATATAAATCTATATGTATATATATGTGTATATACAGATGCATATTATACACACATGCACATAATATGTGTGTGATTATCATTGATATATATTATATACTCGTATATACTCGTTATATATTCCTGATATTATATACATTGATATATATTATATGCATAACATATATTATATATATACTATAATATATACTCTGTACATATGTATATCTGTATTATAAATGAGTATATTTTAAAATATATTTTTATAAATATGTTTAAAATTTTTAATGTATCAATCTGTGATATGTATATCTATGTATACAATATGATATATAATCTAACATAAAATACATAATTATATAATATAACATGTATTGTTACAATACATAGGTTCACTATTATATATAATTATATGTTTGAATAAATATGACATTTTTATGTTTGCATAAATACTCACATTCTCATTTCTTACCTTTTTTATACAAAAGGTAGCACACTTTACACATTGTTCTGTGCCTTAATTTCTTTTTACATACCAGTATATCTTGGAGAGCTTTTCATATCAATACAAATGTAGCTGCTAATCACCTATTGCTGATCGTTAACCTATAATGTAACCAGGCTATTGTACAAAGGCCACAGGGACATGTTTTAACATGTTTCAGCAGGTTCTCAAATCTGACATGAAACTTTGCTGACATTGGAATGAGTTATTTTTCAGGAACCAAAAGGGATAATGAGGCCACCTGAGACTGAACCTCATTGTTAGAGAAGGAAATAGTGTCGAACCCTGCCAGCAGAACAGAAGAGGAGAAATCTGGAGAATGGATGCCAGAAATAACCTGACCCCCCTCCCTATTCTTCCCTTGTCCCCATATAGCTGCCTCAAGATTTTATGTTGGCTTAAGATGGTCTTTGGGACATGAGTCCACCGTCTTCTGGTTTTGCTAGCTAATCAAATAAACCCCTTTCTCGACCATCTACTTATCTTGCAATTGATTGGCATCACGTTTTGGCAAGCAGAATGAGCCCTTGCTCAGTTACACAGAGTTTGCTCACTGTTTTTGAACAGCTGTTTGGATTCTTTTACACTGTTGTGACCTAATTTATTTAACTATTTCCTGACTGCTGGACGGTTGAGTTGTTTTCAGTCCTTTGCCTCTGCAATCAGTCTTGAGTGCATAACCTTGACCTTCAGCAATTCTGCTCCTATGTAAATCTACTGGTAAGATAAATCCCCTCAAGCAGAATTGCTGAGGCAAAGTGCACATGTATGTGTCATTTTGATACGGATTTCTGAATGGCCTTCCACAGACACTGTTGCATCTTAGACCCTGTGGAAATTGATAAAAGAAATCTTAACTAAATTGGAGACCAGATGGCCTGTATGGGGTGCTCTCATGTCCTATCACATATGGTCAATTACACCAAACAGGAAGAGACTGATGGCTTGCATCTATGGCAGGAAGTACAACTACTTTACTATTGAAGGAAGATTTCTCTCCCCACCAGGCAACAGCCCAGCCAATGAGAAATGCTGCAGCTCAGCCAATGAGAAGCCGTTGCTGCTCTGAAGTGTTACTTTCCCCCAATGGACTTTCCTTTAGAACAGCCCCTTCCTACTTCCCATTTCTCTCTATCAAAGCAGCTCCCCTCCTTTGTTTTCTGGATTTGCTTATGGTTCCCCATAGCATGCACATCCTGAATTGCAATTCTATTGGCTGTTCCTGAATAAACTCATTTTGAGGGTAAAATAACAGGCGAATTTGCCTTTAAGTTGAGAGCCCCACAAGCCTGTGTGAGTGTACCTACATTCCCACTGTTATGCTTTTTCGAATTTTCCAAAATGAGGGTTGAGGGACAGTAACTCAGGGTAGTTCTAGTTTACATTTCTCTTTTCATGAGCAAGATAGAACATGTTTTCCTGTGTTTAGGAGCCATTTGTATTTAACTAAAGCACATTTATCAAGGGCTCAGCATGTGTGGGCATAGTGTACTGAAAAATGTGCAATAAATATTTTATGCATGATAACGATGATGATGACATGGTACTTAAGATTTCTTGAACACTCGCTGTATGCCAGTTCCTCTTCTAAGCTTTCACAAAAATGTAATCACCTCTCCCCAAAGCCCTATTAGGTAGGTAGTATTATCATCACCATTTTACAGATGACAAAACTGAGGCATGAAAGGATTAAGTAACCAAGTAAATGGAGGCTCTGAAAGGTTAACTGATTTGCCCCAGGAATCACAGAGGTGGTACTGGGTAGTAGAGGTTGGTGGGGATGCGGAATCCAAGTTTGTTGGGTGGATCCTATCCTCACAATCAGCCCGCTTCCTGGACGAGGAAACTCAGGCTCAGAGAAATGGCCCAAAGCCACAGGCAGACCAGGCTGGAAGAAGACTCAAACTCAGATTTGAGTCTTCCAGGGCCTCACCCCAGGAGAGAGAGGGAAGCCCTGGATAAACCAGGGCTGAGACAGAGACCCGCCCTCCCCAAAAGGCCAAGAACGAGTCATGGCCAGGCTGCAATTTGCAGACATGGAAGTGCAGGCCTAGAGGAGCCAAGGACCCCTGAACTGAGGAGTCTGGGATTATTTTGAAAACCTAATTGATTTTGTGGATATCAACAAACTGATTCTCAAGTTTCTATGTAGAGGCAAAAGACCCAGAGTAGCCAACAATATTGACGGAGAAGAGCAAAGTTGGAGGACTGATGCTACCTGGCTTCAAGACTTACTATAAAGCTACAGTAATCAAGACAGTGTGGTATTGGTGAGGGAATAAACAAACAGATCAATGGAACAGAACAGAGCCCAGAAATAGACTCACACAAATACAGTCGACTGATCTTTGACAAAGGAGCAAAGGCAATACAATGGAGAAAAGACAGTCCTTTCAACAAATGGTGCTGGAACAACTGGACATTGGCAGGCAAAAAAGTTAATCTAGACAGACCTTACACCTGTTAACCTTAAAAATAAAGCATCCAAGGGCCGGCCCCGTGGCTTAGCGGTTAAGTGTGCGCGCTCTGCTGCTGGCGGCCGGGTTCAGACCCCAGGCGCGCACCGACGCACCGCTTCTCCGGCCATGCTGAGGCCGCGTCCCACATACAGCAACTAGAAGGATGTGCAGCTATGACATATAACTATCTACTGGGGCTTTGGGGAAAAATAAATAAAAATAAAGCAGCCAGTTATTTTACCAGCAAAATGAGTATATTCAGGAATAACCAAAGCATTGCAATTTGGGATGTGCATGCTACGGCAGACCATAGGCAAATTCAACAAACAAGGGAGAGGAACGTTATTTTAAAGAGAAAAAGGAGGAAATTGGGAGGGGTTGTTTTGAATGCAAGTCCATTGGAGAAAAGCAAGAGTTCAGGGTGGTGATGGTCTCTCATTGGCGGAGTTGCTGGGGAAGTCGATTTCTGTTTGGGATGCAATGTGCATTTCTTCCTCTAATTAATGATTCTTTCCTGTTGAAGACTTCTGTTGGGGTCTAATTGACTATCTTTCCTGTAATTGACCTCAAGTGGTACCGCGTGGGGGCTCCCTCTTCTGGCCTTTAAATGAGGTTTCTTTTTACTAATTTTCACACACCCTTCACAAAAATTAACTCAAAATAGATCACAAACCTAAATGTAAAACCAAAATTATAAAACTCCTAGAAGAAAACATGAGAGAAAACTTAGATGACCTAGGGTTTGGCTTTTTAGATACACACACCACACCCTAGCAGAGTCAAACCCATCCCTCCAAGTTGCCCACCCCCGGGTGTACTTTATCTGGAAACTCAAGATTCAGGGGTCATTTAAACTCTCTGACTCTCAGTTTGCCCTTCCAGAAAAAAAAGGGCAGTAACGTATCACATAAAGGATTAAATACATGTGCGGGGAGGAAAAAGTTTTCCTCCACTCTCTTATGGTCCTTGGCTGGGTCTGAAAATTAAGCTGACAAAGACAGATTAACAGGAGAAAAGCTTACAAGTTTATTTAATATAAGTTTTACATGACACAGGAGTCTTCATAAGGAAATGAAGACCCAAAAATACAGTTAGACCTGAGTGTTCTCTGCTAGGTTTGATGAAGAGTGGACAGTCGTGGAGGAATATGATAGGTCACAGAGTATGAGGTCATTGCAGAAAACTGGGGGAAACTTAGCAAGGCTTGTTTGTCAGGATTCTTCTTGGTGGCATCCCTTTGTCTTCAGAGACAAGGATGCTCCTTTCCTCCTAGTATAAGTGTTACCAACTGGGCCGGCCCCGTGGCTTAGTGGTTAAGTGCGTGCACTCTGCTGCTGGCAGCCCGGGTTCGGATCCCGGGCGTGCACCGGCGCACCGCTTTTCCGGCCGTGCTGAGGCCGCGTCCCACATACAGCAACTAGAAGGATGTGCAGCTATGACATACAACTATCCACTGGGGCTTTGGGGCGGGGGGAAAGTGTTACCAACTGAACTCTCTCCCCAACTGGAGAGAGACCCGAAGAAGGGTCTCTTCCTTTTGGGGTTCTTCCTCTGTTCGGTGTTGCAACTTGGAAGTGAGACTGAAGCTGAGAGTTCAATAGCATAAGCTTTATTCAATGGCCAAAGAATGGAGACATGGGAACTGAGTTCACAAATCAACTTCTCAGCTCTTGGGGCACTTAAGCAGCTGCTATAAGGGGTCAAGGTAATGAAGGGGAGGAATATTCATAGTTATTTGGGGAACTGGGTAGGCTTTTCCAGGGAACAAGGGTGCCACCTCTTTTCTTTCCTTATTTGGTTATATCCTGCCATTGTCATGGCCCTTGTAAACTGTCATGGCGTGGTGGGTGCGTTCCATAATATGGTGCTATGTTATGATGAGCGTATAACGAGCTGCGGGGTCTATGTCAGGTCAAGTCAGGCTGCCATGTTGCCTTCAACCGGTTTTAACTGGTTTCGACCATATGTCTCAGCCATCTCCGCCCTCCTCTCTCTGTGGTTTCCTGTCAGCTAAAGAGAACGTGTTAGGCTCGTTCTGAGCAGGGCTGCAGTTCAAGTCTCATGGGGTTGGTGGGCAGGGTAACATAAGGAGGGCACCTCTCACATGAGGGTTTCATGACCTGTTTCAGGGAAGAAGGTGGGAAGGTCAGAGTAACCTTCCTGCTTCTGGTGTTTCCTCAAACTCTTTCAGCTTCAATACACCAGGTGCCATATATTGGCGTATGGTATCCTGAACCCCACCTCATGTCAAGTGATAAAAAGTGTCTGAGACCAGTACAGGCAGTTTATGTGCTGGCTACAGTTTTATTGCTATTAGGGGATGAGGGTTGGGAGGCCTCTTCCTCCGCCTCCTCTCCTGGACCCCAGCTTCTCCACATCACTGTCCCTGTCACTGGGTCTTCAAGCTGGCCTCAGATATCAGGCCACTCCCCCCAGTGCCCCTCCCCGACAAGCCCAGCTCCTGGTTGTGGGCCAGGCCTTCCAGGGAAAGACACATCCCCAGGTCACAGAGCTTCACGCTTCAGAGCAGCAGAGGCACAAGGGCCTGCTTTCCTGGTCAGGGGTGGCTGGTGGCGGGGCTGGGTCCTGCAGGATAGTCACACACACACAATGACCCCCAGGCATGCAGTCAGCAACACCCCTCACAATGTTAAGTATTCTCACCCATAAAATAAAATAAAATAACTATGTGAGGTGAAGGAAATGTTAATTAGCTGGATGGTGGTAATCACTTCACAGTATATACTTATATGAAACACCACATTGTAGACTTTAAATATATACAATTTTTATTGGTCAATTATACTTCAAAGTCTGGAAATTTAAAATCAATAAAATTTGCTCTTCCGGGAAAAAAAAGACACAATGACCCCCAGGCATGCAGTGAGCCCCTTCACTGGCTCCCACACACCCTCACTGCTACTCACAATGGCATACTTGCAAAAGCTCCGAGACACCCCCAGGCCATTCCAGGCCCACTTAAAAATTGAGAACCACTTGCAGATCTACTAACACACAAATGTTCAAAAACACATCCACACACTCAGCAACATCTAGGCATACAGACACACACACACCTGCAGATGCACACACTCCTGGAATTCAGAGACACCTCCTCAACTTTGCGGGCCTTTTTTGAAACAGAGACCCTCACCCTCACACAAAAATGTGCAGATGCACACAGCTTCAAAAAACAGGCACACCCACCACTCATGCACACAGACACACACACACACAAACACACCCCAAAATACGCAACCTTGTTAGAAACACATTTCATAAACTCTGAGGACACAGGGACATACAGACACAAACACATCTGTACACCCACCCACTCAGGCCGGCAGGCCTGTTTGTCAATACTGAGACCCCCTCCTCGCACACACAGGCGTGGCCATGCACACACACCCACCTCTGCAGACACACACCCAGAAGCTCCCAGTCCTTCCCAGACATGCAGACCCCCTCTTGCAGACGCCCCGCTCCCACCCTCATTCTCCCCCGGGGGACCCTTCCCCTAGAGGCTGCCCCCTCTTCAGTGCCCACACGGAATGTCACAGCCCCCACCCACAGCCGGCACGTGCTCGCAGACTCAAAAGCCTGTTTCCAAAAGCCCTTCTCATCCACGATCTTCGTATGCGTCCTCTACCGACCCCCAAACGCCTTCTGAGGGGCTCCCCTGGCCCCAAGCCACCCAAACTGGCTTCAGGGCTCCCCTCAAAAAATCACTGTCCTATGCCGCAGCCAGCCGAGCGGTAAACAACTTGGTCAGGAGTAGGCGGCCCCTCTGATTCCCCAAAGGACCCCCCAGCGTCCTGGAGCCCTCCCCTATAGCCCCTGCCTCCCCCTTCGGACTAGCGAGCCCCAAGGCCTGACCCTCCCGCCCCTTTAAGCTGTGCGGGCCTGGACAAGACCCCTCCGCTCCTCAGGGCCGGCCCGCGCCGCCTCTCTCCCCTCTCGTCTTCTCTCCCGCCAGCCAGAGAATTCCACGCGATCTGCCTGGACTAACATCTCAGAAACTGCCTGATGACCGCTGGGCGCCCTCGGGTGCCGCCCCGAACGGTCAGCTCGGCTGCGCGGCCCGGGGCAAACGCCACCGGTCTCGAGGGCCGCAGCAGCGCCCCCTGCTCCGCGCTCGCTCCCTGCGCCTCCAGCGGCCTCCTGGGGCGCGTTCTGCGCCCCGGCCCTGAATGCGGGTGGTCTCATCCCAGCTACAGCGACCGGACTGTCCTCCCCGCCAGTGCCGGGCGGGCGCGGGCTTCCCCGCGGGCAGCTCATTGGCTGGGCGGGGGCGCGGCGGGCTTGCTCAGTGCGTCTCCCGGGCGCCGGCCTGGGGCGGTCTCACCCCACGCCCAGGACCGCGCTGGACAGAATGCGCGAAGGAACTGGCGCTCAGAGCAGCTCATGGCCACCCCCACACCCCCTCCACACAGACGCACAGGTCAGGTGATTACAACAGTTCTTGAGGAGTACAGGCAGTTATGTGCTGGCTACAATTTTATTGTTATTAGAGGGTGGGGGCCTGGGGGTGTCTTTCACCTTCTGTTCAGCCCCCAGCATCCCTGCACCACTGGGGTCTTCCTAGTGGCCTTCAGAATTAGTCCTCTACCTCAGAGCCCCTCCCCCACTGCCCAGTCGCTGGTTCTGGGCCAGGCCTTCCAGAGAAAGGCAAAATCGCGGCTGAAGAAGATCCGCAGGTCACGGAGCTCCACGCTTCAGAGCAGCAGAGGCACAAGGGCCTGGATGCCCGGATTAGGGGTGGTTGTGGGAAGGGGGCTGGGTGTGCAGGATCATCAGACACACAACGACACCTAGCACGCCATGAGCCGCCCCCCACCACCACCGTGGACTCACACACACACTCCTACTCACCTGGCATACTTTCAAAAACTCAGAGACATCCCGTAGGCCTCGCAGGCCTTTTTAGAAACATAAGATGCAGTAGCAGACCCAGAACACACAAACATGCAGATGCACAGCTCAAAACGAGCAGCACACCCAGGAACACACACACAATTTTGTTAGAAACCCCACATTTCCAGATACACACTGAGGACACTAAGTCCGCACAAACACACAAGACAAACACATTTGCAGACACAAACTCCAGGGAAACTCAGAGACACCCACCCACTCAGGCAGGCAGGCGTATTTGTCAATACTGAGACCTCCTCACACATGCAGGCGTGGACACGCACACACACACTCAGGACACACACATCTGCAGACGCATGCCCCGAAACTCCAAGTCCCTGTCCCAGACACGAGATCCTCCCTCGCTGACACTCCAGGTCTCACACCCATTCTCATCCACGGCCCATGTGCCACAGGCTGCCCCCCCGATATGTGCGCCCCCAGCATCTCCCAGCCCCCCACCAACACACACAGCCGGGCATGCACACGCAGGCTCACTGGAGGCTCGAAAGCCTGTTTCCAAGTGCCCTTCTCATGCGCGAATCTTCATTTGCGTCGTCCACGGACCCCCGAACCCCTGCTCAGGAGCTCCCCTCAGCTCCACACCCCCCAAATTTATTCTCCTGTGCCCCAAACGGCCAAGTTTGGCCGATCTCCATCTAACCTCTCCAGGGTCCTGGAGCCCACCTGGTGCACTCTGCCTCCCCCATCAGACTACCACACCCCAAGGCTTGACTCTCCTGCCCCTAAAGCCCTCTGACCCGGACCTGGGCCCTAGGTGCATCCTGGAGAGAGTCCCATCGAGGTGGCCCCAGCCTCTCCATTCCCTCCAGTTTTCTCTCTAACGGTGGCAGGAGAAATCCTCGAGACCCAGTGGCTTAGAACTGCCACTCTCTCTCCGGGGCCAGTCCCTGGTTCAGCTCGGCTCCGCGGCGCGCCCGCCACGCGGGTCTCCGGTGCTGGACATCAGGCCCCTGCGCATCCCGGACCGGCTCGAGCACACGCGTGCGCACCCTGCTGGGAGCCTCCTCCCAGGCCCGCGGGGCCCACCATCAGCACCCCAGGCCTGAGCGCGGGCGGCTGTGTCGGAGCTGCAGTGGTGGGATTGTCCTCCAGGCCTGGGGTCATAATCAGCGAGGGCCTCCTGGTTGGCTGCTAGCCCGCTGGGCAGGGGCGAGGCGGGCTTGCTCAGCGTGTCTCCCTGGAGTCCACGAGGGCTGCGCTCAGGGGATGCCCAGGAACCACCCGGCCAAAGAGCGCAGGAATGACCAACCTTACACAATCAAACAGGTAGGCCCAGATACACGCAAACTCACACTTTGGGGCACAAACTTGCAAATTCACACCGACACACACACAGTCACACAGCTAGAGACAAACACATATATCCACATGTAAACGAACGCTAAGACACACTCAAATACACACTCACCCCATCACACAGACTCAGAGGCATACAAACTCATACAGACACACTCTCAGATCCACACAAACTCCTACACTTGGACCCCAACTGACACAACCACACAGACACAGCCTCCAACCACACAAACTCACACAATCACACAGATGCAGATACATCTTAAGATAACGCAAACTCACACTGGCAGGCACAGTCACACTACAAACTCACAGCCCCACATGTACAATATACGCAGAATCAGACACACAACCAGACTGAGCCACACCCACACAGTCAAACACACACACACAGACATACAGTCAGATACACAGAATCTCACATAATCACACCTGGCCACACTCACACAGCTGGGCAAGAACTCAGGACCCACAAAGACTCACAGACACACAACCACACACATTCAGCTACACACACTGACAGACTCAGGCACACTCACAGAATCTGACACAAACTCACACCCTCACTTGGATAAAATGCCAGCTACCCAAATTCAGACACACAATCCCCAACTCAGCTGCAACCACACAGACACACTTAGATACCCACAAACTCCACAGACCCAGCAACACTTGGGCAGTCTGACAAAACTACAAAACCCCACAGTCAGAGATGCAGACTCACACACATGCAGTCAATCCCAGCCTCACAAAGTCAGAACTCACAGGGTAGGTGGGATCCCACAAAATCACCTGCTCTGGAACAGACATGGCCACACACTCCAAGTAGGTCCCACTCACCCCAGGCCCCTCCATGGCCACACTCCCTCCCTCACATACTCACCTGCAGGCCAGCAAATCACTCATACCCACCCCCAGACCCGCCACCCTCCCAGACACATCATGGCAGGCAAGGGCAGCCGGGGACCCTGCCACTCTCACCCTCATAGGCACATAGCTGAGCACCCCACTTCCTCCAACCCTCCACCCAGCCCCCACTGGCAGATACAGACCCTCCCACACACACCCTCTCCCTCCCCCCTGACCCCCCAGCCCGCTGCCCATCCTCTCCTGCCAAAAACTCACTGCTCAGCTCACAGCCCACCTTCTCCCGGAGCTGAATGATGGTGGGTGGAATTCAAACCCAGACCCAAGTGCGCCTGAGTGCTGAGCACTGTCCGCTGAACTACGAGTTCCAGAAGGACCTGTGCCTCGCCCTGCTGTGTCTGCTAAGGAGTTGGCCCTGATGGTGCACAGGGACCACTGGGTAATGTAGTCCTGAGACCAGTGTGGGCAGTGCTGTGCACTCTATGCTCCATGGGAGGTGTGGGGTAGGGGTGGGAGGCCCCATTTCTCCCACCCCAGGACTGGGTTCCCGCAGAGGGAAGGGAGTGTTTGGCAAGGCGTTTATGCTCTGCACCCAGACCTCTTACCAGGTGGATGAGGCATAGAGAAGTCCCTAGTGACCCCATCCCACAACTTCTAGCGTCCCTCAGGCAGCCCTTCACAGCCAAGAGCAAGGTAGACCTGATGAAAAAGAAAAAAGAAAAATTGCATTCAACACAAACACAAGTTTATGCTGCTTTTATATCAGAGGAAGAAATACTTTTAAAATAGTTTGTCATTTCTATTGGAGAAATTTGAACACGGGGTATTTGGCAATATTAAGAAGTTATTTTAAGTGTAATAGTGGTGTTGGGAATATTTATTATTATTTTTTAGAGAGTCTTTACCTTTGGCAGATACATACTGGAATTCAAGGATGGCTTAACATATGCAAATCCATAAATGTGATACAACGTATTAATAGACTGAAAAACAAAAACCACATCATCATCTCAATAGATGCAGAAAAAGCATTTGACAAGATTCAACATCTTTTCATGATAAAAACTCTCAATAGGGCCAGCCCCGTTGCTTAGCGGTTGAGTGCGCACGCTCCACTATTGGCGGCCTGGGTTCGGAGCCCGGGCGCGCACTGATGCACTGCTTCTCCAGCCATGCTGAGGCCGCATCCCACATACAGCAACTGGGGTGATGTGCAACTATGACATACAACTATCTATTGGGGCTTTGGGGGGAAAAAAAGGAGGAGGATTGGCAATAGATGTTAGCTCTGAGCCGGTCTTCCTCAGCAAAAAGAGGAGGATTAGCATGGATGTTAGCTTAGGGCTGATCTTCCTCACACACAGAAAAAAAAACTCTCAACAAATTGGGTATAGAAGGAACGTACCTCAACATAATAAAGGCCATATATGACAATCCTGCAGCTAACATCATACTCAACAGTGAAAGGTTAAAAGCTTTTCCTCTAAGATCAGGAACAAGACATGGATGCCCACTCTCACCAATTCTATTCAGCATAGTACTGGTAGTCCTAGCCAGAGTAATTAGGCAAGAAAAAGAAGTAACAGGTGTCGATGCAAATAATCAATAACCAATCTATAGATGAGAAAGATATTTAATGAGCTAATGTGAGGACTAGTCCAGAAGTGCTCTCTTTCCCAGGGTAGCAAGCACTCCGGAGAAGCATGGTTTACAGCCTGGTTATATACCATTTCAGAACAAAGAACATACATCAAGCATGACAGGAATACATTTTTGTTTCCAAAGTCACAAGGAGATGTTTTGTGGAAGTTTAGCACATACACAGCAGGTCAACTTGACCTTGGTTCTCTGGGAAGAAAAGCTAATCTTCAAAGAAGTATTGGTATCAGCATCAGAGAAAGGGAGACACTCATCCCTATCTTTAAAGAGTGCATTCTTTACTTGGGAAAATGTTTGAAGCAAATGTACAATGCATGTTTGGTGGGTCATAAGTCAGGCTGCTCTGGGAAAAACAAGTTTGAAGCTGAATCAGATTTAAACCAGAATAGCTTCCCCATATACCTCAATATGTGACAACTTATTATTATTTTCATCATAGGCATCCAAATCAAAGGGAGAAGTAAAATTGTCTGTTTGCAGATGATATGCAAACAAAAATCCTGAAGACTCCACCAAAAAACTGTTAGAACTAATACATGAGTTCAGTAAAGTTGCTGGATACAAAATCAACACACAAAAATCAGTAGCATTTCCATATACTAATAACAAGTTATCTGACAAAGAAATTAAGAAACAATTGCATTTACAGTACCATCAAAAAGAATAAAACACTTAGGAATAAATTTAACAAAAAAAGTAAAAGAGCTGTACACTGAAAACTGTAAAACATTGATGAAAGGAATTGAAGTCAAACAAATGGAAAGATATCCCATGTTCACGGATTGGAAGAATTTATATTATTTAAATGTCCATTCTACCCAAAGCACTCTTCAGACTCAATGCAGTCCCTATCAAAATTCCAAAGGTATTTTAACAGTAATAGAAAAAAACAATCCTAAAATTCATATGGAACTACAAAACAAAAGCCCTGAATAGCCAATGTAATCTTGAGCAAGAAAAACAATGCTAGAAGCATCACACTACCTCATTTAAAAATATATTACAAATCTACAGTAATAAAAACAGTATGATACTGGCATAAAAATAGACATATAGACCAATGAAACAGAATAGGGAGCCAGAAATAAATGCATGCATCTTCGGCCAACTGATCTTCAACAAAGCTGCCAAGAACACACAATGACGTATGGATACTCTCTTCAATAAATGATGCTGGAGGTGACATCAGCATCATGGCAGAGTGAGTTGTTCCTTTAGTCTCTCCTCCCTAAGTTACAACCAAACGGACATTCATTAACCAGCAGAGGATTCCCTACAAAACACAATAGGACATTTGAGAGATCCACACAGCCCTACATCTGAAGGTAGGGGTACTGGATCCCCAAGAAGCAGTGGAAGGAGGTGAGCAGATCCCCTCCCCCTCCCCAGTGGCAGCAATCTAGGTTGCGGGTCCTCACACAGCAACTGTGCACAACTGTAAGGTGGGGGGGTGGGGCAGGCTGGCCTGTGAGCAAACTCTTTTGCTTTTGGAGTTGCAGCCTGGCCTGTGGGAATGCTCCACACTGAGTGGCGTGGGTGCCCCCACCAAGCACCACAGCCCAGCTGAACCACCAGAGAGAGCAGAGTGGGCCTGCATGCATGAAAGAAAGTGCCCCTCCCCTCCTAGCGCACCAACTCTGCCAGTCCCCAGCCAAGGCAGCGGTTCCACACCAGAGTGCCTGTGTGTGCGTGGGTGACTTGCCAAGTGGCTGCGGCCAGAGGAAAATGAAGATGAGCCCTATTGGCACAACTTCCAGCAGACACCGTGGGTTCAGAAAACACAGCTCCTGCACACCCCCAGAGGTGGCAGGTGGAATCTGCAACCTGATACTACTACAAATGCCTCAGCAAAGGATCAGTTCATCAAACACCATGAAAAACTACAGTAACACTTCAGAGCAGAAGGAAAAGGTTGTCTCCAGAAACCAATCCTGAAGTCACAGAAATTTACAAACTAAATGACAGAGAATTCAAAATAGTTGTCATAAAGAAACTCAATGAGTTACAAGAAAACTCAGAAAGATAGTTCAATGAACTCAGGAGTAAAATTAATGATCAGAAGGTATACTTCACCAAAGAGACTGAAACTCCAAAAAAAAAAAAAAAAAACAAACAGAAATTCTGGAGATGAATAACAATGAATGAGATTTAAAAAATCTAGAAACCTTGAAAAACAGAGTTGATGTTATGGAGGACAGAATTCGTGCTTTAGAGGACAGAAATATAGAAATGCTTCAGGTGGAGAAGGAGAGAGAACTAAGCTTAAAAAAAAAATGAAGAAATTCTTTGAGAAATATCTGACTCAATTAGGAAATGCAACATAAAGATTAAAAGTATTCCAGAAGGAGAAGAGTGGAAGAAAGGAGCAGAGAGCTTGTTCAAAGAAATAATAGCTGAGAACTTCCCAAACCCAAGGAAGGAACTGGACTTACAAGTAAATGAAGCCAATAGAGCTCCTAATTACATCAATGCAAAAAGACATTCTCAAGGCAGATAATAGTAAAACTGGCATAAGTCAATGACAAAGAAAACATATTAAGGGCAGCAAGGCAGAAGAGAATACTCTACAAAGGAACCCCTATCAGGCTTTCTGCAGATTTCTCAGCAGAAACCTTACAAGCTAGAAGAGAGTGGAATGATATATTCAAAGCACGGACAAAAACTTTCAGCCAAGAATACTCTATCCAGTGAAACTATCTTTCAGATATGATGGAGAAATAAAAGCTTTCCCAGATAAATAAAAGCAGAGGGAGTTCATCGCCACTAGACTTCCCTTACAAGAAATGATCAAGGATGCCCTCACACCTGAAACAAAAAGGCAAAGGTTTACAAAGCCTTAAGCAAGGAGATAAATAGACAGACAAAATCAGAAAATTGCAGCTCTCTATCATAAAAAGTTATCAAATACTTAATTATAACATAAAAGATAAAGGGAAGGACAGCAACAAAAATAACTATAGACTCTTCAATTTACTCACAAACTCACAACACAAAACAGAATAAGTTGTAACAACAATAACTTAGAAGAGGAAGAGGAAAGGGATGGAACCTGCTCAGGCTAATGGTGACAAAAGGCTATCAGAAAATGAACTACCTCATCTACAAGATCTTTTCTACAAAACTCATGGTAACCACTAAACAAAAAATCAGAGCAGAGACACAAATCATAAATAAAAAGAAAACTGAGAAAACCATCACAGAAAACCATCAAACCAAAATGGCAGTCAGAAATACAAGGGGAGGGAAATACAGAACAACCGGAAAACAAGAGAAAAAATGGCAGTATTAAGCCCTCATATATCCCAATAATCACTCTAAATGTAAATGGATTCCAATCAAAAGACACAGAGTGGCAGGATGGATTAAAAAACAAGACCCAACAACATGCTGCTTCAAAGATACACATCTCAGCTCTAAAGACAAACACAAGTGAAGGGATGGAAGATGATACTCCAAGAAAATGGCACACAAAAGAAAGAGGTGTTGCCATACTTATATCAGACAAAGCAGACTTCAAGATAAAAAAGGCAGTGAGAGACAAAGAGGGGCAGTATATAATGATAAAAGGGACATTCCACCAAGAGAACATAACACTTATGAATATGTATGCACGTAACACAGGAGCACCAAAGTATACGAAGCAACTATTAACAGACCTAAACGGAGAAATTAACAGCAACACAATAATGGTAGTGGACGTCAACACCCCACTTACATCAATGGATAGATCATCCAGACAGAAAGTCAACAAGGAAACAGTGTCCTTAAATGAAAACCTAGACCAATTGGACTTAATAGATATATATAGAACATTCCCTCCAAACACAGCAGAATACACATTCTTCTCAAGTGCACATGGAACATTCTCAAAGATAGACCATATGTTGGGAAACAAGGTAAGCCCCAACAAATTTAAGAAGATTGAAATCACATCAAGCATCTTTTCTGACCACAATGCTATGAAACTAAAAGTCAACTAAAAGAAAAAAGCTGCGAAAGTCACAAATACGTGGAGACTAAACAACATGTTACTGAACAACCATCGGATCAATGAAGAAATAAAAGGAGAAATTTAAAAATACCTGGAGACAAATTAAAATGAAAATACATCATACCAACTCTTATGGGATACAGTAAAAGTGGTTCTAACCAGGAAATTCATGGCAATACAGGCCCACCTGAACAAAAAAGAAAAATCTCAAATAAGTAATCTTTTTTTGTGTGTGTGAGGAAGATTAGCCCTGAGCTAACATTCATTGTCAATCCCCCTCTTTTTGCTGAGGAAGACTGGCCCTGAACTAACGTCTGTGCCCATCTTCCTCTATTTTATATGTGGGATGCCTGCCACAGCATGGCTTGATGCGCAGTGCATAGGTCCGCCCCCAGGATCCAAACCCGCGAACCCCGGACCACTGAAGCTGAGCACAGGAACTTAACCATTATGCTACCAGGCCAGCCCCCTCAAATAAGTAATCTTAAACTACACCTAACAGAACCAGAGAAAGAAGAACAAACAAAGCCCAAATTCAGCAGAAGGAGGGAAATAATAAAAATTAGAGAAGAAATAAATGAAACAAAGACCAAAAAAAAAAAAAAAAAAAAACAGTAGGCAGGATCAATGAAACTAAGAACTGGTTCTTTGAGAAGCTAAACAAAATTGACAAACCTTTAGCCAGACTCACTAAGAAAAAAAGAGAGGGGCTGGCCCGGTGGCATAGTCCGATGCACCACTTGTCAAGCCATGCTTTGGTGGCATCCCATATAAAGTGGAAGAAGATGGGCATGGATGTTAGCCCAGGGCCAGTCTTCCTCAGCAAAAAGAGGAGGATTGGCAGATGTTAGCTCTGGGGTGGTCTTCTTCACAAAAAAAAAAGAGAGAGAGAGAGAGAGAGACAAGGCTCAAATAAATAAAATTAGAAATGAAAGAGGAGAAATTACAATGGATAACACAGAAATACAAAGGATCCTAAGAGAATACTATGAAAACTGTACACCAACAAATTGGATAACCTAGAAGAAATGGATAAATTCTTAGACTCATACTATCTCCCAAAACTGAATCAAGAAGAAATAGAAAATCTGAATAGACCAATCACAAGTAAAGAGATCAAAACAGTAATCAAAAACCTCCCAAAAAACAAAAGCCCAGGACCAATTGGCTTCTGGAGAATTCTACCAAACATTCAAAGAAGATTTAATATCTATCCTTCTCAAACTATTCCAAAAAATTGAAGAAGATGGAATGCTTCCTAACTCATTCTATGAGGCCAACATAACCCCAATACCAAAACCAGACAAGGACAACACAAAAAAGAAAAATTACAGGCCAATATCACTGATGAACATAGAGGCAAAAATGCTGAACAAAATATCGGCAAACCAAATACAGCAGTACATTAAAAGGATCATACACCACGATCAAGTGGGATTTCTACCAGGGACGCAGGGATGGTTCAACATCCACAAATCAATCAATGTGATACATCACATTAAGAAAATGAGGAATAAAAATCACATGATCCTCTCAATAAAGGCAGAGAAAGCATTTGACAAGATCCAACATCCAATTATGATAAAAACTCTCAATAAAATGGGTATAGAAGGAAAGTAACTCAACATAATAAAGGCCATATATGACAAACCCAGAGCCAACATCATACTCAATGGTGACAAACTGAAAGCCATCCCTCTGAGAACAGGAACGAGACAAGGCTGCCCAGTCTCACCACTGTTATTCAACATAGTACTGGAGGTTTTCGCCAGAGCTATTAGGCAAGAAAAAGAAATAAAAGGTATCCAAATTGGAAAGGAAGAAGTGAAACTCTCACTGTTTGAGGATGACATGTCCTATATATAGAAAATCCTGAAGAATCCACCAGAAAACTATTAGAAAGAATCAACAACTATAGCAAAGTCTCAGGGTACAAAAATCAACTTACAATAATCAGTTGCATTTCTATACACTATATAATGAACTAGCAGAAGAAGAACTCACGAATACAACCCCATTTACAATTGCAACAAAAATAATAAAATATCTAGGAATAAATTTAACAAAGGAGGTGAAAGACTTATACACTGAAAACTGTAAGACATTATTGAAAGAAATCAAAGATGACATAGAGAAATGGAAAGATATTCTATGCTCATGGATTGGAAGAATAAATATAGTTAAAATGTCCATATTACCTAAAGCAACCTACAGATTCAATGCAATCCCAAACAGAATTCCAACGACATTCTTCACAGAAATAGAACAAAGAATCCTAAAATTTATATGGAACAACAAAAGACCCTGAATAGCCAAAGGAATCTTGAGAAAAAAGAACAAAGCTGGAGGCATCACAATCCCTGACTTCAAAATATACTACAAAGTTATAGCAATCAAAACAGCATGGTACTGGCGCAAAAACAGACACACAGATCAAGGGAACAGAATTGAAAGCCCAGAAATAAAACCACACATCTACAGACAGCTAATCTTCGACAAAGGAGCCAAGAACAAACAATGGAGAAAGGATAGTCTCTTCAATAAATGGTGTTGGGAAAATAGGACAGCCACATGCAAAAGAATGAAAGTAGACCACTAAATTACACCATACACAAAAATTAACTCAAAATGGATTAAAGACTTGAATGTGAGACCTGAAACCATAAAACTCCTGGAAGAAAATATAGGCAGTACGATCTTTGACATTGGTCTTAGTAGCATTTTTTTGAATACCATGTCTACTCAGGCATGCGAAACAAAAGAAAAAATAAACAAATGGGACTACATCAGACCAAAGAGCTTCTGCAAGGCAAAGGAAACCATGAACAAAACAAAAGACAACCCACCAACTGGGAGAAAATATTTGCAAATCATATATCCCACAATAGGTTAATTTCCAAAATATATAAAGAACTCAGCAACAAAAAAAACACAAACAACCCGATCAAAAAATGGGCAGAGGATATGAACAGACATTTTTCCAAAGAAGATACACAGATGGCCAACAGGCACATGAAAAGATGTTCAACATCACTAATCATCAGGGAAATGCAAATCAAAACTACAATGAGATATCACCTTATACCTGTCAGAATGGCTATACTTACCAAGACAAAAAATAACAAATGTTGGAGAGGATGTGGAGAAAAGAGAACCCTCATACACTGCTGGTGGGAATGCAAACTGGTACAGCCACTGTGGGAAACAGTCTGGAGATTTCTCAAAAAATTAAAAATAGAAATACCATATGATCCAGCTATCCCACTACTGAGTATTTATCCAAAGAACTTGAAATCAACAATTCAGAGAGATTTGTGTACCCCTATTGCAGCATTATTCACAATAGCCAAGACATGGAAGCAACCCAAGTGCCCATCAACTGAAGAATGGATAAAGAAGATGTAGTAAAAGTATACAATGGAATACTACTCGGCCATACAAAAGACAAAATTGTCCCATTAGCAACAACATGGACGGACCTTGAGGGTATTATGTTAAGCGAAATAAGACAGACAGAGAAAGACAAACACCACATGATTTCACTCACACGTGGAAGATAAACAAACACATGGATAAAGAGAACAGATCAGTGGTTAGCAGAAGGCATGTGGGTTGGGGCATGGGTGAAAAAGGTAAAGGGGCACATATATATGGTGATGGATAAAAATTAGACTATGGTGGTGAGTACGATGCAGTCTATACAGAAACTGGTAAATAATAATGTACGCCTGAAATTACACAATGTTAAAAACCGTTATGATCTTGATAAAATAATTTTAAAAATTAAATAAATTAAAAAAAACTTTTAAAAAATGATTCTGGGATAACTGGATGTTCAAATGCAAAAGAATAAAATTGGACCTTTATCTCACACCATATACAAAAATCAATTCAAAATGGATTAAAGACTTAAACATAAGATCTGAAACCATAAAATTACCAGAGGAAAACATAGGGGGAGAGCTCCCTGACATTGGTCTTTGCAATGGTTTTTTGGATATGACACCAAAAACACAGGCAACAGAAGCAAAAGTGAACAAGTGGGATTGCATCACATTAAAAAGCTGCACAGCAAAGGAAACAAGTGGCAGAGTGAAGAGAACCTATGGAATGGGAGAAAATATTTACAAACTGTACATCTGATAAGGGGTTAATATCCAAAATATAAAAGGAACCTATAGAACTCAATGGCAAAAAAAAAAATAACCCAATTAAAAAGTGGGCAGAGGATCTGAATAGACATTTCTCCAAAGAAGACATACAAATGGCCAACAGGTACATGAAAAGATGTTCAACATCACTCATTACTCGGGAAATGCAAATCAAAACCACCATGAGATATCACTTCATACCTGTTAGGATGGCTATTATCAAAAAGAAAAAGGATAAGTGTTGGCGAGGATGTAGAGAAAAGGGAACCCTTTGACACTGTTGGTGGGAATGTAAATTGATACAGCCCCTATGGAAAACAGTATGGAGGTAAATACTTCATGATCTCACTTAGATGTGGAATCTAAGAAAGATGAACTCAGAAGTAGAAAGCAGAATAGTGGTTGCCAGTGGCTGGGAGGTGTGGGAAATGAGGGGATGTTGGCCAAAGGGTACAAATTTTCAGTTACGCAGGATGAATAAATTCTGGAGTTCTAATGCACAGCCTGGTGTCTATAGTTAATAATACTGTATTGTATGCTTGAAATTTGCTAAGAGAGTAGATCTTAAGCATTCTCAGCACACACAAAAATGATGGATATGTTATTATCTTGATGTGGTAATCATTTCACAATGTATACATATATCAAAACATCACGTTGTACACCTTAAATATATACAATTTTTATTTGTCAATTATCTCTCTGTAAAGCTGGAAACAAACAAACAAAAAGGAAACTAACACAGCAGGTGTCTGGGGTGTAGCTGTGGTAACAACAGCAAAAATAACTGCCATTTACGGAAGAGGAGCCAGGCTACACGAATTCCTTCCTTGAACCAGGAAAACAACCCATTCTACAAACAAGGAAACTGAGGCCAGGAGTTGTAAAATATGTGTCCAAGGCAATATAGGTGGCCAGTGGCAAATCTGGGATCCGATTCCAGGAAGTATGGATCCGGAGCGCAAGTAGCTGACTGCTCATTTAACTAACATTTAGTGAGTACCTACTACGTACATGAGGCGCCCATGTAGGTGCTGAGGATATAGTCGGGAGCCAAAGAGACATAAATCCCTGACCTTGTGGCATTTCCTTGATAATGCAAAAGAGAGACAATAAACAATAAGTACAGTAAATAGTGAATCAGGTGGTGAAAAGTAGTACCAAGGAGAAAAATTAAACAGGGGGCATGTGGGGGGTGGGTGTGCGTTTGGGAAAGGCTGCAATTTCAGGACGGCCAAGGAAAGTATCCCTAAAAAGATGACATTTGAGCAAAGCTCTGAAGGATCCCAAGAAACAAGACATTGATACGTGGAAGAGATGTGTTCTGGGCAGAGGGAACAGGCAGTGCAAAGGCCCAGAGATGGGGGCATGTGTGATGTGTCTGAAGAACAGCAAGGCAGGCAGTGGCTGGAGCCCAGGGCAGAAAACAGAGAGCCTAGGAGGCCTTCTGGGGGTTCAGTCCGGGAGGGCCCCTGCCCCGGATCCAGGGTGCTGGGTGGAGGTGGGCTTCCCTTCAGGTCCAGGCCAGGTCACTGCCTAGAGAGATCTGTGCCTGTCACCCATGAGGACTCTGCCCAGAGTAGGGGTGGGGAGGTACCCCTACTCCCTCTCTCACAGGTCGATTGGAGGGTAGTTGCAGACCACCGGGACTCCCCACAGGGCCGGGAGAGAGGAGAACTTGAGCTCTGGACTCGCTGTGTCACCAGCCCCATCCCCCACCACGTCCAAGACCCAGAACACTTCCATCTGGGAGTGGGGCTGTGTCCCTAGGTAGGTTTAATGCTCGGCTGTGCATCTCTGAAATGCTTAATAATTTCTGAACATGGGATCTCACGTTTTAATTTTACACTGGGCCACCAAAACTACGCAGTTGGTCCTAGATAGATATTATCATTACCTCTGTTCACAGGAAATGACAGCACAGAGCTGTTAGGAGCAGCTAGGAAATGGGAAGCTGGGATTGGAGCCCAGACTCAGCTTGATTTGAAGGTGGGTGCTGTTAACCACTGGTCTAGGCAAGATTTGGCCTTAGGAGACCCATCCAGAAGGACAGCTCTTCCCTTTCTCACTCCAAAAAACAAAGCAGGCAACATCCCTTCCCTTCTCTCTTTTCCAAATTAAGAGGGTGGGTGTAGAATAATGGCTCCCCAAAGATTTCCACACCGTAATCCCCAGAACCTATGAATATGTTACCTTCCATGACATAAAGGACTTTTACTTCTTTCTTTCCCATTTGGACTCCTTTTCTTCCTCCCTCCTCCCTCCCTCCCTTTCTCCCTTCCTCCCTTCCTTTTCTCTCCCTCTCTCCCTTCCTTCCTTCCTGTCTTCCTTCCTTCTGTCATCCCTCCCTCCCTCCCTCCCTTCCTTCTTCCCTCCCTCTCTCCCTCCCTCCTTCCCTCTGATTTCTCTATCTAGGACTTCCAAAATGTTGAACAAAAGTAGTGAGAGTGGGCAACCTTGTCTTGCTCCTGACCTTAGAGGGAAAGCTGTCAGATTTTCACTGTTGAGTACGTTGCGAGCTGGGGACTTATCTTATATGGCCTTTATTTTGTTGAGGTTGAACTATGCTTGCAACCCAGGGACAAATCCCATTTGATCATGGTGTATGATCCTTTTAATGTGCTGTTGAATTCAGTTTGCTAGTGTTTTTTTGAGAATTTTCCCGTTTATATTCATCAGGGATATTGGCCTGTAGTTTTCTTTTCTGGTAGTGTCCTTGTCTGGCTTTGGTATTGGGGGTAATGCTGGCCTCATAAAATGAGTTTGGAAGTGTTCTTTCCAGTTCCTTTTTTTGAGCAATTTTGAGAAAGATTTGTGGTTGTTCTTTAAACGGTTGGGAGAATTCACCAGTGAAGCCATATGGTCCTGGGCTTTTCTTTGTTGGGAAGTTTTAGATCACTGATTCAATCTCCTTATTCATTGTTGTCCTGTTCAGGTTTTCTATTTCTTCGTGATTCAGTCTTGGTAGGTTGTATGTCTCTAAGAATGTATCTGTTTCTTCTAGGTTGTCCAATTTGTTATCATATAATTGTTCATAGTGGGGGTCTTGTAATTTTTTTTCTGTTTCTGTGGTATTAGTTGTAATGTCTCCTCTTTCACTTATAATTTTATTTGAATCTTTTTTTTCTTAGTCTAGCTAAAAGTTTGTCTATTTTGTTCATCTTTTTAAAAACTAGCTCTTAGTTTCATTAATCTTTTCTATTGTATTATATTGTGTTCTATAAAAGATAGTGAAGGTTTCCATCTTCCTAAATTTGTTGAGCCTTGTTTTGTGGCCTAGCATATGATCTATTCTGGAGAATGTTTTGTGTGCACTTGAGAAAAAGGTGTATTCTGCTACTGTTGGATGGAATGTTCTATATATGTCTGTAGGTCCATTTTGATGGTGTTGATCCAGTCTGCTGTTTCTTTATTTTCTGTCTGGATGATCTATCCATTGCTGAAAGTGGGGTATTGAAGTCACCTGCTATTATTGTATTGTTGTCTATTTCTCCCTTCAGTTCTGTTAATATTTGCTTTGTATATTTAGGGGATCTGATGATAGGTGCACATATACTTGTTATATCCTTTTGATGAATTGACGCCTTTATCATTATATAATGATTCTTTGTCCCTGTGACAGTTCTTGAGTTAAAGTCGATTTTGTCTGATATAGGAATAGCCACTGCTGTTCTCTTTTGGTTACTATTTCATTTACATGAAACATCTTTTTCAAATATTCACTTTCAGCCTAAGTATGTCCTTAAAGCTAAAATGAGTCTCTTGTAGGTAGCATATATTTGGATTGTTTTTTTTTAACCCATTCAGCCATTCTATGTCTCTTGATTGGCGAATTTAATCCATTTGCATTTAGAGTAATTACTGATAGGTTAGGACATATTGTCATTTTGTTAATTTTCTGACTTTTTTTATAGTTCCTTTGTTCCTTTCTTTGTCTCTTGCTGTCTTCCTTTGTGATTTGATGATTTTATGTAGTAGTATGCTTTATTCCTTTTTTCTTTATAATTTGTGTATCTACTAATTTTTTTTTTAATTTCTGTTTACCCTGAGGCTTACATCTTATAGTTTTAAGTCTATTTTAAGCTGATAATTTAACTTCGATTGCACATAAAAACTCTATACTGTTACTTCTCCACCCTCCCCACATACTTTGTAATTGATTTCACCATTTACATCTTTTTATATTATATATCCATTAATAAGTTATTGTAATTATAGTTATTTTTAATGCTATTGTCTTTTAACGTTTATACAAAAATTTAAAGTGACTTATGCACCACTGTAACAGTATTAGAGTATTCTGTATTTAACTATACACTTACCTTTACCAGTGAGTTTCGTATTCACATGTTTTCACACCACTAATCAGCATCTTCACTTCAGCCTGAAGAACTCTCTGGCATTTCTTGTAAGGTAGCTCTAGTGATGATGAACTCTCTCAGCTTTTGTTTGTCTGGGAAAGATTTTATCTTCCTTCATTTATGAAGGACAGCTTTGCCAGGTATAGTATTCTTGGTTGGCAGTTTTTCTCTTTCAGCACTTTGAATATATCATCCCATTCTCTCCTGGCCTGCAAACGTTCTGTGGAGAAATCTGCTGACAGTCTTATCAGGGCTATCTTGTTTGTGACAAGTCCTGCTGCTTTCAAAATTCTCTTTTTCTTTGACTTTTGAGAATTTGATTATTTTGTGTCTTGGTGTAGATCTTAAAATTCAACTTATTTGGGGTTCTTTGGGCTTCATGAATCTGGACGTTCATTTGCTTCCCCAGAATTGAGAAATTTTCAGTCATTATTATTATTATTATTATTAGTGAGAAAGATTGTCCCTGAGCTAACATCTGTGCCAATCTTCCTCTATTTTGTATGTGGGACACTACCACAGCATGGCTGGATGAACAGTGTGTACGTCCGCACCCGGGATCTGAACCTGCAAACCCCAGGCCACCAAAGCAGAGCGTGTGAACTTCACCACCACTCCAGCAGGCTGGCTCCCAGTCATTATTTCTTTAAATAGGCTTTCACCTCTCTCTCTCCTCCTGGTACTCCCAAAATGTGTATATTTGTTGATTTTATGAAGTCATATATGTCTTTTAGGCTTTCTTTACTCTTTTTCATTCTTACTGCTCCTCTGACTGGAGAATGTCACATGACTTGTCTTCAAGTTCACTGATTCTTTCTTCTGCCTGATCAAGTCTGCTTTTGAACTCCACTAATGAATTTTTCAGTTCAGTTATTGTATTCTTCAGCTCCAGTATTTCTGTTTGGTGCTTCTTCTTCTTCCTCTTCCTCCTCCTCTCTCTCCTTTTCTTCCTCTTCTTCTTCTTTTTTAATTGTTCCTATCTCTTTTTTGATATTCTCATTTTGTTCATCTATCATTTTCCTAATTTCATTTAGTTGTCTATCCATGTTCTCTTGTAACTCACTGAGATTTTTAAAGATGATTATTTTGAATTCCTTTTTAGGTAATACATAGATTTCCATTTCTTTCAGGTTGGTTACTGGAGATTTGTTTTCTTCCTTTGATTGTGTTGTGTTTTCTTGATTATTCATGTTCCCCTGTAGGTTTGCTTTGTTGTCTGTGCATTTGAGGAAGCAGCTACCTTTCCCAGTCTTTATGGGCTGGTTTTGACTGTGAAAAATCCTCACTGGTCAGCAAGTCTCGATTTGACACAAGATAGAGACCAACTTCTCAAGGAGCCCCAGTTGAGCCTCCAGATACACAACTGTAACTGCATGAGTGACTCTAGGCAAGACAGCAGAACATCCAAGCTGGGCCCAACCCAGACTGCAGAACTGTGAGCAAATACATAATTGTTGGTTGTTATTTTAAGTCACTAAGTTTTGGAATTGTTACATGACAAGGCATAACCAAATAAGCAGTAACCAACCATATTTCTACTTGATGGTTAGAGCCAACCTCAGTTATCACCATAACCCTCTTTTTGCCTTTGTCTAGTGGTAAGAGGAACCCCAGAAAGCTAGAGGACAGTTTCAGCCTCCAGTTCTACAGAACTACTGTATTTCCTGCTGGAAAAATTCCCTTGGGTAGTATAAATCAACAGTTCCCCGTGGCAGGAATAGAAAGCTAGAATTTTCAGAGTGGGTAATTCAATATAATGGAAAGAAGTACACATCTGTTTCAATTCTTTGTTCCTGGCGTTTTGTGTTCCAACCATGGATACATTGTATGTTTGGGGCATATATCACATCTGGCAAAACAGCTTTCCAATGCCAGAAGGTGGTACCTCTCATCAAAGACCACAGCTTAGTTTTCCTTAGGATATACCACTGTTTTATAGCGATTATGGGGATGTGTGGGATATATGTCAGTGGGAAGAGAATTCCTTGGTTACCAGTTATGTATTGTGGTATACTGTGGTATAGTGATTGCATTAATGCCCCTAAGTCTTCACTCCTCCCTGTATCTATCCCCTTTGTCATGTGGCTTTAGAATTCCTCTCCTAAAGGTGGAGTATAGTCCCCATCCCAGGTGACTTGCTTTGGCCAACAGAATGAGGTGCAAGCGACAGTATACCAGTTCCAAGTCTAGGCCTCAAGAGGCCTTGTGTATTTTCACTTGTTCTCTTGCACTTCTGCCATCACCATAAGGAGGAGGTCCACTAGTCTCAGGAGGATGAGAGACACGTAGATAAGAGCCTCCCACCCCTAGCTATAACTAGCCAACATTAGCTAACAGCCAGGCAATCCCCAGGCATGAATGAGCCCAGTAAAGATAAGCAGAGCCACCTAGCTAATCCTGAGCTGCTCCTAGATATGTGAGAAATAAACACACATTGTGTGTCATTGAGGGTTTGTGTTTGCTTGTTATGCAGCATTATTGTGATTGATAACTAACTGCTGCATATGGTACATAAGTGCTGTATGAAGCATGCAGTAAGCCTATAGATGTTGAGAAGAGACTGATGGGCAGGGAAAGAAAAATCTAAAACCAGAGCAAGTCTCTGTTCCATTGGTGATAAAACATTGCCCTCTCTGTGAGGCAAGGGGCTTGGTATCATCCACTTGCCTCAAATGTCTCGCTGTTGGGGGCTTTGGGGGGTGGATATAGTACCAGTCCTGGCTTCTCTCTCACCCATGCCTTCCCAGGGGAGGAATGACTTAAACCAAGTGAAGAATTTGAAAGGTGTAACTAGGAGATGCATAGCCCAGTTCTCAGGAGTTGGCTTTCCTGCAGACAGCATGTTACATCATAATTGCTCTTTACTTTGCAATGTTATGGTCCCCAAGAATTAGTGTATTTTACATGCAACATCCACTAGTCCTTGGAAGGTTTGTTTCTTTGTCCACAAATGGATTATCTATGTAAAAGGCTGCAGGTCGGCCGGCCCTGTGGCTTAGCGGTTAAGTGCGTGCGCTCCGCTACTGGTGGCCTGGGTTCGGATCCCGGGCGCGTACCAACGCACCACTTCTCCGGCCATGCTGAGGCCGCGTCCCACATACAGCAACTGGAGGGATGTGCAACTATGACATATGGCTATCTACTGGGGCTTTGGGGAAAAAAAGGAGGAGGACTGGCAATAGATGTTAGCTCAGAGCCAGTCTTCCTCAGCAGAAAAAAAAAAAAGAGGAGGATTAGCACAGATGTTAGCTCAGGGCTGATCTTCCTCACACACACACAAAAAAAAGGCTGCAGGTCCCTTTTCAGCAGGCTAGGTGGAAGGCAGAAGTGTTATATATAGCATAGTCCTTCCTCAAGGGTCCCTGGACTCTCCTTTAAGTGGCCTCTCTCTATAAACTGATTCAGGAGGTTGTGACTCTAGAATGGTGGCCCTAGTCCAACTATTTCAGACCGAGACTTTGGCTTATTTTGTTATAGAAATCATTTTGGGGACATCACATCCAAGAATCTGTGTCAGAACTCCCCTCAGGATTTGATTACACCAGCCATGCTTCCTAGGAGAAGTGGCCCCCTTTTCAATACCCAGGTTCTTCCCATCGCCATGGAGATCAGAGAGCCTTTTAACCACTGCCCGCCTCCCCCCAGGCAGCCCCTTCAACTTTCCCTTGTGTGGGAATGAAGTGGTAAAATGAGGATTTCAAAGAGTCTGGAGCTTCAGTCGTCTCAATCTTCCCAAGCCTCCTAGATACGACTGTTCCAATTGCCAGGTTCCTGTTTCCCCAAGGATGCCCAAACTTTTTGTATTAGAAAGAGAGCAAGACTATGGATTTAGCTAAGTCAGTGACCCTCAGGATCAAAGTGTTTGTGAAAACCCTCCTGGACCTCCAATCTTGACATTGTTTAGTCTTTGGATTTGTCCATGACAGCAGCTGTCAAGCCCTTTGCCTCAGGAAACACGACTTCGGGTGACTGACCACAGGCAATAATTAGGTATTTTATTGCTAGATGCCTTGTCTTCTAGTTTCCCATCCCAAGGCCCAATATTGATTTCAAAGTATCCCACATTTCCCTCAGGATTTATTATCTCCAACTCATTCCCTGGTATCAATTTCTGTATCAGTTATGGCTCTTTGGGGTTGCAAATAACTAACTCTGACCCAGCAAAGCAAATAAGGAACAGACTGGAAGGACACTAGGTAGTTCAGAGAATCCAAGGAAGAACTCAACAATGAGGCCTCCAGAAGCCCAGTTACCTGAACAGCTCTGGCTACCTCTGTAGCAGGAATGAAGGTCGGCACTGCAACTGGAATGACTTCTGTGTGTCCTTCTGTTCAGGGAGACTGACTGGCAGGAGGCTCAGCCTTTGGTCAGAGAAAAGCAGGGCACTGTGGCACTCCCCCAAGACTAAGTGGTCCCCAAAAGGGGGACGGGATTTGGGGCTGGTGAAAACAGCAAAAACCACACCATTAACAAAGCCAGCTCATGTGGAAGGGGGATTATTTTAAAGGTACAAGAGTTCTTAGGGCCCCAAGGGTAGGCAGTTCAGCCAGGATGCACAGGCACTGGGGTGGGTGAGGCACCAGGAACCAAGCTTCCCTGTGGCCATGTGAAAGCACACCCAGCCCCAACCAATACAACCATCCAGGTCGCCCTTAGCCTGAGTCTGACTGAACCCTGGGAACCCACGCGCACATCAGCTGAGGCTGGGGAGGGGTCAAATCTCATGGTCTAAACATGGCGGTAGGGGAATAGTCACCCCTACAACTTAGGTGTGGGTGGAGGAAGGAATTCTCCAAGAGTCTAAGTGCTGGTCAGGCAACCTCAAATGACCCTCACTTCATTCCCTTCCTCTACTTCCTTTCACAATATACTCTTCAAGAAATCAATCTTAAAAGAGAACTGACCTACTCATGCCCCTTATCACAGAAAAATCATTAAAGCTGTGACCACAGAGAGGCCACAAGAGATAACCATAATTCAATGGGCTTTCATTTTAATATAAATGAAAGTTCTAAGAATTTGAAAGAACGCAGGACTCTGCCACTCTGTCAAATTCCAGAGTAGTTAGAATTAAATGAAGAGTACACTTTTATATCTTAAGAGTAGAATCCAATCACTTGATGTGCAGGGGATTAGAAGGGTGTCAAGTATGTGACCATCTCCTCTGCGTCATGGAGTCAGGGACACAGCAATCCCAAATTGGGTATCTGCAACCTACAACAGTAGCCAAGAGTGATGCAGTCAGCAACCTGGCCGAAATCTCTGGTCACGATGGAATTACAAGCATGTTTACAAAATTACCTCCCAAGTGATCTGGGATGACAATCTGCCAAATTGCCTGGGATGTTCTTGGGGGTGAACTCAGGTTAAAACAAGGGAAATGACTCTCATGAGGAGAAGCACCTTTGAACCTCAGGGCAGAGTTAAGAACAGACACTTGAGAGAGATTCTAAACCATATTAACATTCTTATGTTAAGGGATCATGCTTGTTTGTGTTTTTTTGTTTGGGAGAATCTCATATTTAAATGAGATTAAAATTAAAAATGCCAACTCACGTAACTGAAATATACTTGTGGTTATTATCAAGTTTAAAAACACCATTGGAGGGCCGGCCCCATGGCTTAGTGGTTGGGTGCGCATGCTCCGCTGCTGGCAGCCCAGGGTTCGGATCCCGGGTGCGCACCGATGCACCGCTTCTCTGGCCATGCTGAGGCCGCGTCCCACATACAGCAACTAGAAGGCTGTGCAACTATGACATACAACTATCTATTGGGGCTTTGGGGGAAAAAATTAAATTAAATTAAATTAAAAAAAAAAAACACCATTGGAATATATGTTTTAATTTCCTAAGTGCAGTTAAAAATGTGGAACCATGGGGCTGGCCCGCTGGCGCAAGCGGTTAAGTGCGCGCGCTCTGCTGCGGCGGCCCGGGGTTCGCTGGTTCGGATCCCGGGCGCGCACCGACGCACTGCTTGGCAAGCCATGCTGTGGCGGCGTCCCATATAAAGTGGAGGAAGATGGGCACAGATGTTAGCCCAGGGCTGTCTTCCTCAGCAAAAAAAAAAAAAAAAAAAAAAAAGAGGAGGATTGGCGGATGTTAGCACAGGGCTGATCTCCTCACAAAAAAGAAAAAAAAAAAAATGTGGAACCATGTAGTATTAAAAAATCCCTTAAAGGTAACTTAAAATATGCAATACATAAAAACAGAATAAGGCAAACTTAAAGGCTTAAGTTTGGGGATTTATAATTTTAACAAAAAACTATATTTAACAACCCCAAACACTTAAAATGGACAAAAAAAGAAATGGAGAAATATCTTATTTTTAACTTTATTTTTATTGTTGACACTATTACAGATAGATAGAACGACCACAACCATATTAACAAACCAAAAACCTGTGCACAGAAACAAGATGAAGAAAATACATCAAGATGTTAACCAGAGTCTTTGGATGATGGAAATATGGGTGAGTTTCTCTTCTATGCTTCTGCAACTTCAAAGTTTCTATAACGAACACATACTGTGTTTATAATGGAAATATATGTAATAAAGGTGGATTACCAAAACACTATGGATGAAGACCATTCGAGGAAACCGAGACTAAATATTGAACCATAATCCCACAACGACCACACAACTATTTCTTAATTGTTTTCCATATTTCTTCCCATCTTTGACTCTACGCATACTTATTAACACCCTAATAACACAGACTGGTGCACAGATTGAGATGTTAACAGCAGTTGTTGTTGGGTGTTGGGAATATGGGTGAATTTCTTTTCTTCTACTTTACTGAATTTCCTGAAGTTTGCTATGAGTATGTATTATACTTGTAATGGAAAAATACATACATACATAAGATTTAATACCAAAACACCAAAGATCATTCAGGGAATTTGAGACAAAATATTTAACCATAATCCCACAATAACAACACTATTTTAATTAGTTCCATATTTTTTTCATTTTAGACTTTATGCATACGTATTTAACACTGTTATAATCACAAGCTTGTGCACTTAAACAAGATGGAGGAAACAGATCAAGATGTTAACAGCAGTTGTTGGGTGTTGGGAATATGGGTAACCTTTTTTTCTTTTCTAATTTACTGTATTTTCCAATTTTTCTTCTGGGTACATATTATGCTTATCATGGAAACAAACACAATAAACTTTGTTACCAGAACACTATTATAAGGAACATTTGAAAACATTAAGATGAAAGTGTTTAACCATAATTCCACAAAGGTAACATAACAGCTACTCTGAATACACATTTTGACACGGTTATAATCATAAACCTGTGCACAGAAACAAGAATAAACAATATATTGAACAGTATTATCTGTCTTTGGATGGTGGGAATATGGATTTTTTTCTTCCACTTTTCTGTATTTTCCAAGTTGTCTGCTGATGAGTTCGAATTATGTTCACAATGGAAATGTGATTATAAACTTTTTAATAACACTACCATAAAGAACATTCAAGGAATTTAAGAAAATAATGCTCAACTATAAGCCTACAACAACAACACAACAGCTTTTGACTATAAGCATACATTTTTAAACAATTATAATTGTAGTATAAATATAATTCTGTGTCCTGCTTTTTCCACCTAATATTCCGTAAATATATTTTCACGTTGCTACATAACTCTTCATGATTATCATTTTTAAACAGCTGCGTGAGTCCACGATACGTTCACTTATCTTTCTCCTATTGTTTGGCATTTCAGTTGTTCCTGATTTTTCACTAACCTAAGGTTGGAATGGACAACCTGACACTTGGCAAGCTACTTTCTGAAAAGGTTCTACCAACCTACTACCAACAGTGACGAACCCAAGTTCGCCCCGATGACGTCAACACTGGCTCCCGTCTCAAGAGCCCTGCTCTGATGTGGGGCCTCACTGCTCCCGTTTTCCCAGATGTCCATTCCAACCTTGGTCTTTCTGTGCAGCTGGCCCTCACCTACACCATGCCATCAAAAAGGCCCCTTCTTCTAAACTGCCCAAGACATCCTGCTCAATCGATTCCTTCTCACCAGCCTAACTTTCCAATCCCTCTTCTGATGTTGCCTTCCGTCTGCTTCCTCACCCTCCTAGGGCTGGTGACACGTTAGGACTCCCTTCTTTGGCTTACTCATTCTGCCTCTCTCTCAGCCCTCCAACCTCCCTCAACTTGGGCATTCCCTGCAGCCCTGACACACACTCCCCGAGCCCTAACCGTGCGGATCTAGGAGACTGAGATTTAGACACATTCTCTAGCAGGGATTTTAATTTTGCTTGTTCAAATTATCTGCTCTTATCTTCATTCAATCTACAGATCCATTTTTAAAAAAATTTTTTTATTAAAAAATTTTTTTTTCCAGCCAACTCAAAGCCAAAAAATTTCTTAATAGTCATTATGTGATGGGAGGGGAAGCAAAAGGAGCACAGGTGGGGCACAGAACAGGACACCGGAAACCTCAAGCTAGGAGGTCACTTGGTGGTCAAGTGGAAACCCGAAGAGACCAGACAGACACAACACTAATGGATAGCTCAGAAGCACGCAGGAGAGCTGAGCAGGGCAGGAACAGACGGTAACAAAACAAATTAAGGCTGCTGGGGAACCTGAGTCCATGTTAAGCTTGGGTTGACTGTAAAGAAAGCTTGTTTATTTTTAAAAAATTTTTTAAATGCAAGTTAGACATAGGGTTGACGGTCAGAGAGGTGAAGACGAGAATTCAGCTGAGCAACAGAAAGCTCTAAGAAAACTAGCTCCTGGGCACCCAGGGTGCAAACTGACTTGTGGCAGTACACACTATTGAAGCCACGTTCTACTTATCACTTAAGGCAGGAAGCACACAAAGCAAGTGATGAAAGTCGTCAGCCTACAGCTGTATTTACAACCCGAGAGCCTCTCCCCATGGTTCTCAACCTTCATGAGGCACTACTGTGATCTAGCGATGGTTGCAGCTCACTCTTTAAAGGCAAAGACATAAAATTTACAGAGAAAAGCTTCGGCTTTTGTGCATTCACTATCGAACACAGCAAGTTGGTTAAAAAAACAACAAAACTTCTAATATTTTTGCATGAGAATCACTGCAAGGTACAATGTGGCAACTGATAATTTGGGTCACAGAAGGCCAATCCACATGTTGTAAAGGCTTATACAGCATTAGGTTCCAAAGCGTTGGTGTAGACGAAAGGGCTGAAAAGGAAGCTCAAAGTACTTCTCTTTTCAAACAACAAAGAGTAATCGACATTTTATCTTTCATGCCTACACCTGTACAGGAATATTTAAGAGGAAGGAACACCACACAATTACTCAAAAAGATACGGATGGAGTTCAAATAATGCACAATAAATCTTTCTCAGGATCTAAGATGCTTACAAATATACTCTAATTTGTTGCTCTCTTCCTCCTCCAAAAAAAAAAAAAAAAACCAAAGAGTACCAGGGTAAGGTACTTCTGCACAGTAAACTGTAATTAAATCCAAATATACGTGATTACTGTACTGCTATGATTTGCTGTTTTATATACATCTCAGGAAACATTATATATAGGTTACAGGAGTGTCCTTTACAGCTGATTGGGGCAATTTCTGTAGTCTCGAAAACCCCGAGGGTTTTCCCTCAGTGTGATTACTGGGATGGAAGGTAAGATATGTGCTATGGCTTTCCCACATGCATACTCAATGTCTGATGGGGGAGAGCTAAGACCAAAGGAATCACCACCTTCAGTTTCCTTCCAGTTTGAGTTGTCTAATGTTAAAAGTCAGGTGTATACACGTCAAGGTAAGTTTCCTTTCGACATTATTATGGGTTGGTTCGAATTCTCTGTGGTTTAGTAAAGTCAAGTTCTAAGTGAAGGTTCTCCAACCTTTACACTTGTGTTCTCAGCCGGTATGGGTATTCTGGTGTCTAGCGAGGGACAGGCGATCATTGAAGAGCTGCCCACAGACGTCACATTTGAAGTACTTGTCATCAGCCCTGTCGTTGTCACTAGTGCTGGTGCTGGCATGTTCAGTATAGCGTGAGCTTTCCCCGTAGACACTTCCAGGCTCAAATATTATCACCCTGGCATGGGTTTTCAGGTGCTCGCCGTAGGCTGAACTGGAAGTGAAGATTTCTCCACATTCCCTGCAGTCATAGTATGGCTCTTCAACCTGAATCTCCTGATCTTCACCTTCTTCTTCTGGGTCTTCGATCCCTGCACCATCTGGCTCATCGGCGTCTCCCTCTGGCTCTTCAGCTCTTTCTTCTGGGTCTTCGATCCCTGCACCATCCGGTTCATCGGCATCCCCGTTGGGCTGTTCGGCCTCTCCGTTGGGCTGTTCAGCCTCCCCATTTGGCTCTGCGGCCTCCCCATCTGGCCCTTCAGCCTCTCCATTGGGCTCGGCGGCCTCCACATTGGGCTCAGCGGCCTCCACTTCCGGCTCGGCGGCCTCCACCTCTGGCTCAGCTGCTTCTACATTTGACCCCTGGATCCGCAGAACTTCTCTTGGAACGAGGACGTTGGCTTCAACTTCCTGGGCTGCAGCTTCTTCTTCTTCAAGATGAAGCTTCTGATGTTTAGTGAGGACTGTGTTATGAATAAAAGACTTCCCACAATCCTTGCATTCATAGAACGGTGAATCTCTTTTGGGGGGCTCAGTAAGAAATGAGGTGTGAACAAAGGTGGCCCCATAATCATAGGGCTCATCTTTCTCATGAATTCTCATGTGATCCCTAAGGTCTGACTGACTGAGGAAGGATTCTCCACATGTTTTACATTCATAGTGCTTCTCTTCGGTTTGACTTCTCTGAAACTCAGTGAGGGCTAAGCCTGGACTGACAGCATCTTCACTTCTCTGACCCTGCTCTGGTAAATTCTCTCCAGTATGAATTCTCATATGTTCATTAAGGACAGAGCCATGAATGAAGTCTCGTCCACACACGTGGCACTGAAGGGACGTTCCTGTAGGAGGATTCTTCGATGGGGCACGAGGCCTCCGTGGGTTAATGACCAAGGGTTGCATAAATGGCTCATCATACCTCCTATATCCATAAAATTGATCTTGCTCATGGATTTTCTGATGCTCGAAAAGGAATGAACTATGAACAAAAGATTCCCCACATGCCGGGCATTCAAAGAGCTGCTCTCCAATGTAATCTTTCTGATATTCGCTGATAGAATGGGTGTGAATTACAGAATGCGTGTACTCACGACTGTCGATGAGATACTCTCTGCCATGAACTTTCTGATGGTCCTTAAGGTCTGCCCGATCCGCGAAGCCCAGCCCACAGTCCTTACATCCATAGATTGTGTCTTCAGGCTCATCTTGCTCGTCCTGCTCATCCTGCTCATCTGGCTCATCCTGCTGAGGCTCTCCCTGCTGAGGCCCAGCAAGGCCTACACCCTGAATGACAGAGCCTCCAAACAGCTTCCCCCCATGGAACTCCTCTCGGGCATAGATTTTCTGATGTGCACCGAGGTCTTCAGGGGTAGCAAAGCATTCCCCACACTCCTTACATTTGTTGTGCACTTGCTGTTCTGCATAACTCGTCTGCGCTGGCTGTTCAATGTAACTCACCTGTGCTGGCTGTTCAGCGTAACTCATCTGGGCTGGCTGTTCAGCATAAGTGATCTGCACCGGCTGTTCAGCATAACTCGTCTGCACCGGGTGTTCGGCGTAACTCATTTGCACTTGCTGTTCAGCGTAACTCGTCTGAGGGTCAGTAGAGACTAAGCTACGAATAACAGATCGTTCATAGTTTTTACTTCCAGAGGGCTTCTTTCTATCATGAATCTTCTGATGCTCAGTGAGGTCAGAGTTACGAGCAAAGGACTCTCCACACACTAGACATTCATAGAATTTCTGTCTAGGGCGAAAAGTTTGAGGTTCACCAAAATGTAGGGAGTGAATTACAGAGGTCTCATAGTTCGTACACTCAATGTTTTTCTTCTTAGCACGAGCCTTCTGATGTTCGCGGACATTTGAGTTGGGAACAGATGATTCGCCATCCTTCTTAAATTCATTGGATTCCTCTCCAGTAAGACTCTTCTGAGGTTCGGTATGGGATATACTGTGTATGACAGAGTCTTTGTAGGTGTTTTTCTTACTCCCTTCATAAGGGTTCTCTCTGGCAGGAGCTTTTTGTTGCTTATCGTGAGAGTCTGAGACATAAATGGAGGATTCTCCCTTCTCATTACATTCAACAACTTCATTTCCACTGTGACTTTTGGGAGGTCTGAAAGCAGCTAAGCTATGGATAACAGATGTCTCATATTTCTTTCCTTCAGAGGTATTCTCTCCAGCTTGGACTTTCTGATGTTTGGTAACATTTGAGCTCTGAATAGCAGACTCTGTAATCACTTTCAGTTTATTGGGCTCCACAGCACTGTGACTTTTCTGAGCTTCAGCAGAGGCTAAGCTATGGATAACAGACCTCGCATATGGTTTCCTCTCATAGACATTTTCTGTAGTGGGAAATTTCTGGTTGTCATCAGGGTTAGAGCTAACAGTGAATGCCTTCTCGTCCTCCTCGTTTTCAGGTGGTCTTGTTATAGTATGACTCTTCTGAGATTCAGTGAAGGACACACTATGAATGACAGACTTCTCATACCCCCTGCCTTCATAGAGGTTCTTTCGAGAATGAATTTTCTGATGCTCACTGAGGTCTGAGCTTTGCCTAAAGGCATCCCCACCATCTTTAAAATCATAGAGCTTCTCTTTTGAGTAAGTTTTCTGACGCCTTTTCAGGGACTGACCAGGAATGAATGTTTCCTCACACACTTTACCCTTATTTTCAAATAGGTTTCCTCTAGTATGGATCTTCTGATGTTCTTTCAGGGATGAGCTGTGATGGAAGGTCTCCCCACACACCTTACATTCATACATTTTCTCTTTACCATACATTTTCTGACGCTCACTAAGGGTTGGGCTGGGTTTAAAGGCCTCCCCACGATCATTATCTTTGTCGTCTCTACCATGGATTTTCTGGTGGTCAATCAGGGCAGAACTATGAAGGAAGGTTTCCTTACACACCTTACATTCATAGAATTTATCTTTTCCATATATTTTCTGAAGCTCACTAAAGGTCGGGCTAGGCATGAAGGGTTCCTCATACTCCTCATCCTTACATTCTGCGAAATACTCTCTAGCGTGAATTTTCCGATGTTCGGCAAGAGCAGCACTCTTATTGAAGGTTTCCCCACACTCCTTACATTCAAAGCGTTTCCCTCCAGCCTGACTTTTCTGAACTTCACTGACGGCCACACTATGAATAAAGGATTCACCATATTCATAAAGATTCTCTCTAGTATGCATGATCTGATGTTCGACAAATTCTGAAATCACACTGAAAGGCCTCCCACACTCATCACACACATAGGGCATTGCCCCAAAATCAAGTGGCTGTGATTCAGTGAAGGAGGGCGAGCTAAGGCTGCTCATGCTCATGGCTTTTCTCATATCACTACATTCAAAGGGTCTCTTCCTTGCATAGCCCTTCTGATCATGAATTGAGCCCTTCCCATCTGTGTCAAAATGATAGCGCCTTTTTCTTTCAAGAACTCTCTTTCTGGAAACTAGGTGTGAGTTAAAATTAAAGCCTCCGCCAAAAGCATTCCCTTCATAGCCCCTCTCCTGAATCACTGACTCCCTCTTGTTGAATGAAACTTCTTTCCAATCACTGTCTGGCCTTCTGGGGAATCTCTGCGATCGATCATTAGATGCCCTCGCCCTTCCTGATTTGGAGTTGCGCGACACGTCCCTGATGAACTTTTCCATTATCACCCCATGGGAAGATTCATCTTCACAAATTCCCCGCCGACTTGACTTTCTGGTTTCAGGCATAGTTTTCAGACCTGAAAAGAAAACCCCAAATGTAAACACTCCCTAGTCCCTGTACCTGTGCAAAATAATAGTGGACTTCTGTGATGGTGGTGTGAATGTAAAATGTAAATAAAAGGTTTGTCAATATGTATACATAGCTCCCAATCTACTGATTGACGTGGCCACTACATACGATTTGCCCAGTGCTTACCTCGACTGGTGCTTGGGTAGGCACTTCTCTTTGACCTTGATGAATGCCCTTGTGTCATGTGGGAGTGGCCATCATCTTCAGCAAGCTGAACCCCTGTTCACAAGAACAATACCACAGCTCAGCTCACACTCCAGTTGAGGACCAGGACTCATCACCATAAATTGATGTCTATCTTTCTCTCAGCCACTAACTATGAAGAAACCCACATCTAATTCTTTGGATGTCTTCTATTTGCAGTCTTATTTCGTCACTATTCATTCCTTAGTCCATTCTAATCTGAATTTTAATTAATTCTCCTGACTGCACTTAGAAATTTATATGAAGACCCCCATGTGTCCCTAAATTCAGTACATCCTATTTGGTCTTCACCTTCTCATAACCACCTCTTAAATCTTGACGTCCTCTTTTTCACTGGCCTTCATGGTTCTCCTCCTACGTCTTGACTGCTTTCTCCACCTGTTCTCTAAACACCAAAGCTCCTCAAGGCTCCACTGCCTTATACAACACTCTTGTACAGCTCTCTCTGCCCAGTGCCAGACCTACATAGCCAACTTCCTACTATGACTTGAGCTAGATGTCTTCTAGGAAAGACATCTCAGGATCCCAGCCTAAATGCGTACATAAAAACCTCTGCTGTCAACACTCTTGAAAAAGTATCAAGTATTGCGGCAAGCGCTGTCTCCCTGTTCTCCCTCATACCATACAGTATATTCTTTACCCAATGCCAGTGATTTCTTAAAAACCCAGATCTCATCATTTACTCCTCTGCTTAAATCTTTCAAAGGCTTCTTATTACCCTTAAAGCCCAAACATATTAACATGGACTCTAATATCCTTGAAAAGAATAAGGTGATAAAATATTCTAATGACTGGATTTGGAGTGACTGAGAAGCAGCTGCTTACCCAGCGAGAGCAGCTTCCTGTAGTTCTCCATGTTGTCCTGAATTGGGTTCTGAGGCTTCCTGTCCTCGGTAAGGTCCACAACGTCCTGGTAGGACACTGCATCCTAAAACAGCAAGCACAGACCTCTCAATGCAGTCTGTTCCCACTGGCATCCAAAGAGAGAAGAACGCTGGCGACAAGGGAGCTACACATACAAAGGTATGTAGAAAGTGCTCACAGCGTTTGGGGTTCGGAGTGATCCAAGTCAAGTTTTACTAGGGACCTACTTTGTACCTACCTTGGCGCTATACTCTGAGGAAGATCCAAAAGACGTATGACACACATTCCTTGCCCTCATGCAGCTTATAATTTGGTTGGAGAGAAAAGACTCATGAAACAATTAGAGAACAATAAACAATAAAGCGGGGTACAGATAATCAGTGCTAGGCAGGTTTAGTTGAAGGACGGTTCAGGATGAGCTGGACTAGTAAGCAGGTTTTGTGGAGGGCCTTGCAGGGGGGCCTGTAGTGGTGGGTAAGCCTTTGACAGGGAGAGAGGGGGACGGTGCGAAAACTTCAACAGGCTAAATATCAACTACACATGGCTTAGCTGGGAACAGAAAGGAAATGCGTTTCACAGACATCTGGTCAGGAAGTGGGACTGAAGCCTCCCTCCCCGGTCCCGCTGTGCCCTGTGCACACCTCCACTGTACAGCACAGCTACGTCATGGGCTCTTTTAGGTGGGTGGAAGTTCCAAATAACCCAGGTGTAACTTTAAGCACTGAGTGTCTTCATTTTTATAGCTGCCTTTTCTGTTTTACTGGATACTTCCCTAAAAATAATTTAAAACTCCCTGCATTATGCAGGAGAGGCTTCTATGCAGCATCTTACAGGACCTCTTCTTATTGCTGCACAATAACATTCCTGGTTTCAGGGAGTCGTGGTCCCAGGGACTACAGCACCAAGACCTGGAGACAGACATGAGGAGGGAGATGGCACTGTGGGAAGCCCACAGGCTTTGGAGCCAGAGAAAACTCTAGACAACAGCACCATTTGTGAGCCATGCAACCTCGGGAACAGAAACCTTTGTGACCCTCAAGTTCTTCATCTGTAAAATGGAGAGAACGGCATCAGCCTGCCTTGCAATATTGTGGGTGAGGATTTTCTGCAATGTGATGCGCGTTGTGTAAATATGAAGAAAAATTACGTAAAGAAAATGTAAATTATTATTATTACTAAACTATCAAAGATATTTTGGTATTAAATTTACTTAAGTTCCATTGCTGGGAAATGGCATGGACATTATAGCCATGTGGAAATGCAGCAAAAAAAGACAGTGCTTGCACAATGAGGCGTATCTCCTGATGAGCGAGATAAACAGGCACAGGAATCGGGATTTAAGAGGAAAGCCTCATTTATGCACCTGCCGATGTCCAGCGATTAAAAAGCAAAAACAATAACCAAAACTAAGCAGAGCTTCAAAATTGAAACTCTTTCTGGGTCAGGGCTGAGAATTTCTAGGACAACAAACAAGGCATAAAAGCTCAGCTGTCCCGATACTGCAAAATCGGTACACCTACTGCCCCATAAAGCTAAACCGCACCCTTTTCCTCGGGCGCCTCTCTCCTTGAAAGCAGGAGCTCCGCTGTGCTCAGGGGTGCGCCGGTGCTTCCTGAGGCCGCAGCTCTGGTGGACCATAATGAATGGAAGATGGCGGGAAGCACAGCCGTCGTGTGGGCTGAGACGGGGAGGAAACCAGAGCTCCTACCTTGGGGGCTGGCAGAGCGCAAAAGAGGTCAAGAACTCGGGGGGCTGAGGGAGTCAGAAGGGTCACCATCCCTGGTGTTGAGAGACCCGCAAGGACAATGGGAAAAGGGAAGGAGCGTTTTTCATATCTTTCTATTTGCCTAATCTGAGTAAAATAAATGTACATTAAATTTTGAACTATGTTGTTCCTATGGAAAAAAAATGATGCTTTAAGATTCAGTTAATCTACGCAAGTGGGTAGCTCTAAAGCAGTTGTTGACTTGATATTTGTCATCAACAATGGTATCTAAATTTGCACCAGCTGCAACCAAGTTCCACTTGAATGGACGGCAGGTCGGAGAACAGAGCTGGCACAATTTCATTTTCACAACATGACCTATACACATGAACAATTATGCTAAAAGAAGATGAGAACTTTCTGTTTTGTACCCCCTAAAATGTAAGTTATACCTTCTGCTGCTGCTATTTCTACCATACTGAGTTAGTAGGAATCAGTGACTTCCAGGCTTTTGGACACACAGACATGGGGACTCTTAACAGTGCCAAGGAAGGGCATTTAAAAAGCAAAACTAGATGAAATCCAACTACTAATCTCCTATTGTCTTCATTTCATAAAAGAGTATTTTAATACCTCAAAAGTAAGGACACTAGCATTTCTCATTTCCCCGCAGGTCAGTAAAAACTCAGTCACCAACTCACAGAGCAGTGTTCAGAAAGCACTGATATCGCTGACCGCCTTCACGGGTGGCAAATGCATGTCAAAGAGGATTCTTTTCCAAAATCAAGTTTAAGAAGTTTCTACGATTTGTATTTTTATCTGGATTCCCAAAATTTTGGCCAATTTGGTTTCACCAAATAAGAAATCAAAATTAGTGACAAACTAAGTGTGTCACAAACTTAGGGTATTCCCCTGGGACAACAAGGACATAACCCCCATTCGGGCTAGAGGACCTGGGTCACTTTCGGCCCCGCCCAACTTATTCCACATCCTCTCCCCCGCCAGTTATTGCTGCTGCAGAAGCTCTGCTTTCAACATCTGGACACCACCCATCTCTCCTTCTCATACACACCTGCGAGTCCTTGCTTCCCTCCAAGACAGAGGACAAATGACAGAGTTCTCAGTCCCTCCATCATCTGACCCCACCTTATAAATCCCACTGCAAGAACCATTATTAACACATCTCAGTGCGTGGGGAACAGACTCAAGCTCTCTGTTCAGCTGCAGGACACTGTGCCCAGGCCCAGCCAGGCCCAGCCAGGCTTCCAACCTCCTGCCCTTTGTGTTGTGGCTAGTCTGGCCTGGCTTCGGCTCCTGCTCCAGAGCCTTTACCTGGGCTCTCCCAAATGCCTAGGATCCCCTCATCCCAACCTTTACCTGGCCAGTGCTCCTGCCTTTCAGGTGTCAGGTGTTAGACTACCTGCAAGACATTTCCCTGCAAATCCCAATAAAGACCTCTGTGACAATTTCTTGTTAACTCTTTCCTTAAGAGTGCTCTGAACAATCAGCAGTCATATACAATACCTATATACAGACGGATTTCTGCGATTGTTGAATGCCCTTCTCTGTTACAAGGTTGAAACCTTCCAGGACAGGTGCTTTATTATAAAAGGAGCTGCCAGCTCAGCACACTGGGCTCCTCCTTCCTTCCGAAGCCCTGTCCATGCTGTGGCCCTCCTCCACACTGCCATGTCACAACTGACCCTCCTCCTTAAGGGTCAGCTCAAATCCCACACCCTTTCTCCCTTCACCAATTTCCCTAGCACACATTGCCTCTTAAAATGATGGCTGTTAACTGTTGGCATTTAGGGTGTATCTATCATGTGCCGGGCATCGTGTTAAGCATTTCATATATACATTTAAATCCCACTCACTCCTCACAGCAGCCCTGGTGAGGCAATAACCCCACCCTTTTTAGAGATGAGGAAACTGAGGTTCAGCTTAGTTAAGTAAATGGTCCGAGGCCGCACAGCTAGCAGGTGGCAGAGCTGGGCTTCAGACCCAGCTCCTGTCAGCTCCAGAGCCCTTGCTCTCTCTTGCCAGTCTGCTCCGTGGATTTGCAACTTTCTCAGCTCTCTACTGAGGGCCAGAAAGAGCTCCAGAATCTTTCTGCTTCCCTGGGCCAGTAGCGAACGTGACCACCTACCAAGTGACACAAATGCTGAGCGAGAAAGAGTTCCTCTGACAGTGTGGATGAATCAAACAGTAGGCAGCAGTCACTCTGGCCACTTGTCACCTCTGGGGACAGGCCCGGGGACTCTTCTCCCAACCCAGCTGGGATTCTAGGGGGCAGATGAACACAGCCTCTCAGGAAAGAAAGGCATCTCTGCCCTGAAATGAAGATGGCCCTTCCAGAAAGAGAAGAAACCGAAGCATACCTGGGATCTGGACTCATAGTCCATCACCGAGTCCCTGCGTCTGTGCTCTCTCTCCATAACAAAAGTTGTTTTCTCCATCACAGGAAGGGAAAGATCCCGCTGAGGATGTCCTGGGAGGAGAAAAGGCATCATGAAGGAACAAGGCCCAGTGCGACGTCGCACACGCATCAGGGAGCAGGTCAGAGTGGACAACTTACTGCTTCTGGGGTTCCTGGTGTACGGCCAGCGTTCTCGGGACTCCAGGTCTCTGCTTCTGGCCCTCCGCCCCCGGCCCCGCTCCAGGGCGTCTCGCTCCCAGTCTCGGTTCCGGTCCCAGTTCCGATCTCGGCCACGGTCCCAATCGTGGTCCCAGTCCCGGTCCCGGTCACCTGAGAAATCCAGACATTCGAGGTGTTACCAAAGTGCTCTGACCCACGTGTTCTCCCTCCACGTGCACACACACTCCTTTGGAGAGGAGCATTATCCTTGCTCCTCCTTTGAGGAAATAAACGGATCCCAAACCATGGTCTCCAGACTCCCAAGTGTGAGCTGGACTCCCCCCACCACCCTAGACCTGGAACATCGTTTCCACAGGCTTTGCCTAAGTGAGGCTTGCTTCAAACCAAGTTCCAAAGCTTTCGTTTAGAAGCCCCTTCAGACACTTCTGCTGGTTTCCCAGTTTCTACATGGTCACGTCCACATTCAGGAAAATGGACTTCAGACCCTCTACTGTCTGGCCTGCCCCAGCCAATCTTCGTGGGCACATTACCTTACTCCAAAGAAACAGAACACACGCCCTCCCCAAAGGCAATGCCCTAAGAAAGTTCACTGAAGAACCTTTAACTAATAAAATAGCTTTAGAGGCAAAGGGGTGATGAACTTTGCCTCTCCTGGAAGGCTGTGGGTACAGCCTAAAACAGCCTGTGACAAATTTCAAACAGCTTTAAATACTTTCTCTCATCGTTTAAAAAAAAATCGTATTTCACTGCAATGCCCTGGTCTGCTTTGATGTAAAGATGTCTCACTACATCATCAACTAACTAACTTCCCCGCTCAGATCTCTGAGTAGCAGCAGCCGCCCCGGGGAAGGGATGCTGTCTTCACTGAGGTCTCCATGCCCACCTTCACCTCTATGCACACGGCAAACTCTTAGGGGAAACGCGCCCCGAGGGTGGCATGGCTGGCGGTTACTCACTGCAGTAGGAGTAGACAGAGCGTGGGGGCGGGGACTCTGCTGCCCTTCGGCTCATGCTGTCTTCACTGTGGACGTCACTGTTGCTGTCGTCTGAGAGGACACCAGATGGCAACTTAATGCTTTATCATCTCTGGCCTGTGTTCTCATGACACAGCGGTGTCCATCCCCGCCCCCCACCCACAAACCCTCCCCTGAGAGAAGCTGGCGGGACCGGATCCTTTCACTCCTCAGCTTCCCACCATTCCTGGGCGAGGAACGTGGCTGCGACCACTCCTACCTCACCTCCGAACAGCACCAAGTCCAACTCTCTGGGGCACCACACCCTTAGGTTTCACAGAAAGAAGTCTGGGCCAGGGGCGCAAGACACTTGGAGGTTCTCTTCCTATCGGAACCCTTTTACTGAAGTGTCGTCTTTCCCTCTCACACCTCAGGGTGGCAGTTCTTAACCAGGGGTGATTTTTCTCCCCAGGGGACACTTGGTAATGCCACATATTTGGCTGCCACAGCTGGGAAGGGGGGTGCAACTGGCATCTTGCAGGCAGAGAGAGGCCAGGGGTCCCAACGAACGTCCTAAGACAAGATAGCCCCCCCCACAAAGAGAATAATCCAGCCTAGCACATTAGCAGTGCTGAGGCTGAGAACCCTACGGAGCGCACAGCCTCCCCGACGACATCCATCTTCCTCTTACAAAGTCTCACCTTCTGGTTCATACATCTCCGTGTAATTTTCCAGCAGCGTAACTAGCTTCTCGCAGTTCTCTGGCTTTTTTGCTCGCACCCAAGGCTTGATCTTTTCTGGAAGGATGGTCAGGTACTGCTCAAGGACCAAGAGCTCGACAATCTCCTCCTTGGTGCGAGTCTCCGGCTGCAACCAATCGAGGCAGAGGTTTCGGAGTTTGATCAGGGTCTTCCGAGGCCCAACAAATTCCACGTAGAAGAAATTCCGAAACCTCTGATGAAAGAATTCAGAGTCAGTTGTGCCTTCTCCTATGATGGCATCCGGCTCCTTAGTCAAGTCACTGTCTAGCTCATACAGATGGGGGGCCCAAGACTTCTTGGGTTTGGTGGCAGACAAGTACTTTGGAGGCAGCATTTCTCTAAGTAAAATTTTCACTGGAGGAACCAAACATGAGTCAACAGGAGAGACGCAGCAGCCTGTGACAGTCAGTACTCAGGGACCTGTAGATCGTAAGGAGATATACACATGTCCCAAAAGTTGAGGACCAGGCAGCAGTGTGGGGCTGCCCTGCAAGGGGCATCAACAATGCTTTGTGAACAGGCCAAGGGGGGAAGAGATGCGTAAATCCCCCCGAACACAGACACATACACAAGACACAAAGTTGGCCTCGGCACAGGAGTTACAAGCATGACCTCTGGGCACCACACTGACCTGCTTGAAGCGTTAGCTCTGCTACTAACTGGTTCTGCGACCCCGGGCAACTTATTCGATGTCAAACTTACTCAATGTCCTGGAGTCTGTCCCCTTATCTGCAAAAGGAGAACAATGGACCCTCGTCCCTTTTAGAACTGTGAAGCTTAAATAAGCTAATGTACCTAAAAGTCCTAACTACCCAATGCCCAGCAGGTAGGAAGTACTCACGGTGCTCGGATGTCACTGTTTTCCTTAGCAAAAATGGAATGGGGGAATGGGGGCCAATCCTGGCATTTCTGCACACTTCTTCCCTTAACACAATTGTTACAACATTACACAACACATACAAGATAGAAAACCACATAAAAACGCTAAAGGTGCTCAGCTCTGGGTAATGTGATCGCAAGTGCTCTTTTCTCCTCACCAGTTAATTTCTCTGCACCTGCACTGCTGTATAAAATGTGGCTATTTAAATAAAAATTCAATACAATCACAAATTCAGCTCCTCAGTCATACTAGCCGCATTTCCAGTGCCAGTGGCCCCCTACTGGACAGAAGCGCATCTCCGCTGTGGTGGGAAGTTCCACTGGCCAGAGATGCTGTGCAGTGTCTGAGTTTGTGGGATGCTCAGGACCCTCTCTCAGTAGTGCATGACCTTCCAAAGAGCATCAGACCCAAAACCCAGCCTCGGGCTCATGCTGACACCACTTCCTCAGGCATCATTCCTGAGACTCACTTCATCTAGGAGGTGTTCCAAGCACTTACCACATTTATTTCTGAATACCTGCGGTAACTTGCCAAACCCCTCACAGTAAACTCTAGTAGAGAGATCAGAGACGAACTTTTCCATCCTCTAGTGCCTGACACCAACTCAGGTCTCAATACTGACACAGCATGTTGAAAATAACATACACAAACCCAAGGTAAAACTGGTTTTAGACACAGGCAGGGGATATGAACAGACATTTTTCCAAAGAAGATATATACATGGCCAACAGGCACATGAAAAGATGTTCAACATCCCTACTTATTAGGGAAATGCAAATCAAAATTACAATGAGATATCGCCTCACACCCGTCAGAATGGCTACAATTAACAAGACAAGAAATAAGTGTTGGAGAGGATGTAGAGAAAAGGGAACCCTCATACACTGTTGGTGGGAATGCAAACTGTGCAGCCACTATGGAAAACAGTATGGAGATTTCTCAAAAAATTAAAAATAGAAATACCATGTGATCCTGCTATCCCACTACTGGGTATTTATCCTACGAACCTGAAATCAGCAATTCAAAAAGATATATGTACCCCTACGTTCCCTGCAGCATTACTCACTATAGCCAAGAGGTGGAAGCAACCCAAGTGCCTATCAACAGATGAATGGGTAAAGAAGATGTGGTATATATATACAATGAAACACTACTCAGCCATAAAAAAGACAAAAGCATGCCATTTGCAACAACATGGATGGACCTTGAGGATATTATGTTAAGCAAAATAAGTCAGACAGAGAAAGACAAATACTGTATGATTTCACTTATATGTGGAAGATAAACAAAATAACACATAGATAAGGAGAACAGATTGCTGGTGACCAGAGGGGAAGGGGCAGGGAGGGCGAAAGGGGTAAAGGGGCACATATGTATGGTGATGGATGGAAACCAGACTACCAGTGGTGAACATGATGCAGTCTCTATATAAAAACTGATATATAATAATGTACACCTGAAATTTACACAATGTTATAAGCCAACGTGACCTCAGTAAAACAACTAAAAAGAAAAAGACAGAGAAAACTCCGGTCCCTGAGATGACGCTAGCCCAACCTCTCAGAGGCAACAAGATACTCTCAGGTATGTAAATCACCTGTTTGGGAATAGGATCCTTTCTGTAACTTCAGAACAGGCAGCTATCCACAGGAACAGAGTCAAAATGCCAAGGACCTGCAGACATTTTAAAAAAAGAAATACATGGACAAATAAACATGGAAGAAATGTAAAAACAGTATCAGAGAATTAATTCTCCAAATGGCAGTGGACTCATAGCTTTAGGAGTGAGACCTTATATATCACCTTCAAGAAAAGGCCAACTCCCATATCATATAAACCAACCAGAGATGAGAAATAGAAAGCTTTCAAATTTTCTTTATGAAACCAGAATAATTAAAAACCCCAAGACAAAGATACAGAACTAAAAAACTGCAGCCCAAAACCACTCATGAAAGCAGACACCAAAGTCTCAACACTATTACTATTATTCTACAGAGATCTAGCAAATCACAAGACAAGAAAAACAAATCTGAGGCAAAAAGAAAGACAGATATAAAACTATCACTCTCTTATGTAAGACTGTCCACTCAGATATTGCAAATCAACGGAAACAGACCTTATAACTTAATAAAGAAACCACTTATCACAGACTCCCTAAATATGTATCAACAATAACAAATTTTAAAAATGGAGGAGCTCCATTATTAAAAAAAAAAGCTTTAGTGAAATAAAATAGCACCTATATGAATAAAATTACAAATTATATTGCAATATAAAAGGCGATAACTAGAGACACACAGAATAATCATGCAAGATGTATGGATCTGGCATATTAAAGCCTGAAATCCTCCCCCAAATTAATCTACATTATCTAATGGAATTTCAAAGAATATTAATGTTGGGGAACTTGACAATGGTTCTAAAGGTGACCTGGAAGAATTCCATTTGGATCAATATTTTGAAAATTCATAATCAAAAGGCCAAAGCATACACAAAATTTAAGAAATATTTTAATAGAACCTCAGAATCTATAGTATCATGCCTAAAGGCAGAAAGGTAACATAAAAATAACAAATGATGGTCTTGTCTCTACCATCAAAGCCAAAGAAAGAAAACAACAAAACACTTGCAATTTACGACAAAAAGTTTGATTCATTTAAGAACCATACATGAGTTTATCATACAGAGCTGAGTATTCAATAGTCCATGAAAGTGCCACTTAAAAATAGTAAGGAATATATGGATTATCGCAATCAGTAGTAATAGGAAAACTAGTCACTCACTCACTTGGGGGAAAAGGTCACAGCATATATAAAAATGCTATAATTAAAATCAAAATACAATAAAAATATTACATTTTATAATGCTGGAGCAGGGAAAAGTTGTTCTCATCCAACAATAAAATCAGGAGATGTTAAGGGCAACTTTGACTTTACATATATATATATTTTTTTCTCTATTATGTTAATTTTTCTTCCCAATAGGCACATTATTTGAAGCATAAAGCACCAATAGGTGTAAAACTATATCAACTGCAGGCTTAAAAAGTTTGATAGGGAATCAACAATTTTTCTAAGAAAATATGAATAGGCAAACCTGACTCGGGAAGCAGTGGAAAATCCAGGGAAGAAATTTACACAGACAAAATGATTTAAGGAGCAACTTCCCATAAAATTTTGATGAGCGAAGTATTTTATAAGAAACCCTCCCAAGGCACCAGTAAGAGATGGAAGATCTCCTACTCTTTAAGTAATATGACCATTTAAACACCCATAATTAGCCTGTTCACAAGGTAGATACCAATTTCTATGCCAAAAATTCACTCATTCTTTTTCTCAAAAAACGTAGGAGTAAACAAATATGATCTTCATTAAAGGAGCCCAAGATTTTCCAGCCAGGCCAACAAAACAGCCCTTGGTCAGTAAGAACACTGAAAGATGAAAGATTTTTAACAGGAAAATCTTAAAAAAAAAAAATTAGACTCTAACTACTCTTTCCCACAATGGGAGAGGAAATTCATTTGAGGGTAAAAAAGGGCCTTGGGAAAAGAATCAGCATCAAGATGGACAATATGTGTGTCTGTGTGAAGAAGAAATCAGCCCACTCCTCTACTGCTTGTGGCAATGGAAATTTTATGGAAAGCAATTTGGCTACTTATCAAAATGAAAAATGTACATATCCTATTCTATCAATTCCACTTTTATGAATTTATCCCAGAGATATGCAACGACATATATGCAAGAATATATTCATTGAAGTACTGTTGAATAATGGACAAAATATGGTATATTCATATAATGATTATGAAACCTTTTACAATAATGAGCCAACTGTAAATAAATGAATATGACACGATCTCTTAAGGTAGTTAAGTGCAAAATGGGACACGACAACGTGTACAGTATCCTAAGTGACTATAAAAACAGATGTGTTTCCTTAAACAGACGATTTCTGGAAGGATATATAAGATCGCCTCTGGGGAAGGGAACTGGGGGCCAGGGAAAGAAGAGCAACTTACTTTTTCATTGTATATTCTCCTTTTGTTTTTTGTTTTTATTTTTTTTACCATGAGCATGTATGACCTAGTCAAAAAAATAAATCCAAAGTTAAAACAAAACAATCAACAAAAGCACTAGTAGAGGCCTTTAGAGAATGTGCTGCCCACTGAGTGGGTGCAGGCAGCACTACTAACATCTTAAAACGGAGGGGTTCTCCTCCCCTCCCCTGCACATCCCACCCCAGCTTGAGTCCAAGGTCACACTCTAAACTGGCCACTTGCAGACAAGACAGATAATTTCAAAAACCCCAAAGAATCAACTTTGAAACTTCTCAGACCCAAAAAAGGCTTATGGAAATTGCAGCTACAAGCTGAATATAATCCACAGATCTCCAGCAACTATTAGTACATAAATGCTACGCCATCCCATATCCTAGCAATTCCACTTCTGAAACCTGACAGACCTATCCGCCCACATGCAGACAGACACAGTTCACAAATGTGTTTACAGAAGCACCGTTTACAACAGCAAAGAACAGGGACAGGCAGGAAAACGCTCCAGCATAATTCCAGTGCCAGAGAGCACTGAAGCACCACTACGCAGCAGACAGCAAAGTCAAGATGGTACGAAGTTTCTACACTATAAAAACCAAAATAAAAACAAACAAGAAAGGAAAAAACATTTTGCAACAGAGAAGATAGCTATATTTGAAATTTAAAACGCTCTTAGAAAGCAGTAAGAAAAAGACAAATGGCCCAACATGGAAATAAAGAACATTAATACAGTTCATAGAATTAGTGATAAGAGCCAATATTTACATCAGAAATCAAAAAAACGCAAAATATTTCAATGAACACTTTCTTGGCCTATCAAATGGGCAAATATTTCAAAACCAAAAATCGATGTTGCTGAGAAGCTGGCTGGTACAGGTGGTACAGGTGTGAACCATATTTCAAGATGTCATTTTGGCACGCGTTTCAAAAACAGTTAAAATGCTCACTGAACCAGCAAGTCTCCATTTAAGGACAAAGATAATCAAGTAGATAAAACGGCAGTAAGAAACAAAAAAAAGCTAAAAAGTCAGCTGCTCACTATAATTAAGTCCTTGTACAAACATCTCGTTGCCAGTTTGTAAAGGTAAAACCTTTAGCACTAAAAAGCTGCTGCAGAAAGTGATGGCAAGTGACACCTTTTTACATGGGGAGCCATGGGAAGAGATGAGCACATGTCAGGAAGTGCATGTTCTGTTAACGCGTTGTTATATGGCACAGAACCTGTCAGAGCGACCAAGAGTGAACCTCAGAGAAAGGAAACACTGGTCAATGCTCTCCTCCAAGGCTACCCGACACAAGGTGGGCCCTATGAGAGGAGGTTAGGTGCCCTCCACGCCAAGTGACCCAACTCTTTGACCCCTGACTCACCCTGGCCCCCATTTGCAGCCCAAAAGGCAACTCAGAGGGGCCGGACACTGAGTGAGTACCTGCCAGGGCCCCATACTCACCTTACCCTTGGGCAGACCCAGATCCCAGGTGAATTCTTCCCGTGACCGTGCCTCTGGCCAATCAAAAGCATTAACTGCTCTACCCACTTGACCCTCACTTCCCCAGTCCAGCTTCTGCCTCCTTGGCAACAACAGCCATGCCTACCATTGAAGAAAACACAAGATATGTGTTCGGAGGTGGCTGCGAGGAGGGAAGCAGCAAAAAGAGGAGTCGTCTAAAGATTTACCTGATACAATCAAATGAAATGCCAAGGCTGAGGGGGAAGTCTGTCCAAGGATGTCCCAGAAAGTCCACCAATAACAATTTAATAATCAGATACATGCTTGAAGATGTATGAACCCAACAGAAAATGAGAGTGCTATACTCAGACCCTACCACAAAGTCCCTGAGGAAAAAGACTCTGTCGCCTCTTTTATCATTGTATTTTTATCTTCACAGACAGGACCGGCACATAGAAGGTGTTCAATAAACACTGTTTTGCACTTAGATGCAAAAGCATTTAAAAAAATCCAATCCAGAAAAGTTTTAATAGCCCATGACCATAAAAGGCTGTTTTAGGAATACAGGGATGATATCCCACTAGGGTAGACTGTTACAGATAATGGATTAAAAGGAGAAGAGGATCCCATGAGCATCGTTACATGCTAAAAAAAAGTATTTGCAAACTTCAACAGCATTTCTTTATACATTCTTAGCAAAGTGTAAGACTAGGAGACCATCTAAATACAATGAAGATTTATCTCAAATAAATGCAAGCAAGCATATTAAACACTGAAGGCGGGCCAGCCCCGTGGCTTAGCGGTTAAGTGCGCGCGCTCCGCTGCTGGCGGCCCGGGTTCGGATCCCGGGCGCGCACCGACGCACTGCTTCTCCGGCCATGCTGAGGCCGCGTCCCACATACAGCAACTAGAAGGATGTGCAGCTATGACATACAACTATCTACTGGGACTTTGGGGGAAAAAATAAATAAATAAATAAAAAACCAGAATTCAACTGAGTAAATTAAAACAAAACAAAGCAAAACAAAACACTGAAGGTGTTCCAACTAAAGGTGGAGACAATGGAGGGAGACCCTCAACACTATTCTGGAAGTCCTAGCTAACGTAACTGAGGGAAAAGAAATGAAAGGCACAGATGTGGAAAAAGCAGTATTTCGAACTGAAAAATCTTGTCAGTAAATACAGCAAGAAAAAAATCCAATTGATAGCAAAATAAATAAATAAATTCAACAAAGTATCTGCAACTCTAAACAAAATTTTTAAAATGCACAGAAGAACATAAAACAAGTCCTAAATAAATAAAAACATATGTTTTTGGACGGAAGCATGGAAATTGTTGCCAGTCCTCCCTTAAACATAAATTAAAATCCAATAAAAAGGTGGGAGCTTTGAGTTCCTCTGGAAGAATAAATGTATAGGAATATCAAGACAATTCTGAATAAGAAGGTATGCAAGTGGTGGGGGCAGGGCGCTGTCTGTAAAATGACCTAAACATATGAACACACCAAGTATCCTTTCGAACACAATGATATAAGTGCGAGGACAGATACACTAATGGAACAGAATACAGTCCAGAAACTGACTTGTGTGAAAGTCTATACATATGGGGGAATTTAGCTTATAATAAAGGAAGGCTTTCAAATCAAGAAAAGCATTAACTATTTAAATACAAACTAGGAACTTTCTTAGGACTAAATGATAAAGAGTGATTTTAACAAAAGTGACAAGAAGGGACAGCCAACATTTCAATTTCTAACCAGTTATTCAGGTACGCATTTCCAAGAAATGCTGGAGTAGGAGCTTTGACACTAGGAAAGACCAATAAAACCCAGTGCAGGCATCTGGCCTCCCCCCAAGAAATTCTGTATTTCAACCACACATTGCTGGAAAGCTAAGGCCAATGACAAACATACTTAGTTCTCACTAAAATAAATCACTGTACTCAAAAAATAGCATTCCTCCAAAAATTTCATCAAACAAGAAGGAATGAAAACAGATAAAATCTTTAATAGAATGTTATGTAACATTAAGTCACACTTTCAAGAAATTTTATAGCTTTATTTTCTGATTACAAACATAAAAGTACAATATTCAATCATTACAGAATACTTAATGTCGAAACTGCAAGCCACATCCAGTTGGTCAAATGTGTTGGCATACTAAATCTTTTTAAATCTATATATATATAGTAACATCACCTTTTTACCAAAATGATACCACACCAGGAGTTTTGTGTTGTATACGTGCAGTTTTAAACCTAGTAATTTATGATGGATATCTTTCCATACTAGTACATACAGATTTACATCCTTCTTTCTAAAGGTCACATAGTATTCCATTCTACGGATACACCAGTTTATTTAAACTTGATGGAAATGACTAATGGAAAAAAAATATTTAAAGCATTAAATTAAAATACTAGAGTATAAAATTATACAGCACACGTGGCATTCTTACTGCAAACATACCCACTTCTATGTCCATAGAAAACAATGAGACTATCCACACAATGGAATGGAAGATAAGGCAATTTCTAGAAAGCAAAGCTATAGCTGGAGATGTAATTATATGGCAATTCTTCTCGATATTATTAAATAGCTGCAAAGCAGTATGTATACACACATAGAAACACACCCATAGAAACGGAGACTGAAAATGTGATGGACACATCACACCCTACCCCCAACCACTGTCTAACACCCTACACACTTCACTCTTGTAGCATGAGTTTGAAATGTTAATGAATTGGACTTGATCTCATTTATGTTAAAAAAAAAAAAAAAACTGCATAGGTACTTAAACGTAAAGAAGTATGTACAAACTAAACTATAAGAAAACTTCCACATAAACTTGTATAAAGACTATTCATAAAATGAGAAAAATCTATATTAATTTCTATCAAGACTATAAATAAGGAAAATCAGAAAAAATAAATGATTAACAAAAGATCCCTCCATTTCTTTTTGCGTTTTAATTTAGAATGTTATTTTCACAATCAGAAAAAAACAAACATAAAATTTGGAAGTACATTCAACTGCTGTATATCTTTCCTTTTCCTCTCTGCTTGTTAGTGCTCATCAGCACTCGGCCCCAGGACAGGGGCCCCGCTCACTCTCAGGCCACCCTGCAGTGCTCCTGTGGAGTCCTCCCCTCACTATCTGCACACTCCTCTCAAGCCAATGCACCCGACGGGGCTCCACACCCAGACCCTGCCCTCACTGACACCTGTCCCCTCTGTCTCACAGTTCAAACTGAATTCTGGCCACATGGCAAACCCATCACTTTTGTTTCCCGCCTTGGAGGCAGGCTCTCACACACCCCTCATTACTAACGCTTCAACATCTTCCTCTGCTCTCTCTGAAGCAGGAATCCTAGCGTGAGTCAAGTAGCAGCCCCGGGCAGGACTTTAAAAGGTTTGACCACGTTAGGAGGACAGGGACGAAGGGAGGGACACACAGGGACCAGGCCTGACTCGGGTCCTAGGGGCTAAGGGAGGCCACCAATTCCAAGGGGAGTGAAGGAGAGGAGAGAAATGATGGGAACTAGGAGTAAGTCTCATTCTCCACATTGGGCAAAGGGGCTTACGGGTTTCTAGCTGTTCTTCAACCTCCAAAGATCTGTTCTTAAACACACTACACATCTAAGCACGAAACACTGCGTGCACTATAAGCATTGTATGCAGAGTGAGTTTCATGCATGAGCTCGACTGTCAAAAACCACAGGACAGTGGGGCTGCCTGATGGACAACAGTGCTGCCACTGAGGTCTACGTGGCAGTATTTATGCCATTCTCTGAATATACAATAGCACTTTACTTCTATTTCATTAAAATCAGCAGAAAACAAAAGCACAAGTCTCACAATTAATGTAACTGAAACAAAGATAGATTCATCAAGCATTCCTGTCTCAAGTGGCGGGTCTTTGGCCTCAATCAAAGGATCAGTGAGTTGAGTGTTCAACTGAACTGGGAAGAACTCAAAGAACACATATCAGAAAGAAGAAACGTGGCTGGGCCGTGTAAGGAGAGAAAGAAATTCCGTGACCCCGCTGTTTGACCTCAGGCTCCCCATATCCCATCAGCTGCCAGAGAAGCTCCGTAACATCTGCTTCAACCCCACTACTTACTTACTTTGGTTCCTCAACACGATACACCTCGATTCAGCCCCCTCACTCGTTCTACCTACCTCATCAAAGGGGGCTGGAATTGGGAACTTTAAAGTCAGGAGCCGAGGAAGTTACTTTCTTCATTCCTCAGGGACAGCATGGTGTGCGGTCTCTTCTCTCTTCTCGTTTGCTCCATTCTCCTGTCTCTTTCTGCAGACCGACATTCTCTACTTCAGCATGCACATGGAGTAAAATGCTGTCCCAGCCCCAGTCCTACCTCACCTCCCAGGTTAAGCACCCAGCACCGACAGACCCATCACTCTGTGCCTCTGGTTCACCCAAACTCACCAAGTGTACAAATGCACACTACAGCTCAATTCCTTCTAGGGCAGTGGTCCTCAAACTTGGGGGTACCAGTCACTGGAGGCACTTATGAAAAATGCACCTGCCTTTCCAGGTGTGACAGCTTAGGAGGTTTGTGGTTCTCTAGAAAAGAGGCATCCCAACAAGCAGCCCAGGAACTGTACTTTGAGAACCACTCCTCTAGACTTAGGTGTCCAACCGGGTCCAATTAACTATGTACAGGAACATACGGACAATAGGGGGTGTTGGCCTAACAATTTCATACAGGAAGGAGTAAATGACCACTACCCCTACCACACCAGCCACAACCTCCACCCTCTGATCTGTTAGGTGGCTCCTCTCAGATCATCTCCACATCACCCTGGGCTTACCTCTATCACTTAAGCCTAGCACTTACCACACTCAGCAACATTTCCTTATTGTTGTCATTCTTGAGGGGTCTCCTCAAAAATTTCAAACGAGAGGAAACAGTCTCTAAGAGCTTATATGATCAGTCCTCAAATAGTTCAAGACAATAAAGCTACTACGAAGAGACAAAATGTCTTCTGAACCAGTATGACTTATATGACCATATTTTGATGTCAATCATTGGCTGATCAGATTTTTTTTAAAGTGGGGAGGGCATGAAAAGGCAGGCCACAAAGCATGATTCCATCTAACCATCAAGAGGAGAGAGAGCGAGCTACTCTGCTCAGACCTAATTTAAATGGAGATTGGGGCAGACGAGGGGCTGCAGATAGGGTGCTTCTGGTCTCCTGGTAACCCTAGCAAGAGCTGCACAGCAACCAGATGGTGGCACCAGGCGACCTTACAGGCCAGTGCTGTTAAAGCTCGTCCGCGTCCTCTTGTGCTGATTCCATACTCACCAAGCAACCTTCTCATTATGGTTTCCTTTCCCATGTAGGTCTGCCTACAGGGAGAGAACATGCTGATCATACACACTTTTGAGTATTTGGGTCCCTGCTGTAGTGATCTCCCACCATAAATGCATCAACCAAAATTGAAAGAACAAGAGCATCCTATTTCAGTCACACTATTTTCCAACATAAACTGATAAGTCAGTATGCCTCATATAAATCTCCTGAGCTTCATTAATGTGTATCTACCAACATAAGATGAGTCCTTAGGTGAAGTAAGGTTTCTGCGTCTCCAAAGGCTTGAGTACTAGACACTAGATACTTGGAGGATTCACTGAGGCCAGGAACAAACCAACTTATCCCCAAGGGCCCACTCGGCACAGCATGTCAGCCTTTCTCCAGGTGGTAATACACCATGAGCATAGTCACCTATCTTGGTGAGCACGTTTCCTCACTCTCCATTTAATTAGAGCTCTCATTCAGTAGACGCTGAGGTCAGGGATTATGTCACTCACTTCTAGACCCAAATTCTAACATAATCCGGTCCCAGATCAGGCATAGTATCAATGCTTGCTGACAGAATGAACAACCTTTGGCTGTTCTGCTCACTTCCCCACATAACGTGATTCACTGAGTCTGGTCTGAATCAGCCAGCAAGCCATGAACAAAGAGTACAAGCCCTACTGAGTCTCTCTCCTCAGTACTTCTCTCAAATCCATCCACTTCACTTATCCCCCTGCCGTAACCCTAATCCAAGCCACTATCTCTCCCACACCCACTGTTTCTACTCTCCCCTTCTGAACCCTGAAACAAGATGAAACTTTTAAAACACAAATGTGATTATCAAGTTACTTCCATGGTTAAAATACCTCAATGGCTTCCCAACGTACTTCAGATCAAGCCCAAATACTTACCATTGATTGCAAGGCCTTTCACACTGCAGCCCTGATTTACCCTTTTCCCACCTCAATCAAATGCTACTCCATTCTTTCTTTTGCTCTAAGCATCCTGGACTTCCAGCTCCTCTCTCTGGATCCCTCAGGAACGGCCCTGTCCCCTCTGCTTAAGACTACACTTCCATGACACATTATCATCCGCCATCCTTCATGGCTCAGCCTCAATGTCCCTGACTTTCTCAGGCAGGCCCCATGTAATCTCTCCCAGAGTAACTTAGCTGTCTATAGTGAATGTTCTCTTTCCAGCACATGAATCACACATTAATTTTTTCAATGTCTTTCATTACCCAATAGACTATGAGCTCCAGGAAAACACTTCCTCTCCCACTTGGGTTGCTGTTCACTAGATGAACTGATGAATTACTCATGCTTCTTTAATCACCCAATAAGAGAGAAAGAGCAGGCCTGAAGGATTAGCTGAGTATTGAGAAAAGAGTTAGGATGCTGAAAAAGGTGTCTTGAGACCAAGGAGAATTTCTGGCAAACAATCAATCCACCAGAAAAGTCGTACGTTCTCAGAGAGCAAAAACGGTGCTTGTGTGGAGGTATGGAACACGTGTACAATAGGAAAGCGTCAGGATGAGGAAGGATGTGCTCACTCCAAGGATGGGTGTGGCACTGTGAAAAGGGAATTCAGCTCACCTGGACCCAGCCACCTAGCGTTTGGACCTAGTCCCTCTTCCTCTTGCCAGTCGTCTCCAAGAAGAGTGGAAGCTCAAGAAGGCAGAGCTGGGGAAGGAAAAGAAAACACGAGACATCAAATTTACTTTGCAATGACTGGATTTTTCAGGCTGGAAATGACCCCAAAACAGCTGCATCTTTGTCTCCTACAGCAGCAGAGGTCAAATGAGACCACGAAGAACAGCTTTCGCTCCCAGGATGAAAGGGCCATGGGCACTGCCCCCTGAGGCACATGTTGTACCCTGGGCAGTAATCACAGCCTTTTTCCCAATGAGGTTCTGTCAATGGGTGTGCAAGTCAATCTCTGGTGTCTTAAAACCTTCTCTAACAAGCAGAGCAAAATAGTAAAGACGTGGGGCTTTGAATTAAGAAACCAATTCAAGAACCCCATTTCCTACTTACCAGCTATGCAGCACTGGCCATCCCCCTAAAGCTAAGAGACACGTGTTGCAAGTAAAAACTGGAGAAAAAAATGACTAAGAAGGTACTATTATTTACTGCTATCTATGTGCCACATACAGTTCTGAGCACCTTACTTTTATTGTCTGTGTTACTCCTCACCACACTATTAATTTTCTTGTTCTCATTTCACAGAAAAGCAGCAGAGGCTCAGAGAACTCAATCTCAGACCTCATGGCAAACTATTAAAGATCAACCTAACCTCACTTTGAGAAACAGTACTACATCTACTGACGTTTTCCAGAGACCACTTGGAGTAATGATATAGGTACCCCTTAAAAAAGTGAGCTGAAACTCCGGTTCTGCCATTTAACGGCCACTGATGCAGGGCCAGAAATTTAACTCTGCTGTAAGTTTTTAAGTAACATGAAGGGATTAGCTTATATTAGGACCTTAGTGCCGTTATCATCAGATAATAGTATCATTACTTAATCTTATGTAACATTTTAGAGATTATCAACATGCTGCAAGCGGACGACACTACGTACTTCAAGTCCCGCTGCGCCTCAGAGCATGCATTCAATCAAGTGGAGGCCCCTGGGGGAAGTACCGTCATGATTATGGCTCTGGTTTATGTTAATACTATCACTCACTGGCGAATGTACACTTCACTACATCTGTCCCACCACCCAGCTGGGAAGGAGGAATCCAGGGCGTCACTTTCCCTACTTCCAAAAAAAAAAAAAAAGAGACAGAGAGGTAGGGACTTAAAAGCTCCTTGGGTGGAACTACGTAGAAGTGGCCCCTCTGGGCTCCAGGGTGAATGTAAACAAATACGGTGAGACCGAGTTCAAACTCGGAAACTTGACGATCCCCTAGCGGACAGCGCCACAGGCGGCTCTGCGCAGGCGCAGCCCTCACCCTCCCCAAGGAGTAGGAAGCCCCGCCCAAGAGCAGGGCAGCCCCGCCCCTCTAAGCCCCGCCTCTACTTGCCTAGAGATCCTCCTCCCCTCCATCATTTCCCACGCCGCACCCCCTCACAACCATCTACAGCTCTGAATTCTCTATTCCACAGGCTTCAGGCCTTTTACTTTGCATAAACTCCCCACCAACCTCAGGGCCTCCAAACCCCAGATCTGATAGCCACAGCCTGCCTCCTCCGTTTCTCACTTAAGATCCCCCCTTTCCCCAAGTCTATTAAAATTCTTGAATTACAAACCCCACTTTTTCTGCAGACCCCCAGAACTGCACAGTTGAACCGTGTCCCCACATTCCCCGAAGACTTGGCTTTCGCGCCCCTTGGAGGAATCAGGGCACCAGTCGACACACGGCGCGGCCGCCAAGATGGCGCCGCTGCGGCAAGCGCGCGAGGCCGGCGAAATGGGCGCCTGCGTAGCACGCCAGCAGAGCTGGCTGGGCCAGGCTCACAGTCTCCCAGGACCCCAAAGCCCCTCAGCCCGCACCACACAGTCCCACTGTCACTCAACTTGGGGCATGCGCAGCAAGCCTCAGTCTCAGTCGCCTTTCCTTGGCCAGGACAGGTGGGCTGGACTCTGCAGCCCCCGTCAGTCACTCAGAACACACCAGCCCCTCCCTCAGGCCCGCCCCCTGCAGCTCCGTCATTCCGGATGGCGCCTGCGCAGGAAGCCTCAGTGGCCATCTACTGACCAACAAACATAGCACTAGCAAGGGCAGGCGTCTACAGTCCCATCAGTCACTCGAGACAAAGCAGCCCCTCCCACGGGCCTCTGTAGCTCCAGTCATTCAAGATAGCGCGCACGCAATAGGCTCCGGCTGCCACCTGTCGGCCAACAAACCCCATGCTAAAGTAGGCAGGGCTCTGCAGCCCCGCCCTTGGGCCCGCCCCCTGCAGTTCACCGTCAGTCAAGACGGCGCCTGCGCAGGAAGCCTCGGCTGCCACCTATCGGCCGACACAACACTAGAGTGGGCGGGGCTCTGCACCCCCTCGTCAGTCACTCAGGGCATGACAGCCCCTCCCTCGGACCAGCCCCCTCCAGCACCACCATCATTCAAGAGGATGCCTGCGCAGTAAGCTTCAGGGGCCACCCCCTAGACCAAGAGCGCTAGATAGGCAAGGGGTATGCAGTCCTCCGTTTGTCATTCAAAACAGAAAGCTCCTCCTTTGGGCCCGCCCCCTGCAGCTCCACTGTCATTCCTGATGGCGCCTGCGCAGTAAGCTTGGCTGCTACCCATCGGCGACTACACCGCCAGAGTGGGCGGAGCTCTGCAGCCCCCTCTTCCGTCATTCAAAACACGACAGCCCTCCCTCCGGCCCGCCCCCTGCAGCTCCCCTGTCATTCATGATGGCGCCTGCGCAGTAAGCCGCGGATGCCACCTACTGGCCAACATATACAGCGTCGGGGGGGCGGGGCTCTGCAGCACTTCTGTCCCCAGGATAGCCCGTGGCCCCACCCTCTCAGCCCTGCTGACAGGGCGCCTGCGCAACTCACCTCGGCTGCTCCCCGCCCCCAGCACCCCCAGCCAAAAGGTGAAGCCAGACACATGCCAGGGTGAAAACAGCCTCAGGAAGACGACGACAGTGGAAGAGGTGAGGATCTCAGCCCTCGGACCCAGCCAAGAAGAAACTGGGCACACTGACGGCCTGCAGCCCTGTCCCTCAGTACAACCAGCTCCATGACGGCAGCAGCCGCGGCAAATCTGGGCGCCACGGCAAACAGGGGCACAGCGCCTGCTTCACCAGACAAAAGATTCTCCAGGAGATAAAATATTATCCTGTTTTATCCAGGCTGATAAAACGGCGCGCTGTCACTAGCCGAGGCCCAATCTCAGAAATCAGAGTTCACGGTGGCACCATCACGGCAAGCTCTGCGACCAGGAAAGAAGGTGGGCGGTAGGCAGGACCCGCAGGCTTCAAGGGCCACTGCAGCCCTCGGCGCCGCCCGTTCGGCCAACCAGCCAAGACCACGCCTGCGCGGCAAACCTGGGCCACCCCAATCTAAGGTGGCGCGGAGGTAGGTGGGACTCGACCCGACGGTCAGCGCCCAAAGTGACCCGCAGATCCGACAGACCTTGGCCCCGCCCCAACACACAGCCAACCAATCAGGACAGCGCCTGCACAGCAGCCCTTAGCACCCACACCAAAGATGGCGCTGGGGTGGGCGGGGCTCCCAGTCCGTCACCGCCCAGAGAAAATGCCCGCAGGCATGACAGGCCTCAGCCCCGCCCCCTGCAGCCCCTGGCCCCTCCCACCGCCCCTGCGGCAAACAAGCCCCGCCCCCAAGGAAGCGCGTGGATGCGGGGGGCGGCCCTGGACCCGGCCAATCGGAGACCCCGAGGGATGGAGCCAGAGCTCTGCAGCCCCCAGACCCAGGCGAGGAAAGCGGGGGCGCCCGCGACTACGCTGGCCCGCGCGTTAGGGACAGGCCACTCCTCCCACCACTTCGCCGCCGCCCACCCGAGCGGGCCCACCGTGACAGGAGTCCGCGGCAGTGCCGCCCTCGGCCCAGGGCTGCCGCCGCGGCCGTCCATCCCTGTTCCCCACCTCCACCCAGGACAGAGGGCGCGGGAGCCCCCAGACCCACGGCCCCTCAGCGGGGCGGCCCGCCCCCGAGACCCCGGCCAGCCGCGCAAGATGGCGCCGCTGCGGCAAGCGCGGCAGCCCCCGTCGGCCCTCTGGGGACCCCCGCTCGGCCGCCCGAGGGCCGGACCTGCGGCATGTGACCGCCGTGCCGCCGGACACACAGTCCGGCACACCGTCGAGGTGCGGAGGTGCGAGGCCGGGGCGGTCGCACTCACCTCACCGCACCGCCCGACGGCGCCCGACGGCTCCGCCCAGCGCTGCCTGCGCGCCGTCTAGCGCGCCCACACGGCCCCAGGCGCCCAGCGGCGCCACCAGCCAAGGGCGGACATGCCCTCCGCCCCTCTCCGACCTCGTCCTCCCGCAGCTCCCGGGCTTCTGCGCCGAGCCTCTGCCCGCGACTCCTTGTCAGCCTCTCCGCAGAGGCGGGGCTCCGGCGCGGACCAATCAGCGGGCGTTCTGACCGCCCCGGGCCCCTCGCCACGCCCCCAGGCCCTGCCAATCAGGCCACGGTTGCCGTGGCCACGGCTTGGCGCGAAAGCAGAAGGTTGACGTCAACTGAGCCGAGGCGAGGGGCCCCGAAGAGGGGTCTGGAAAAAGGGGGGGGGGGTGAGTGGGTGTGTGCGACCCCCAAACAAAGAAAGGGGGGTGACGCGGAGAAAGGCCCACTAATGACACCGAAACGCAAAACCGCCGAAGAAGAAAACATACATTTGTCTAAAAAAATGCAAATCCGGCGGGCAAAAACATATGTCGAAGTCTAAAGACAAACGAGAAAGTGGGAGACGAGACTTTCTGCCTGGGACACATGAAAGGCACGGGGCTAACTTCCTTAATAAACGAAGAGCTCTTAAAGACCAAACCAAGCCAGAAAAAAGGGGCGGAAGGGAAGGAAACGGGCGATTCACAGGAAAATACAAATGGCTGAGACCTACGGAGAAAAATCACGACCTGACTCAACGGAGCGCAAGACGGGGAGCCCGGGCAAGCGCGGGATGGACGTTCTGCACGAGTGGGGTCGCCGTCCAGCAGACCCATGCAAGCGCGCTGCAGGCGGTGGCACAGAGCGGGACCGCGAGCGACAGGAGCGGACGGGGGTGACTAACTCACGGGCTAGCGCCGTCTGGGGCTAAGACAGACCACGACTCGGTAACAGAGTTAGCGAAATGCACGAGGTGCTGAAGGGGTAGAAATGAACTGGTAAGTGTTTTCGTTTGCTTGTTAAGGATGAACACATTTGCAGGTAAAACTTCTGGAAAAGTATACAAGAAATTGTTAACTGGCTACCTCTATGGAAAACGAATGAGGGGAAGGAGGATAAAGGAAGGATTTTTCCCTTCTCCAATCCATACTGTTTTAATCTCCTTGATAGAAATATGTATTTCTTTTCTAGTAGTAAAATCAATGAATTATAAAAAGCTCATTAATGTACCCTCCCCTTTGATCCAACTATTCCACTCTCAAGGAACTAAAGCAAAGGAAATAAGCAGAGATGTACAAGAGATTACATGCAAGCATATTCATGGAGCTTCATTTTTATTAGAAAAATGTACTCCGCAGAAGAATTAAATTGTATTCTGGTAAATCCATACATTGCAATTTTATGTGGCCAATGAAAATGTATGATTTTTAACTTTAAAGGAAAAAATTCATAAGATACATAAAGTCAATTACAAAAATCAGGTTACCTAAAAGCACATAAAATATGATACCCAAAATTAAATTTTATATTTATACTTAGTAAGTATAAATCAGTGGTTGCTTGCTACATTAAGAAGCTACCTGCTTGGGGTGGGAGATGTCTAAACTCCCCAAGTCTTCAACACCCACTTCTCACCCAGCAGGGCCACGTAAACATAGTATCTGAACGAAAACATTGTGTTTGCTATGCATCTTCAGAACATATTCTCCAGCAGCCTCTATAGAAATTCTAGGGGTACCAGTTAAAGTGAATGTGGTACCACCCCTAGGTCAGAGGTTTTCAAACCTGGCTATGGGTTCCGATCAGCTGGGGAGGGTTCAACACTAGATGCCCAGGGTCCCACAGACCTGTGTTTATTTTGGAGCTCCTCAGGTGATCTTAATGTCTCGTTATGGTTTTGGAGGTGATTTGAACACATTCTATGGACCCCATCCCTGCTCTCCTTCTCAATTCTCTATCTGCAATACTTAAGTGTCTCTCTGGATCCTGGATCATTCATTCCCATCAGATACCACATGCTCTCAGAGCTCCTCCAGCTAGTACTCCTTTTCTCAGCACTCCCTCCCCCCACCAAAAAAAAAAAACCCTCTTGACTGAGTGGTCTTCTGTCACTGACTCAATGACCTACCACACATTCTCTCCCTCTACTATGCCATACAGGCTTCCATCCCTTCCACGCCCCTAAAACTGCTTGGAAATTTAAGCAATGCCCTCTGCAGCTAGGGAACCTGTTCTGAATCTCACTTGATCTTTCAGTAACATTCAACATCTTCATTAAAACAAACAAACAAACAATGATAACAAAAACTCACGCTATCTCATTTCTGGGAACACTACACTGCCCTGGTTTTCCCCCCACGTCAATGGCCTCTTCTCCTTCATCTTAGGTGGGTTCTGCTCTGTTCAACCTCTAAATGCTCAGAACTCAGTCACTAAACTTCTCCATCAGCATCCACTCCCTCGGTGGCGGTCTCACCTAGTAGCATGGTTTGAATACCACCTACACACCAATGGCTCCCAAATTTAAATCCTCTGTCACAGAACTTGCCACAGAAGCCCAGTCTCATATAGCCAACTGTCTGCTTAGCAGCTAAGTGCTGCACCTGGATGTTTAATAGGCAACTCAAAGCATTTACAAGTATTAATTTCCCTTTTCCCCATTTCTATAAACAGCAGCAGTTGCAGTAGCCAAAAATCTCACAATTTTTCTCGATTCCTCTTTTCCTTACCACCAATATCCAATTCACTAGCAAGTCCTGCTGATTCTACATCCAAGACACATCCCAAATTTGTCCCTTAAGTTCCCTCTGCAGGGTATTCTAGTCACTACCACTGCCCCTAGATATTAGCCTACTTACTTGGCCACCTGTTTCCACTCCAAACTCCTCCCTCCAACACTCTCTACACAGCACCCAGAGTGATCTTCTTTAAAGGCAAATGTTGCAGCTTGAATTACCCGTCCTCTACCCAGTTATGCTTAAATATAAGTCTAAAATCCGTACCATAAACAAGGTTAAAAGAAAAGCCATCAATAGCTTTTGTCATAGAAGTGTGTTAAATACTGGTGCTGTAAAATTTAACAATCTCTTCCTTCAGATTTATGCTTTTTATACCTTAAGAAATCCCTCCCCACGCTGAAGTCACAAAGATATTCTAATAGCCTTAAATTTTATTTCCTTTATGTTTACGTTCGTATATGTTCTGTGGGAGGGATCTCATTTTTCTCTTGACATATGTTTCTATATATGAGTGGGCCTGTTCCTCAATTCTCTAGTCTGTCCCACTGGCCCATGTGTCTGTCTCTGTGTGTTAACATAGCATAGTAACTATTACAGCTTTACAACAGCTTGATATCTGAAAGGGCAGCTGCCCTGCCTTGTTTTTCAAAAGTGTCTTTGGCTATTCTTAGCCCTCTATCTTCAAAAGACTTTTAGAATTAGCTTGTCAAGTTTGATGAAATATCCTACAGGGATTTTGACTGACATTTTACAAATTCATAGAGCAATTTAGAGAAAACTGAAAACATTGTTTCAAGGCCTCCCATCTTTGACAATGGTCTATGCCACCCATTTATTCATGCCTTCTACAGCCATCATATGTATATTGTAATTTTTTTTTCCTATAAAGATCCTATTTGACTTTAGGGGGTCTTTTTTCCTATTACGTATCTAGGTAGTTATTCTTGGGTTACAACAGTGGTACAGCTTTTTTTTTTTTTTTTTAATAACTTCAGATTTACAGAAAAGTTGCAAAGATAGCGAAAGATTCCTTACCCAGTTTCCCCTGACGTTAGTTAACATCTAACATAACCTTAGTACATTGTCAGAATAAGAAATTAACGTTAATACAAAACTATTAAACTACAGACTTTATTTGGATTTCACCTGTTTTTCCATAAATGTCTTCCTTTCTGTCCCAGGATCCCATCCAGGACACCACATTACATTCAGTTGTTACGTCTCCTGAGGCAACTCAGGGCTGTGACAGCTTCTCAGTATTCCTTGCTTTTCGTAACTTGAGCAGTTTTGAGGAGTACCAGTCAGGTATTTTGTAGAATGTCTCTCAATTTGAGTTTGTCTAATATTTTCTCATGATTTATCTTGGGTTATGAGTTCTTGAGAATTATCTATTATTGCTTTTTGCGTGTTGATTTTGTATCCAGTGAACTTGCTGACCTCACTTGTTAGTTCTAATAAGTTTCTCTATTAGACAAAAAGATTTTCCTGGATTTTTGTTTAATGTTAACATCTTGATTAACGACAATTTTTTACACTGATTGACAATCATACCTCATTTCATTATCATAATGCATTGGATAAGACCTTGGGCTGATATGTAATAAGTCTTGTTCTAGACCTGAAAAGGGGATACTTCCTATCTGTCCTCATCAAGTAAAAATGCTCACAACAAGCTTTTTGTAGAGCCTCTTTATTAGGGGTTAAGGCAATTCCTTTAAGTTCTAGTTTTCTAAAAATTTTCTCATGAATAAGACTAATTTTATATAATGACTTTTCTACATCTTTTGGGAAGGTTATACTTTAGTATTTTGTATAATGTGTTAACGTGGAGAAGGCAAATTTTCTGATGCTGAAACATGCTGGCATTCCTAAGCTCTCCTGGATCATGATTACGAGGGTCTGACTTATACACACACGCAGCTGGATACAACTGGGTTATATTTTACTTTTTTTTTTTTTTTTGCATCTAAGCTCTTTATTATACTATCCTTGTCTGGTTTTGGTATCAAGGTTATACTAGCCTTATAAAATGACTTGCTGCCTATATTCTCCACAACAGTTTATATAAAAATAGAGATTCTCTGCTTTTTCAAAGTTTACTATAACTCACTGTAAAATTATCTAAATCTGATGTCTTTTGCATGGAATATTTTAGACTTAGTTTCCTTAGTTTTGGACTTATATTGAAGGTTTGAGTCAACTTTGGTCATTTATACTTTCCAAGAAAATTGTCCATTTCACTTAAATTTATTACCATATAATTATTCACAGTATTCTTTTGATTTTTAATTTCTTCTTCATTGGTAATTACGTCCCTTTTTCTATTACCATTATCATTTCATCTATTGTTTTCTTCATCAGTTTTGCTGAAGATTTGACAATTTTTTGTCTTTTAAAGTGACTTTTGGTTTTTTGACCATATTTTTTCTTCTTTTCCATTTAATTAATCTCTGTTCTTTATCATTTCCTTCCTTCTACTTACTTGGGTTTCTTTTCCTCGAGTCTTGACTTGCATATTTAACTCCTTTACTTTTAATTTTTCTTAATTTTTAACAGAATCATTTAAGGCTACAACTTTCCCTGCAAGTACCACTTGAACCTCATTCCATATATTTCATTGTTGTCCAGTACTGTATATATTGTTTCCATTAGATTTCCTCTTAGTGACATAAAGTAACGTGTTTAGGTTTTCAGGTTCTTTAAAAATCTTTTGATTATAGACTTCTAATTTAACTGCACTAAAGCCAAATGATATGGCCTGTACGCTATTATTTGATATTTGTTAAAACTTCCTTTGTGATCTTAGGATATAATCAATTTTTAATTGTTTAATGTGTTAGAAAAGAATGCACATTTTCTAATTGTTAGGTACCAATTGCTATGTATGTTCACAAGATCAAGCTTATTAATTGTGTGGTTACATTTTCAGTATCCTTACTAATTTTCTGTCTGCTTGATGTATCAGTTCTAAATAGTTATAATAAAATCTCCCATTATGCCTATGGTTTTATCCATTGCTCCTGGTCATTCTTTTAGCTTTTGCTTTGTATATTTCAAGGCCATGTTTTTAGGTAAAGAGAAGTCCATGATTTCCTCTGTTAAGCTGGATATCAAAGAAATTAATCTGGTCATCTATTTGTAGCAGGGAGTTAATCTGTTTGCATTTTTAATTTCAGATATATCTGCTTATTGAATATGCCTTTTCCTTTGCTTCATATTTTCTCCTTTCTTGCCTTCTACTGAGTTAGTTCTTTTTATTCTTTTTTCCCTTTGCTATTTTGAATTGTATTTCAGTTACTTTATTGTCTATCTTTAAATTCCTAATTTATACACAGTACATACTTTTTTAACAGAGTATAAAATAATAAAGGATCCTGGCATACCTTAGCAATTCATTGAATTTGCTATTCCCACCTTCCTGGTTATTGTCTAGAATTTTAGCTATACCTTTTTTAAACAAACCAAAAACCATCTTTACAATCAATGATTAATTATATTTACTGACATTTTCAGAATTTTTTCACTCATTCTTGTTTCTTGAATTTCATTCCTTCCCTCTAGGTTCACTATTTTTCTCTCATTGTAATAATTCCTTAAATAAGTCTTTTAGTTGGTGTATAAGGTAGTCTACCTATTTGTATTTCTAAAAATCGCTTTAAAAGACATTTTTGGATGACAGTTTTTCTAGGTATGGAATTCTAAGGTGACCCTTATCTTCTCTCCTTATTTTGAAGATATTATTCTATTGTCTAACACCTAACGTTGCTGACAAGGTCTGCTGTCAACCTAAATGTTCCTAATAACATTGGTTTGTCCCTCTGTAGCTTTTAGGATAGGTGTTATGTACAGATTTATTTTTGTTTATCCTGCTCAGGACTGTGTGACCGATGAAGGTCTTTCTTCCATTCTGAGAATTCTTGGCCAGTATGTCTTGGCCAATAGAGCTTTTCTGCCATTTCAACTCTATTCTCTTCTTCTCAACTTATTAGAGTATACTGACCCTTCTTAATCTATCCTCAATTTATCTTCACTTCTTGATTTTTCGCATTCTTTTCTAGGTTGCTTTATGAGTAATTATTCTTTTTTTTTTTTTTTTGTGAGGCAGATCGGCCCTGAGCTAACATCTGCCAATCCTCCTCTTTTTGCTGAGGAAGACTGGCCCTGGGCTAACATCCATGCCCATCTTCCTCCACTTTATATGGGACGCCGCCACAGCATGGCTTGACAAGCAGTGCATTGGTGTGCGCCCGGGATCCAAACTGGTGAACCCTGGGCTGCCGCAGCGGAGCACATGCACTTAACCGCTTGCACCACTGGGCCAGCCCCAGAGTAATTCTTAACTGCATCCTATATAGTGTTTCCTTTGATGTGTTTTACAATGGCTATATTTTTTTCATGTCTAAGATTTTTAATTGGTACTTTTTTATATCCACCTTTCTCAAATGGATGAACACTTTATGAATACTCTTATATTCCAAGAATCTTAAAAAGTTACATTACAACTGTCTGATTTAAATTGCTTTTTGTCAGGAGTGAATTCATGTCCTGACTGTTGATTTTGCTGTCTTGCTTACCATAAGTTTTCCTAAGTTTAACTCAGTGCTCTGCAATTTTAGTTTCTAAGTGTTTCTCCTATGGGATATCTTTTTCCCCTCCTCTCTGAACTTCTCTTCCCTCCACATCTAGCATTTTTTTTTTTTTTTTGGTTGTCTCTGCCTTGCCCCTGAGAAATTCAGTCCTGAAACAAGTCTTATATTGTCAACTGGGGGCTCCGTGCCATGTGATAAAGGGGTGTATTAGTCACTGAGCAAGATTTAAGCTTAGATTGGGTCCTCTCTGCATGGCAATGTTTTTACCTCCTGCCACCGCTCATAATATAAGCTGGAGCCCTGAGTAACCATCACTGGTTTTTTCAGTCTCATTTCATGTCAGGAGAATCCCACCCTCCCTCTGTTTGACACAGTGGGCCTGGGGCCTCACTATGCATGGGATGCTTCTGGACTTCGTTACTCCACAGCAGTCAAACTGTTAACTACCTCTGCTGATTTCAAGATAAGAAGTCCAGCTGGTTCATGTCTTCAACCCCACATATCCTCGTGTTTTTCTGTTCAGTTTTTGATCCACAAAGATGACATAAATATCTGTATCATTAGAAGTTTATATTAAAAAGAGGGTGAAGTATAAATGCAAAAACTCACAGCACCATCTCAATCAAAAATATTATCTTCTAGGGGCCCGTCCGGTGGCGTAGTGGTCAAGTTCGCCTGCTCTGCTTCAGCAGCCCGGGGTTCACCGGTTCGGGTCCCAGGCACGGACCTACACACTGGGTATCAAGCCATGCTGTGGCAGGCATCCCACATATAAAGTGGAGGAAGATGGGCACAGATGTTAGCCCAGGGCCAATCTTCCTCAGCAAAAGGAGGAGGATTGGCAACAGATGTTAGCTCAGGGCTAATCTTCCTCACACAAAAAAAATATATACATATAGATATATATAATCTTCTAAATCATCTACAGCAGTTCTCACTTCTTTCCCAAGTGTACAATGGAGTTCTCCTGAGGCTCTATGACATGTGATATCATGACAGACTGAATGCTAAAGCAGATGAGAATCTAGATGTTTTCATTTGAGCTAGATGTTAGAGTGATTTGCAAAGATGTAAACAACACCACTCTTCTCAGTAATCCTTTGTTTTGGAATTAAGTCATTTTTCATTAAAAAAATGTTGCTTACATTAACATGTAATAGATTTACTACTGTTACTTTAAAATGAATTAATACACATTTAAAACTTCGTTGTAATTTCTAAAACTGTATTGATAGGTATAATTCACATACACAATTTCTTTGGACTCCCCAACCATTTTCAAGAGTGTAAATAAGTCCTGAGACCAACAAGTTTGAGAACCTCTGATCTACAATAAATCTGTCATAGATTGGGCTATCTGGGTATTATTACCCCACGAATTAGCACAGAGCTTCATACATAGAAGTCTCTAAGTAAATGCCTATTCATCCATTCTTTCAACAAATAGTTGAGTGCCTGCTATACAGAAGACCCACTGCTAGGCCAGGTTCATGGTTCATTGCGAATGGAATTGAAATGGCCCCAGCCCTAATTAATTTATTTGATAAATATGTCTTCGAGCTCCAGTCTAGCTGGGATGATACATACAATAAGTAAGTTAACAAAACAAACCTTTAAAAACTGTGGTGAGGGCTCTGAAGAAACAAACCAGGATGCTGAAGTGAGGAGGGGGTGTGTGTGGTGGTCACATAGAATAGTCAGAGAAGGCTTCTCTGAGGAAGAGAAGCTAAGACTGAATTGTGCGAAAGAGCCAGCCCTGGGAAGAGCAAGGGGAAGAACATTCTAGACAGACAAAATAGCAAGATACAAAGACCATAAAGGAAAAAAATGGAAAAGATACTAGAATGGCTGGAGCATAGCAAGAATGGGGTCAAGGGGCATAAAATGAGGTTGTACAGGTATGCAAGAGCCAGCACTTCAGGAACTGTAAGCCAAGATAAAGATCTTGAATTTTGTCCTCAGTGTGATGGGGAGCCATTAAGGACTTTTAATTAAGGTCTGACATAATCCATCATAAGATGACACATGCTGCTGAGTGGAGAACTGGGGGGTCTAGAGATAGGTAAGAGAGGCAGCAGGAAGACCACTTAGGAGGCAGCCATCAAGGCAAAGGACAACAGTGCTCTGAAGTAGCACCGTGGCAGTGGGGACAGGGGAAGTGAACAAATACAAGATGTATTTTGAAGACAAAATAGACAAATCTTGCTGATAATTTGTCTATCTGTGGTAAAGAATAGGTATCAGAAATGATGCCTCCATTTCTAGTTTGGGCAACTGGGTAGATGGAAGCGTTATCAGGTGAGTCTTCGAGTCACAGGTTTGCGCAGGGGAAGAACACAACACCACGAGCTCTCTTGTGGATAGGCCACATCTGAAATGCTTATACTCAGGCAAGTGGAGACGCTGGGGAGGGATTCTGCAGAGGTCTCTGCTAGAGCTCTCACTCTAGAAGGCCTCCGCACAGAGCCGGTTTGTTGCATGAACAGTCAGGTTAAAATAAACACTACTTTACAAAAAAAAAAAAAAAAAAAGAAACCAGTTCTTCAGTGTTTAGGACTCTTGTGTATACATTCAGTGCTGGATAGGTAAATATCTTAGTATACAAATTTGTATATAGTTCCTCAATAATGCAAATCTAACCAATTTTTCTTAAGGGTAAACTTAACCTTTAATTTTTTAACCATCTCAAGGAACTTCAGGAAAACAGAAAATCAAACACTCATATTAAAGGCAACCAACTCTTTCACAAAAACTTCTCCAAAATTCAAATACTAAAAGAACAGCTCCCCAAAGCAATTAATTACATATAAGATTAAAGATGGGCAAAGGACAACCCTATCACAAATCAGATGTTATAAAAGGAAAATATGTCAAGTCTGGCAGACCGTGTTAAGGTTCAGAACTATAAGAGTTCCTGTATGCCAGGAAGGCTCACCTACCCAATGTTCTGCTCACATGTCCCTGCCCAAGAGGGCACTGGGCACCTTCTCTCACAGGAAGCAAAAACATCCAGAAGTTATCACATGCTAATCAAAATACTCATTTAGAAAATGCAGGGTTATTCCCATACATCTTTCTCAAACTGCAAAAGTTTACCAGCCAGAAAGCTCTAATCCTGAACTGGCAAAATGGTAGATGCTCATTTATTCAATCATTCAATAAACAGGTATTGAGGATTAACTAGATCCACACACTAGGGATACAATGAAAAAGAAAGGAGATGCAGTCTCTGCCTTCATGGGGCATATAGTCCGAGGATGAAGCCAAACAAATAACCACACAAGTACTCTGAGTGACAAGCAGTAAATGTGATGAAGATACCCTCGACCATACACATATACAGTGAGAGAGTCTGACCTGGGCCAGGGGCTGAAGAAGGACATTCTATGCCTTATTAGCAGTGTGTACAAAGGTTAGGCGGCAGAAAGGAATATGGAGAGCTGTGGAGCTGGAATACAGACTAGCATACGACAAAGCCTGGAGAGAGAAGTCAGACCTTGCAGGGCTCTGTAGGCTATTTAAAGACTAGAGATCCCTCACAATCACAACCTCTAGCACGCTACAAGAATTCCTCTTAGGGGTGACCAGCGCTCAAATCTCCCCCAAGTCTCCTGAAAAATGGCATGATTTCCACACATACTCACATGTTGACACCTCAGGACGTGACTAGAACAATATGGAGGTGATTTGGCTTCCACAATGCAGATCGTCAGGCCAAGAAAGATCATGCATTCTTGTCTGGTTGGTTTTGCCAAAGGCCCACCACAAGATAAATCTAAAGAAAACAGGAAAAAGACAATCACTGAGATAGAAGTAAAACATGAATGAGAAAGCAGAAAAACAGCTGGAGATAAGAAATACAGATTTTATAAATTCCATCTATTACATATAATAGAAAATTTTATAGCCATAAAAAAGAATGAGAAATATCTCATGATCTCCAAGACACACTGTCAAGTGAAAAGCCAAGGTGCTGAACACTGAACACAGTATGCTTCATTTGTTAAATAAAAAGGGAAACATACATATATACACATTTGCTTCTACATGCATGGAATAACTTTGGAAAGCTTATTCACAAAACCAGTGACACTGGTTATCTATAGGGAAGGAAACTTGGTGGCTGGGAGATGAGATGTGGGAAGGATATTTTCACTTCTTCGTTTTGAATTTTTAACCACACAAATATGTTACCTATTAAAAGTTAAAGCAAACGTGTTAATATTAAATAAGATTTAGATGAATACATATGAAAATTTTAATGAAAAGGAACATTTTCAAGGAAAATACAAATTTCCAAAACCGACTACCAGAGGAATAGGAAAATAAAATTAGCAAACATCTTCTTACACAGAGTTCCTATGTTAGAGTCTCCAGTATATTTTAATAACCTAGCACAGGGATTTTCAACCCCACAAGCTCCATGAGAGTAAAAATGAATGTTTATTGAGCACTTCCTGTGTGCTAGATACTGCATCAAGCATTACATGTATTTGCAGCTCATCCTTACAATACCTCTGAGAAAGGTGTCCTCATCACCTGTTGGACATATAAGGGTTAGGGTTAGGGTTAGGGTTAGCTTGCATATCTAGTAAATGACTCCAGAGGTCAGACTCTTCAACCACTGTGCTATATAATTCCATGCTAACAAAATGGAAAACTTTAGAAATGCATCATTTTCTAGGGGAGCAGAATTTCCTTGAAATCTCAGTTTGACTGAAAGTGTGCTTCAAATGCCCAAGGAACAAATTATTCTTAGGCTGCACAAATTGTTCCAGGGCATTAAAAAAGACAGAAGGCTTGCCAATTCATTTAACTAAATTAGAATACTAGCTTTCAAGAACATATTTCTTACCATGAAAATGTGCTACCAGAATAGCTACCTTGTATGAGACACCTGCTCTGTGTGAGGCACTGGGTTAAGTGCTTTACAAACGATCTGGGCGCCACTTGGAAAAGAGTCTGGCAGTTCCTTAAAAGGTCAGAAAGGTACCCCAGGACCCAGCAATTCCATTTCTAAATGAATGAAAACATATGTTCACATAAAAACTCGTACATGAATGTTCATATACATAATACAGCAGCGTTATCATAATAGCAAAAAAGTGGAAACTCAAATGCCCATTAGCTGATGAATGGATAAATAAAATGTGGTGTATCCATACAACAGAATATTTGGCAATAAAAAAGAATGAAGTACTAATCCATGCTACAGCATAGATGAACTTTGAAAACATATGCTAAGTGAAAGGAGCCAGTCATAAAAGCCCACATATTATATGATTCCACTTATATGAAATGTCCAGAATAGGCAAATGTGTAGAGACAGAAAGTAAGCGAATGGTTGTCTAGGGCTGGGAGAGGGCAATGGAGAGTGAGGGTTTCTTTCTAGGGTAATGAAAATGTTCTAAATTGATTGTGGTGATGGTCACACAACTCTGTGAATATACTAAACACCACTGAATTGTACACTTTACATGGGTGAACTGTATGTTATTTGAATTCTATCTGGATAAAGTTGTTATTAAAAAATATTTATCTGGGTGAATTTTCCCAATAATCTTAATGAAAATTAGAACTAATATACTTGTTTTATAGATGAGAAATCTACAGCTCAGAGAAGACATCATCTACTCAAGGTCATAATCTGATTAGTTGAGAGAGGCAGGATTCAAACCTAGGCCTTTCTGTCTACACTGCTTACTACTTCCCAACATAATCGTATGCAAATACAGTGAAAATCTTCAAAAGATGGCCCCCTTTCAGAAAAACTTATGACTAATGAGTACACGAGGGCAATCTCCTAAGAACAAATAATTCTTATAATACTGTTAAGCATTCCAAACCTAGAATAAGAGGGAAGGCTGCCCATTTAAGAACCTAGCAAATGGTTTTCAATCTCAAATGGGTCTTACTTTAAGAGTGCCCTGGAGGATAACAAAAGTAATAGCTGTCATTTACTGAACTTTTACAATAGGCAAGACCTGGCACCAAGCACTTTATGTGCATTATTATGTTTAATCTTCATAACAACTCTATGAGGTAGATACTATTATTATCCAAGCTTTAGAGATGAGAGGCAAGCCTTGAGGGGTTACTATCTTGTCCCAGATTACAAGCTAGTAGGTGGCAGAGTCAAGAATCAAACCCAAATCTATCAGACACCCGAGCTCTCAACCACCACTGGGTACATTTCTAGGCTATTAAATTTGAAAGCCATAATGAAATGGATCATTCTTGAAAGCAAGGCAGATAATAAAAACTTGGCAAATGTCAAGAGAGTGCTTTCTTCAAAAAGTGCTCTAAGCCCTTGCTATTTAAGGGCAACATTTTTCACACGTCCAAGGAACAAATAATTCCTATGCTTTATAAATTGTACCACTTCAGTGAAGAGAGACAAAAGTCTTTCATTATAACAACACAGCACAAGGCTCTTCAACCCCAAATATATTTTTTTGTGAAATGATAACAGCTAATATTAACTGAGAATTTATAATTGCCAGGGCTTTTTTTTAAGCACTTTATAAAGCGTTAGCTTATTTAATCTCAAGACAACTGTTTGAAGTAGGTACTACTATATCCCTATTTTAGGCATGAGGAAAGGGAGGCATAGAGATGTTGGGTGACCAGCCCAAAGTCACGTGGCTAATAAGTGGCCAAGATTTAAACCCAGGTCATCTAGCTCCACCCTCTAGCATTTATTCTATTTGACTCTCAAAATTATGTGACTTCCAACACTGTGCAAGACCTTTCACATACACATTATCTTAACCAAACAACCCAAGGAGGTAGGTATGTTAGTATAATGCCTGTTTGCAAGATGAAGAACAGGAGAGAGCGCTGGGTAACTTGCCCAAATACATCCAATTAATACAGATCAAAACCACGTCTTTCTGACTCCAGATCACACCACTAGTCACTATGTCAGGAAATAATATGGCAGGGGTCAGCAAACTACAGCCTGCAGGCCAAATCCAGCCTGCCGTCTGCTTTTGTACAGTCCACATACAAAATGGCTGAATTAAAAAGTAGTTAAATGGTTAAAAAAAAAATCAAAAGAATATTTTGTGATGAATGAAAATTATATGAAATCCAAATTTCGATGTCCATAAAGTCTTACTGAACACAGCCACACCCAAGTTTACATACTATGGCTGCTTTCACACAACAACTGCTGATTTGATTAATTTTGACAGACACCATATAGCCCACAAATCCTGAAATAGTTACTATTTCAGATTAGTATTTGGCCCTTTACATAAAAGGTTTACTCACTCCCATATTCTTTAGTATTAAACTTAAAACTTAGTGAAATTGAGGGAGAGTATATAAAAAGTACCCCCCAAAAGGAAGAAAAAGCATGGCTTTAAAGAGTGACTGGAGTAGAAATGAAGTTTCCTTGCAACTTTCAAGGAACAAATAATTTCTTTGTTCCACAATGTGTTCCAAGACCTAGAAAACTGTGGAGGGCTTCCCAGTTCCTTTTAATTCACTGGTTCACAGAGGTTTACAGTCCCTAAGCTGTTTTAACTGGAAAGAACTCTGCATAATAAAAATAACAACAGCTGACAATTATGGAACTTTCCCTATGTTGCCAGGTGCTGTGCTAAGTAAAAGATTTCCATTTAATCCTCCAGACAACCAGGAAAGGTAGGGTGCCATTATTATCCAATTCTGCGGATGTAACTGGGGCCTTTGGAGGTTCAGCACATTGCCCAAGGCACCAAAGTTGGTAAGAGCTCAGGCCTCTAACCTTTAACACCACAGCCATTTAATTTTAACCTAATAAGTCTGCAAATATTATGGAAATGCATAATCTCCTGAGAAAATAGAAAGTACCAAAACTATCAACCTTTGGGGGGATATAAACCTCCCAGGGAGCAAATAATTACGTGCCACAAATTGATCTGAGTCATAAAATAGAGGCTTCTCAACAAATTTTATACCCTAGGCCAGTGGGTTGCAGTAGCATCCATCTTTTGACCCATCACCCTCTCTCCCCCAAAAGAACCCCTGCAAGATGATGACAGCTAACATTTTTAGCCGGACCGTGTGCCAGGCACTATCCTAAGACTTTCCATGCAATAATTCATCTAACCTAGGAACAATTGGATAATCGCACACTGAGACACAGAGAGGCTGAACGGTTGTCCGAAGTCTCACAGCTAGCAAGTGACAGGGCCTGAATCTGAAACCAAACCAGGCAGTAACAAAGTCAGCATCCTTCCTTAACAGACTCCCTATGATTCTATGGAAACAAATCTGAAAATCCTGATAAAACATGCTCAACCCAGGGAAAACAGAAATTGGCAAAACGGAGCCAAACTTAAGGAGAAAGGTAAACGGGCAGCGGCATTCCTACAGTTGCCCGAATGTAGTCAACGGTCTTCACAATTCCTCGGAACGCCCAGCAGAGCAGTTCTGAACCAAAGCTATCTTCCGAACTCCTGACAAATGCCACAACGCGGATGAACCTCAAAAACTTATGCTGCGTATAAAAAGCCAGGCGCAAAAGATCACATATCGTCCGATTCCATTTCCATGAAACGTCCAGAAAAGGGAACTCTAAGGAGACATCACGTAGATTAGTGGTTGCTCGGGGCTGCAGCCAGACCGACTGCAAACCGGCTGGAGGGGATTTCAGCGGGGGAGGGAATGGTGGAAACGTTCTACAGCTGGACTGTGATGCGGGTGGCACAACTCATAAACGTGCTAAAACACATCGAGTTGTACACTTACGATGTGTAAGTTTCAACGTATGTAAATTTATACCTCAAAAGAGGCTGGATAGTCCACCAAGAGAGCGGCCATTTCCTAGACTCGGTGCCTCGCCTCTCACAGGCCTTCTCCCACTCCAGTCGGCGCCAGTCCACAGAAACCCCGAGTTCTGAGAAAATGCCCGCGCGGAACGGGCGTGGGGCGGCGCGGTCTTCAGCAGCTGCTCTGGAAGGCTTCACGCCTTCTCACAGCCCGGCGGCGACGCTGGGGTCTCTGATGGGCCGGGCCTGGCAGCAGCCCCGCAACAGAGACGGTGAGGGGAGCGAGGTTGCGCGGTCAGCGGGGAACGCCTGCCTTCCGACGGGCTGGGTCCAGCGCCAGGCCTAACGGGCACGGCAGGACTGCTGTCTGTCCGGAGAACGCCTGGAGAGCTGCCGCCAGGGAGGGGAAGCCCACGTCCCGAAGGGGCCTCGAGCCGGGAGCCCACCAACCTCACAGGCAGAAAAGAGACGCCGAGACTGACGGCGGAGCGCCTCCCGCAACGACCCAAGATGACGCGGGGGCCCGAGGCCTTCTGCGCGTGCGCCCCGGGCCCGGCCTTCCGGTCTAGGCCCAAGCCGGGCGTTGGAGTTCTCGGTATTAGCCCACGGCTGTGGACTAGTCGCCAGGTCCCTCAGTAGAGAATAGTCAGCAGGACCACAGCCTCCATTGACGACGGTCTTAGAGCCGCAAGTCTCTAAGTAGTGCCCTGCTCACGGAGGAGGACATGGGTGGTGCCCACGCAAGGCATGTCCGGGTCAGCGAGTACGTTCTTAGTGCGCACGCGCGCCGTGAGGGCCCCTGCGCAAGGGCGTCTGGGAAACCGTCCGTAAAATGAGGCAAGTCCTGCCATCAGCGAGCTTTCAGCCGCTACGTGACTGGGTGAAACCACGGGCCCCACGTAGCACTTCCTTTAGCTCTATGTCCCTGTCCGTTATAGAGCTTGGTGAAACGTGTATTCGGATACATTACTTTTATTTCATGACCTAGACCATGAACTAATCCTTTAAGAGTAAATTTCAGTTTCAGAATTCTATTCGATCATATTTTGAATAGATTTCATTGTGTTCTGGGGAAAAGATATATTATATGATTCTGTGACTAGAATGAAAGGTCTGAGACGGCAGGCACTTGTCAGTGCAAGGATCCACTGCGCCTTAAAGGTGCCTGGCGCAGAATGGATGCTCAATGAGTATGTGTCAAATGACCGACTGAAGTCTTTAAAAGGGGATGCTGTGTCCGGAGTTAGAATTACTGTTAAGTGAATCATCTGCTACAGCAGCTGATAAGACCAACTTTTCATTTGTCACAACGTAGCCTAGTGTGAGAAGCAAGGTTGCCAGATTTAGCAAATAAAAATACAAGATAACTCAGATAAATTTGAATTTCAGAAAAATAATTTTTTAGCATTATGTTGTCCCATTTGGGCATACAGGGTTTCCTATGTTTTATCTGGCACCCTAGTGAGAAGGCAAAAAGGTGGGGAGGGAAGATGATTTCACTCCTCTTAGAGAAGGGGAAAAAATATGGTATCTGGAATTTATAAATAAGTACCTCCAAACAATTATGAAGCAGATCTGAAGACCACACTTGAGAAATTTTGATTTATAAAGTGCCTGGCCCTGTGCTAAGGATTGCGTTTACATTATCTTAATGGAGACCTCCTATGCAGTAGGATAATTATTATTTTTATTTTACAAATGAGGAAAGAGGCTCAGAGATAGGAGTCACTTGTCCAAGTTCCCACATTTTCATTCAGTCACTCCAAGAATATTTATTGAGAACTGACTGTGTGCTGGTCTGGTCTTTTGATTCCACACACAGTCTGCCTCCTGAGCTGGAAAATTCCAGCCTCTGCCCGCTATTCCTCATCCTTGCTCCTCTTCCCCACTCCAGCTGCAGTTTCCGTGGTAACAGACATAACCTGCCTCTATAACTAACAGGAGCTAAGAGCTCCTGACAAACCAGAACCATTGTCCTCAACCTAGCCTGGCTGGGGGATGGGGAGGACTGCCTGAAGCCCTAAAGCCTCCTCTATCAGTGGTTTATGCAAGACTTCTGTAGGTGTTAAAATCTGTCCTTGGATGTGGTCTCTGCGGAAGAACAAAGGCTTCACACTGAGGCTATGTGAACCTCTGCAGACTCTGCGAAGTCATAGGTTTTCAGTTCAGAAGCTGCTGCAAGCACCAGTGGCATTAATATTATGCATCTTTAACATTTATTATTTCATTTAGTCTATCCTTCAACCAATAATGGTTGGAGGGGAGGTGGCCTTTTATGTATCAGACAGTGCTATATCCTGAAGATATAATTGCTATCAAAACATTCATGGTCTCTACCTTCTGTTCCTTAGAGTCCAGCAGGAGAAACATTTATTTATTTGTTTATTCTTCAGTATACTCTGAGGACTCATCATGTATGAGGCATATGTTAGAGTCTGGGATACAGAGGTGAATTTGAAAAAACAAAAAACACTGTGCTGCATGGAAATGACCCTGGTGGGATTGAGGTCAGATGTTAACCAGATAATCACAAACACAGCAGATGTTTACTGAGTAGCACCTATGGTGCCAGGCACTCTTTTAGGCAAAGGGCCTATAGTGGTGAACAAAACAGACTTGGTATCTGTTCTCAAGAAGCTTACCTTCTGGGGGAAAGAGGGGGAAAATATGTAAATGAATCTGTTAGTGTCCTTTCAGTTACAACAAATAGGATATTCAATTCAAATTGACTTAAATAAAAATTATTAAACTAAGAATTTATTGGCCTAAGTAATTGAAAATGCCAGAGGTAGAGTTCATCTCATCAATATTTATAAACCCAATTTATATTATTGCAGACCTCTATAGTTTTTTTGCCCAGTACTCCTTCTCCCTGCTTCTTGCCATGGAAGCACTCTTTTCTGTGGGGAACTGCTTAGTATCTGACCCAGGCCTGATCAGTTACTCTATTCCATTGCTGTGCCCACAGTGATTGGTTTAGGGATGAGCACATGACTCCCCCTGGGCCATTCAGAAACTTACCTGGGACTTCCCCTGGGATCTATGAGGAGTGACATTCTATTTTTGACTGGGATGCTAAACTGGTGGGAAGTGTGCAGGGCCTACAGCCATGTTGTCTGCCTATCACGGAATAAAGCAAGAGAGTTAGAGCCCCCCACTGTCTCTTCTGATGCTTGTATTAGATGATGTACGTAACGTGCTTAGCACAAAGTAAGCTCTCAAGGAATGTTGGCCAGTGTTGTTAGTGATTTACAAAGGGAGCAGTGAGAAGAAATTCTTTGTAGGGACCGGAAGACTGTGGTTTTGTTGACCACTTCAAAACAAAGGTAAAGCGAGAGGTTTCTTGGAGAGCATGGAATGAAAACAAATGGAGATACACAATGCGGGGGAATATTTCCTTCAGGCCATAGCGAAGTTTTGTGAGCTATCCAGGATTCACTGCAGAACAGAATTCTCTGGATTCAGAATGCTTGAACCAACCTATTCAAACTTTGATTGACATTGTCTTAGTCTGCTGGGCTGCTATAAAAAAAATACTGTAAACTAGATGGCTTACAAACAACCAACGTCTATTTCTCAAGTTTGGAGGCTGGGAAGTTCAAGATCATGGTGCTGGTAGATTTGGTGTCTAGGGAGGGCCCACTTCCTGGTTCATAGGCAGTCATCTTTTAACTGTTTCTTCACATGGGTGAAAGGGCGAGGGATCGCTCTGGGGCCTCTTTTATAAGGGCACTAATCCCATTCCTGAGGGTTCCAACCCTCATGACCTAATTGCCTCCCAAAGGCCCCTTCTCCTAATACCATCACCTTGGGGGTTAGGATTTCAACATATGAATTTGGGGGGGACACAAACATTCGGTCTATAGCAGACATCTTCCCTGGATAAGATTCTACAGAAGAGAAGATGCATGAGATATGATCCCAGCCATTAAGGACTTCATGTTCAACTATGGTAACAGAGAAGGCAAGAACCAGTGACAGCACAAGTCCTCTGAACTTCTATGACATCCTCCATACAAAAGGCTGGAAGAAGGTGGGGCAAGCCTCATCTGCACATTCATTTACATAAGAAATATTTCTGACCGTATATAAAATACCAGGCATGCTGCTAAGTGCTAGAGATATTATATTGGACTAACTTGATGTCTTTTTTTTTTTGAAATTTATGATCTAGTGCAGTGGTCAGCAAACTTTTAGTGAAAAACCAGATAGTAAATATTTTAGGCTTTGTGGGCCATACAATCTCTGTTGTAGCTATGCAACTCTGCCATCTTATGCAAAATCCACCATAGACAATATGTACATGAATGAACGTGGCTGTATTCCATTTTATTAGGGACACTGAAATTTGAATTTCATATGATTTTCCCATGTCACAAAATATTCTTCTTCTTTTGATTTGTTTTCAATCGTTTAAAAATATTAAAACCATTCTTAGCTCATGGGCCATACAAAAACAGGCAGTAGGCTGGATTTGACCCATGGGCCATAGTTTGCCAACTCTTGGCCTCTTGGGAAACAGTTAATAGACAAATAAACAATCAATTAATTGCATTGTTGCAAATTGCTCTTGCCTTACCAGGTTCACCACTCCTTTTATGAAGTGTCTAGTCTTTCCTGGCTGGAGAAAGGAATGGACAGATAGACAGATATTGTGGTCACAATGTTACGAACACTGTGGTTTGAGCACACACAGTCTCATATCTTGCTGGATCAATTTCTGCCTTCTCGATGTGCCCCCTCCCTGGATATCTACTCACCAGCCTGGGAAATTCATGACCTTGAGAACTGACTATTACTGGGCAGGAAAAGAGGAGAAAATAATGAACAAATGAATGATTCAAGGCCGAACGTCTGTCTCAGGATGTTAGATAACCTCTGTTGGTTTTATAATGTCTTGTGCATTGAGATTTGTCCTTTCAAGTAGATGGTAAAAACCTTAAGGTTGAGTCCATCAGGGCTCCGTCCTGGACTGGTTCTTCTCCATCTACGCTAGGTCCCTGGGAAATCTTAGCTACCCGCATGGCTTCGGGGACCATCTGCCTTTCACATCTCTATCCTCAACCACAAACTCTTTTCTGGGCTCCTAAACAGTATATCCACTTATGACCTGGACATTCCGCCTAGGTGGATCTGCCATCTCAAATTCAAGAAAATTCAAAACTGACCTCCTCAAGCCCATTCTCCACCTCCAATCCCCAAATACACTTTTTCCCATTTTCTCGAACACACAACACGGTGCCACCAACTATATAGACCAGGAATTTGGATGGTATCTTTGATTCTTCTCTTTTCCTCAGCTCCAGCATCAAATCCATCAGTCCTATCTCCAAAATATACCTTTAGCTTACCTTCCTCCTTCCTGAATCCCTCTTGATTCCCTCTTCTCTTTGACTCAGTCCTACCTCCCTGGTCAACGCCTCAATTCTCTTACATAGGGAAGTATATTAGTTTCCTAGGGCTGCCATAACGAAGTATCACAAACTGAGTGGCTTCAACAACAAAAATTTATTCTCTCACAGGAGAGAATAATTTCTCTCTCATCTGGAAGCTGGATGTCTGAGACCAAGGTGTTGGCAAAATGGATTTCTCCTGAGGGCTGTGAAGGAGAATCTGTTTCACGTCTCTCTCCTAACTTCTGGTTGTTTGCTGGCAATCTTTGGCATTCGTTGTAGAACGCCAATCAATGCAGGCTTGTAGATGTATCACCTTGGTCTGTTGCATATGTCTCTGTGTCCAAATTTCTCCTTTTTATAAGGACACCAGTCATGGATTAGGGCCCACCCTTCTGCAGTATGACTCATCTTAACTAATTACATCTGCAAGGACCCTATTTTCAAATAAGATCACATTCTGAGGTGCTGGCAGTTAGGACTTCAACATATGAATGGGGGTGGTGGTGAGGGGGTGTGTACAATTCAACCCACAACAGCAGCAAGGGTACCAGCCTCTTTGCTGGTCTCCCTGCACCAACTTTTCCTTCCTTCCATTCATTCCCCAACCTGGGCAAGGGTGAACTTTCTAAACTGCAGATAGGACCAGGAGCCTGCTGTGAGTTTGAGGGCTCATCTGGGCCTGTTTTTTCCTGTATTCCAGGAAAAACGCAGAGCCACCTCAGACTTCCTGTGCCCTCCTTCTGGTGGTAAAGATGGACGCCTTGAGAAGGATGAAGCCAGATAGGTGAGTCTGGATGCTGTGGTCAATGTCTGTTCTCATATGTCTCCTTTCTCCTCCCCCAGCTCTTCCTTCTCGAGGACCCAGTTCTTCCTTGAGAGGGGAGCACAGAGGAAGAGGGGAGGAGATGGCCCCTAAGTACTCCCGACACTGTCTGACTGGGTTGGCCTTTTTCTCTTTCAAGCAAGGCCACTGTAGTGGGTCCAGTGGTGGCCCCCAAAAAGATACATCCTCTTCTAAATCTATAGAACCTGTGGATGTGACCTTATTTGGGCAAAAGATCTTTGCTGGTGTGATTAAGTTAAGAATCTTGACATGAGGTCATCCTGGATTACCTGAGTGGGCCCTAAATCCAATGACAAGTGTCTTTATAAGAGGGAGGCAGAGAGAGATTAAATAGACAGAAGAGGAGGCGATGTGGAGGTGGAGGCAGGGTGCATTGAGTGGGCAATGTGACAAGGGCCAGACTCTCACCCACCCCGGGACTCTCAACCCTCTCCCTGATTCAGACCTTTGGAATTCACTCATCTGTCCAGTGTTGGGATGGGAAGGGGAAACACCTGGGTCACTTCCCTGCACTGACCAGGGCACTCTGGCTCAGACAGGAGGAGGAGTCTAGCAGCTAGTGGGCTCCGTACACATGTCTGAATCATGGAGAGGGCTCCCAATTGCCCAGAAGGCTCTGCACTCACCCCACAACTATCCCTGTGCCAAAGGGAGCACAGCTGTCATCACAAAGAAAAAACACCAGAATAGGTCATGAGAGAGACCACAGAAGGAAGGAAGAAGCACCATATTTTAGCACCTTCAGTGCACATTTTTTGCTGTTTTTTGAACAATTTTCGTTTTGCACCAGGTCCCAAAAACTATGTAGCCAGATCTGCTTTCAAGAATTAATCTCTTTCCACCCAGAGGGTGGACACACTTGGCTCTACCTCCTTCTAGAACTCCTCTGCCCAGAAATGTACATTTAAACATGATCCTGGTTTTGCAGAGGACTCGCCATCCACATGTCCTGAACCGCAGTTCCTCTCAGGGGCCAGCGCAGAGACCTGGGTATTGTCCTTGTCGGTCCCCTCTCCACACCTGACATATTCTGAAAATTGCCAGCCTTGCCAATTCTGCCTCCAGAAATAGCTCTTTCCTCAGACCTGATCTCATTGTTTCCAAGATGGTGAAGATCACTCCCTAAGCTTGGATCCCTGCAATCATGTCCTATCTCCCTTGAGTTTTTCCCCCTCAAATCTATTCTCCATGGCCTTTTAAAGATGAAAATCTGACCGTGTCATTCCTCTATGCAAAATCCTCCAAAAGATTCCTGCAGTTCTTTAGCAGAAGACCCAACCCCTTACCAAGGCTTGTATGGAGCGGAGACTCCAAGTTGTTTGGAAGGTCCATGGAGTGGCAATTGGTTTAAAAAATGGGTGAGCATGGGGCATGCCTGAGTGTGTCTGGAAGCTACATTCGCATCACCTTGTGAATGACTACATATTACAATTCCAAAAAACAGGGAATGTTCATCAATATGTACTTATGTTTTGATGTGTGTGTGTGTGTGTGTGAGGGTGTGTATACCTTGATACAGACACAGCGAGATGACAAATAATACCAGTGAAAATATTCCCATTTTCTTATGGTTACATTCAGGATATATTTTAGAATTTAGTTCAATGGGCAATAATCAGGCCCTTTCTCTGTGCCAGTCACCGTGAAAGGGAATCAGGACACAACTGTTTTATCAGAACATGAGGGGAGAAGATTATCAGCCTCTGAAAATGGGAATAAAACTGGTGAAAACCAGGTAATTGGTGAGATGGACTATTATCAGCGACATCTTTTTCTGGTTTAGAAATGTGGACGAGCATGGGATGTGGTGTGCCCCTTCTAAGAAAAGCTTTCATTCCCTCCCATCCACACCCACACACACCATCAACTGCAGTGCATACATTGCTTGGGCCCCATCTGGCATTTGGCTCAGGAATCAAGGGAACATTCTGAGGTGGGGCATTGACCGGGACCCTGTGGACACCAGGCCTGTGTGAACTTTCTGAAGCTCACTTTCTTCAGGGGGCACAAGCTTCAGCCAGAGTTCCCTCCCGCTTATCTCCAAATTTCTATACCTGTTCAAAGGTTGGACCTCTCTCACCATCTTAAAACGTCTCATCTGGGTCCAGTTGTGCATGTCCCTTGACCACGTCTGTGTTGCTACCATGGCTCTCTGGGCACCTGCCACCATCTCCTAAATCTCCTCCCTCCTCTATCCAGTCACCTTCCACCCATTCCACACAGCAGCCATAGCGGCTTCCCATTGCCCTTATCACAAATTCCAAGTCCCTCCACCCGGGCCACATGAATATTTATGACCTGGCTCTTGGTCCCAGACTGCCACTCCATCTTCGTACTCACCTCCCAGCTCTCCACACTTTAGCCGTTAACGTCTTTCCTTTCCGTTCTTTGTGGATCCCATGCCTGTTTTTCATCTTCCATTTTGTATTAACCACGTTTCTAGATTCTGTAAACTTCATGCTTTAACTCTGCCCTGCATGTATACGCTGGACACACATTTTTGGGGACAACCCTATAACGTGTCTGCGTCACCTTGCCTTGGCCTCCTGCATCCCTCATTGCAGACCCCCTCCTCCTCGGGAGGAGTCCTCTTCCTTGGGGCATGCTCTTCAAATACAAACGGATCCATCCAGAGTCCACACATCCCTAACCACTGCCTTATTAGCCTTTCACACTCTGGGCCATCATTCCTCTGCCCTCATCCCTCAAAGCCAGGTACCAGATGACCAGAGACAGCTCCTATGCTCCAGAGCCCATGAAATCATTCAAACTAGACAATCCTAAGCCTGCTTACTCTGCCTTGCCTATTCCTTCTTGCAGAAACCACAATCAAGGACCTTGCCCATGTTTTCCCCTAGCTCCTTCTCCCTCCTGACCAACCCTGGTGCTTCCCCATGTGGCCCTGCATGGCCTGGTGTGCTCCCTCCTCTTGGGAATTGTGAGTAACCAACTATGTTTTTAATGACAGTCATCTTCTGATCTGTTGGCTTTGCTACACCTCAAATTTTCTATTAATACACTATATTTTAGAACACATTCTGTCACCAGTTCCTCCTAAACAGGCTTCCGTCTACTCCACACCCCTGAAACTGCTCTGCTCAAAATCCATGTTCTCAGATCCAATGGTCACTTCTCTGTCCTCAGGTTACATGGCTTCACCATGGCAATCAACACAGTTGACCTCTTCCTCCTTGAAACCTTTTCTTCTAGTGCCTTCTTTGACCCTCCAGGCAGCTGGTTTCCTGACCCCACCTTCTCATTCCAGCTCCTCCTCTTCTGCATTTAGGTATCAAAGCTGAAGATGTGCACATCCTTTGACCAGCCATTCTCATTCAAGGAGCCTAGATGACTACTCCCAGGAATGCACAATGAGCAAGGAATGACAATAATTTCCAACAGTGATTGAGTGGCTACTCTATGCCCATCATCTTCTAGGTACTGGGATGCATTTAGATGGGCAATTCAGATCACATTCCTTTTTTCATGGAGCCGACAGTCTTGTGGGGCTGCAATCATAACATGAGTTGAGAATAAGTTCCCACAAGCTTAGGAAAAGACGGACTGGTCCACAGCCAGGGAAACAAGCAGCCATCAGAGTCAGTTTTAAACCCGTTCAACAGATCAATGACAGCTCGCCTCAGTGAACGCGCTTTTGCAAGCCAAACAATCAGTGTCAGCACTTTGCTTTGGAAACTCAGCTGGTGAAAGAGCCCATCGGGGATGGACTCACTCTGATAAACACGCCTCTGAGTGCCAGCCAATCCACAAAGGCCTCACTTGAGAGAACACAGTTCTACAGATGATGTCGACCTGTTTATGTCTCTGAAGGCCTGCCAACCCCCGAACTACAAACCCTGTATAAAATCGATCCATTCTGCACAGAGAGACTCCCTGACTAGCATAGCTCTCCCTTCTTACAGTAAAAAATAAATTCAGCACTGTCCTTTTATCTCAGATATTGAGTTGTATTAGTCTACAAGGGCTGCCGTAATGAAGTACCACAGACTGCGCAGCTTAAACCACAGAAATTTATTGTCTCACAATTCTGGAAACTAAAAGTCTGAGATCAAGGTGTTGGTTCCTTCTGAAGCTTCTCGCCTCGGCTTGTAGACGGCCGCCTTCTCCCTGTGTCCTCACATGGTCTTTCCTCGGTACCTGTGTGTGTCCAAATTTCTTCTTCTTATGAGGACACCAGTCATTGTATTAGGGCCCACCCTAAGGACCTCATTTTACCTTATCTACCTCTTTAAAGGCCCTGTCTCCAAAATCAGTCACATTCTGAGGAACTGGGGCTGAGGAGTTCAATATATGAATTTTGGGTAGTTGTAATCCAGCCCATAACAGGGTAGCAGTCTCATGTTTTGACAGAGTAAATGCACAACTATGTAAAAGGTTACAGATTATTTATGCACTTCTAAGCTCTCTGTGCTTTCCGGGGAACCTGTTTCTTTCCTCCAACGGGAAATACAAAGTCCTTATGATCCCTGGTTTTTGGACACATGCCAGTGAGTTCTCCATATGAGCCAAATTCATTTCACATAAATTCTCTATATTCTGGAGTGCCCAAGCATTGCTTGCCTGGCGCCCCCTTCTTGGACAATATCAACTTGGGGAATCGCTGTAAGGAATTGATTTCTTGTTCTCAGGGAGTAAAACCTGGGCTGGTCATTAACCTCTAAATTCTCTGGGCATCAAAGTCGCACCTACATATCTCTTGGGGAAGGGAAATGTCTATCAAAGTTGTAAGGCAGAAGCATGGATGTCAACACAATCCTCTCCTGTCCTGTCTCCATAGACCACAAGCCACAAAGTGCTGTTGATTATGCCTCAAAAGCACCTCCTTCTTCAGACCAGTTCTCTTTACCTCCTTTGCTGGCCCCCCAGGTCTGTCCCACTCTCATCTTTCTCCTGGATTACTCCATTGGTCTGCTGGTTGTATCCCTGCTTCCATTCCTGCCACCCTCCAATCGATCCCCCACACAAATAAGGTTTTACCACTCCCTTGCTTCAAACCAACCAATGCCTTCCCATTGCTATTAGAAAAAAATCTAAGCTCCTTTATCAAAAGCCATTAGGCTTATAAGCAGCAGGAGCTCTAGAATTTCCACCACAGAGGGCTTAGGGAAACAATTTCATTACATGGCGTGGGGTGGGGAGAGGCTATTGGACTTTCCTTGAAGCTGTGTCTCTACAGTTTTTCTAACTATGACACAATATAACTCATTACAAAAACAGATGATGGCTGTGAGTATTGCTGTGTGTGTGCGTGTGTGTGTGTGTGTGTGTGTATGTGTGTTTACGTATCCACAGAGCTGGGTTTCTCAACCACAGCACCACTGACATTTGGGACCAGATCATTCTTTGCCGTGGGGGCTGTCCTGTGGTTGTAGGATGTTGAACAGCATCCCTGGTCTCCACCCACTAGATGCCAGGACCACTACCTACCCCAAGTTGTGCCACCAAAATTGTCTCTAGACATTGCCAAATTGCGCCCCCCTCCTTTGAGAGCCACTGCGATAGAGTGAAGTGATAAAGTAATAATAGTGAAATTCTGTTCATTGCTTTGTAGTTAAACTTGGTTTTTCTTCAGCTCAGGAAGCATCCTTTATAGACCTACTGTGTGCTAGGTGATAGGAAATACACTCAGCACATTAGAAAATGTGGGTATAAGACAATCAGTACTCTGAATTTAAGGGAAAACATTAAAACTAGGAACCAGGGATTATTTGCAAAACAGATGGCTTGTCCTTGCACCTTTTTACATTATAGAAATGGGCATTCTCCAGAATACTGGGCACACTGTGCCTGTCTATGAAAGTTAATTATTAGACATTGATGTATACATAGCTTGGAATCCAGCTGGCGTTCAGCTCATGAATCAGGGGAAATTCCATGGAAGGTTGTTGACCTGAAATTTTCATCTGGACACTGGGTCTTGTGTTAATGTTCTAGTGAGGTTTCCAGACATAAACTTGTCTCCTAACTGCCACCTTTTTTCTATCCCTCCCATCAAAATCGCTCTCACGTCCCCTAACTTCTCTCCATCCCCACCATCCTAATTTAGAACCAGCTGCCATCTTCTCTCCAGCGAAGGCCACAGTAGATTCCTATGGCAGTATCCTCTCTTAGCCCCTCACAGCTATTCTCCAATCAGCCATCAGACAGAAGTGAACACACAGATTGTGTCTCTCCCAGCTTAAAACCCTTCCACTCACCATCATCAACCATCTACTGCCCCAACCACCTTACACCATCATCAAATCAAATCAAAACAAACAAACAAAACAAAACAAAAAGAGACAATAACAAGAGTTGACAAAGATGTGGAGAAATTGGAACCCTTGCACAACCAGTCTCAAAAAGACAAATACTGTATGAATCCACTTAGATGAGGTCTCTAGAGCAGTCAAATTTATAAAGACAGAAAGTAGAATGGTGGGTGCCAGGGACTGGGGGAGGGTGGGAGAATGGGGAGTTATTGTTTAACGGGGACAGAGTTTCAGTTTTGCAAGATGAAAAGAGTTCTGGAGATGAACGATGGTGATGGTTGCACCACATTTTGAGTGTATTTAATACTACTGAACTGTACACTTAAAATGGTTAAGATGGTTAATTTTATGTTATGAGTATTTTACCACAATTTTTAAAAATTGAAAAAAAAGATGTAGGGTTCAGTCATCTGAAGACTTGACTAGAGTGGGAAGATCTACATCCAGGATGGCTCACTCAAGTGCCTAGCAAGTGGGTGTTGGCTGTTGTCAGGAAGCCTCAGTTCTTCCCCCACGTGACAGCTCCATAGGACTGCTTGAGTGTCCTTACAACATGGTGACCGGCTTCCTCCAGAGTGTCTGATCCAGGAAACAACTAGCCAGAAGTTGCAATGTCTTTTATGACTTGGCTTCAGAAGTCACACACTGTCATTTCTGCAATGTGCTATTGGTTACACAGGTCATCCCTGCGCAGTGTAGGAGAGCACTTCACAAGGAGGTAAAGATCGTTGAGCACCATTTTGGAGGCTGGCTACTACAATCAGTGATGGTGAAAGAGGGGTATGGAAGTGGATTCTTGGAAGTAGATTCCTTCCCAAAGCCCACACCTTGATTTCAGCCTTGTGACACCCTAAGCAAAGAATGCGGTTGAACCTGCCTGGACTTCTGACCTATAGAATTGTGAGATGATAAATGGGCATTGCTTTAAGCCACAAAGTTTGTGATACTTTGTTACTCAGCAATAGGACACTAATACAGAGTTATTGTCAGAATGTACCATGGACTCTAAATTGATCAAAGAGGGGCATGAAGTCAGGGTAATAGACTGAATGTGCCAGTAAGGTCACAGAATTATATGTGTGAATTGTGTGTGTAGTTGAGGGGAGAGGGAAGGATCTGAAAGGACAGGGGATAGTGATGAGAACAAAGACTATTTGATACCAAGATTTTAGACACATTGCAGTTTCTGGTGATGACAAAGTCTAGATAGGTAGATAGACAGAATGGATGGATGGATGGATGGATGGATGGATGGATGGATGGATGGATGGATGGATGGATAGGTAGGTAGGTAGGTAGGTAGGTAGATAGATAGATAAATAGATAGATAGATATGCATAGAAAAAAAAGAATGGAATAAATATCTCTAAACCTTAAGAGTAGTTACCCCTATATTGTCTGATTATAGAGAAGAATTTTTTAACTTCTGTCAATAATCTTCAACTATTTCTTCCTATTGACCAAATATTTTCTACTCCTGGGAATTCTCCACAAGGAAAGAAGCAGTAAGGCACAAAACAGTGTGTGTTCAAGGATTTTCCAGCTCTTTTCACATTTATGAAAAAATGGAAATGACCTGCAAGTCCAATAATTTCTGAATGGCAAATACTTTTTGGTTTATCCATACATTGAAAATTTAAGCTGTCGTTACAAGCCATGTCTCTAAAAAATGTTTAATGGGAGTAGAGGAAGTAATGATGAGATAATGTTAAATGAAAAAAGGGAAATGCATATAATGCAGAATGTAAACTCCATAAAGGCAAGGCATTTTGTCTGTTTTGTTTGCCGCTGTGTCCGTGGCACCTAAAGCAATGCTTTGCACATAATAGGCACTCAGTTAAAAATTGTTGAATGAATGAGTGAATGAATAGTACACTCACAATTTCATTAAAAGTGGGTTTCTTGAAAAAAATGGATGAAAACACCCTATAATGTTTCCAGAATTCATCTCTGGTTGGTCTGCTTGTAGGTGATTTTAATTTTTTTCCCTTTAATATTTTTTCTTTAATTTCTTTTTTTTTTTTTTTACTTTTTTAAAATAAAATTTTTATTTTAGAATACTTTTAGATTTACAGAAAACTTGTGAAGTTGATATGGAGAGGTCCCATATGCTCCACACCCAGTTTCCCCTATTATTAACATCTTAATATTAGTATATTTGTCACAGTTAATGAGCTAGTACTGATACATTCTTATTGACTAAAGTCCGTACTTTATTAAGGTTTCCTTAGTTTTTACCTAATGCCCTTTTTCTCTTCCAGGATGCCAACAAGGATGCAGCATTACATTTAGTTGCTATGTCTCCGTAGGCTCCTCTTGGCTGTGACAGTTTCTCACACTTCCCTTGTTTTGATGACCTTGACAGTTTTTTTTCCAGCTTTATTGACATATAACATCGTGTAAGTTTAAGGTGTACAATGTGTTGATTAGACACCCATATATTGCAATATGATTACCGTCGTAGTGATAGCTATCACCTCCACCAAGTCACATAATTATCGTTTCTTTTTTATGGTGAAAACATTTAAGATTTACCCTCTTAGTGACATTCAAGTATATAATACAGTATTGTTAACTATAATTACAATGATATTCATTAGATTTCCAGAACGTATTCATCTTCTAATTAGAAGTTTGTGCTCTTTGACCAACATCTCCAAATTTACCCCACCCCCCAGCCTCTGGCAACCACCAATCTACTGTCTGTTTCTACAAGTTCAGCTTTTTTAGATTCCACCTAAAAGTGACATGATATAATATTTGTCTTTCTTTGTCTGACTAATTTCACTTAGCATAATGCCGTCAAGGTCCATCCATGTTGTTGCAAATGGCAGGAATTCCTTCTTTCTCATGGCTGAATAATATTCCATTGGTCACATATACCACATCTTCTTCATTCATTCATCCACCAGTGAACTTTTAGGTTGTTTCCGCCTCTTGCCTATTGTGAATAACACTGCAATAAACATGGGAGTGCAGACATCTCTTCAATATCGTGATTTCATTTCCTTTGGATATATATCCAGAAGTGAGATTGCTTGATCATATGGTTGTTCTATTTTTAATTTTTTGAGGAACCTCCATACTGTTTTCCACAGTGGCTATACCAATTTACATTCTCACCAACAGTGCACAGTGTTCTCATTTCTTCACGTACTCACCAACACTTGTTATCTCTTGTCTCTTTTTTTTTTTTTAATTTTTTGTTTATTGCAGTAACACTGGTTTATAACATTGTATAAATTTCAGGTGTACATCATTATACTTCTATTTCTGCATAGATTACATCATGTTCACCACCCAAATACTAATTACAACCCATCACCACACACATGTGCCAAAGTATCCCTTTCGCCCTCCTCTCTCCCCCCTTCCCCTCTGGTAACCACCAATCCAATCTCTGTCTCTATGTGTTTGTTTATTGTTGTTATTATCTACTATTTAATGAAGGAAATCATACGATATTTGACCTTCTCCCTCTGAGTTATTTCACTTTGCATAATACCCTCAAGGTCCATCCACGTTGTCACAAATGGCTGGATTTCGTCGTTTCTTATGGCTGAGTAGTATTCCATTGTGTATATATACCACATCTTCTTTATCCATTCGTTCCTTGATGGGCACTTAGGTTGCTTCCAAGTCTTAGCTATTGTGAATAACGCTGCAATGAATGCAGGGGTGCATGTGTCTTTACACATTGGTGTTTTCAAGTTCTTTGGATAAATAGCCAACAGTGGAATAGCTAGATCATATGGTAGTTCTATCCTTAATTGTTTGAGGAATCTCCATACTGTTTTCCATAGTGGCTGCACCAGTTTGCACTCCCACCAGCAGTGTATGAGAGTTCCCTTCTCCCCACATCCTTTCCAACACATGTTGTTTCTTGTCCTGTTAATTATAGCCATTCTGACGGGTGTGAGGTGATATCACACTGTAGTTTTGACATTTCTGTTCAGGTCTTTTGCCCATTTTTTAATTGGGTTGTTAGTTTTTTTGTTGTTGAGATGCATGAGTTCTTTACATATTTTGGAGATTAACCCCGTATCAGATGTATGGTTTGCAAATATCTTCTCCCAATAGTTAGGTTGTCTTTTTGTTTTGTTGATGGATTCCTTTGCTGTGCAGAAGCTTTTTAGTTTGATGTAGTCCCATTTATTTTTTCTATTGTTTCTCTTGCCCAGTCAGACATGATGCTTGAAAATATGTTGCTAAGACCAATGTCGAAGAGCATACTGCCTGTGTTTTCTTCTAGAAGTTTCATAGTTTCAGGACTTACATTCAAGTCTTTAATCTATTTTGAGTTAATTTTTGTGTATGGTGTAAGGTAAGGGTCTACTATCATTTTTTTGCATATGGCTATCCAGTTTTCCCAACACCATTTGTTGAAGAGACTTTCTTTTCTCCATTGTATGTTCTTGGCTTCTTTGTCAAAGATTAGCTGTCCATAGACGTGTGGGTTTATTTCTGGGCTTTCGATTCTATTCCATTGATCTGTGTGTGTTTTTGTGCCAGTACCATGCTGTTTTGGTTACTATAGCTTTGTAGTATATTTTGAAATCAGGGAGTGTGATACCTCCAGCTTTTGTTCTTTTTTCTCAGGATTCCTTTAGCTATTCGGGGTGTTTTGTTGTTCCATATAAATTTTAGGATTCTTTGTTCTATTTCTGTAAAAAATGTTGTTGGAATTTTGATAGGGATTGCATCGAATCTATAGATGGCTTTAGGAAGTACGGACATCTTAACTATGTTAATTCTTCCAAACTGAGAGCACGGAATATCTTTCCATTTCTTTGTGTCTTCTTCAATTTCTTTCAGAAATGTTTTATAGTTTTCGGTGTACAGATCTTTCACCTCTTTGGTTAAGTTTATTCCTAGGTATTTTATTCTTTTTGTTGCAATTGTAAATGGGATTATATTCTTAATTTCTCTTTCTGCTACTTCGTTGTTAGTGTACAGAAATGCAACTGATTTTTGTATGTTGATTTTGTATCCTGCAACTTTACCATATTCGTTTATTACTTCTAAAAGTTTTCTGGTGGATTCTTTAGGGTTTTCTATATATAAAATCATGTCATGTGCAAATAGTGACAGTTTCACTTTTCCTTTCCAATTTGGATCCCTTTTATTTTTTTTTCTTGCCTGATTGCTCTGGCTAGGACTTCCAGTACTATGTTAAATAGGACTGGTGTCAGTGGGCATCCTTGTCTGGTTCCTGTTCTTAGAGGGATAGCTTTCAGTTTTTCACCATTGAGGATGATATTAGCTGTGGGTTTGTCATATATGGCCTTTATTATGTTGAGGTACTTTCCTTCTATCCCCATTTTATTCAGAATTTTTAGCATAAATGGATGCTGTATCTTGTCAAATGCTTTCTCTGCATCTACTGAGATAATCATGTGATTTTCATTCTTCATTTTATTAATGTGGTGTATTACGTTGATTGATTTGCAAATGTTGAACCATCCCTGCATACCTGGAATAAATCCCACTTGATCATGGTGTATAATCTTTTTAACGTATTGTTGTATGCGATTTGCTAGTATTTTGTTGAGGATTTTTGCATCGATGTTCATCAGTGATATTGGCCTGTAATTTTCTTTTTTTTGTGTGTTGTCCTTGTTTGGTTTTGGTATCAGGGTAATGTCGGCTTCGTAGAATGAGTTAGGGAGCTTCCCCCTCTCCTCAAATTTGGAAGAGTTTGAGAAGGATAGGTATTAAGTCTTCTTTGAATGTTTGGTAGAATTCACCATGGAAGCCTTCTGGTCCTGGACTTTTATTTTTGGGGAGTTTTGTGATTACTGTTTTGATCTCCTTACTGGTGATTGGTCTATTCAAATTCTCTACTTCTTCTTGATCCAGTTTTGGAAGGTTGTATGATTCTAAGAATTTATCCGTTTCTTCCAGATTGTCGAATTGGTTGGCATATAGCTTTTCATAGTATTCTCTTATAATCTTTTGTATTTCTGAGGTATCTGTTGTAATTTCTCCTCTTTCATTTCTGATTTTACTTATATGTACCTTCTCTCTTTTTTTCTTGATGAGTCTAGCTAAAGGTTTGTCAATTTTGTTGATCTTTTCAAAGAATCAGCTCTTGGTTTTATTAATTTTTTCTATTTTTTTTTAGTCTCTATTTCATTTATTTCTGCCCTGATTTTTATTATTTCCCTTCTTCTACTGATTTTGGGCTTTGTTTGTTCTTCTTTTTCCAGTTCCTTTAGGTGCATTGTTAGATTGTTTATTTGAGCTTTTTCTTGTTTGTTGAGATAGGCCTGTATTGCTATAAACTTCCCTCTTAGAACTGCTTTTGCTGTATCCCATAAATTCTGGCATGTCATATTTTCATTTTCATTTGTCTCCAGGTATTTTTTGATTTCTTCTTTGATTTCCTCATTGACCCAGTCGTTGTTCAGTAGCATTTTGTTTAATCTCCACATATTTGTGGCTTTTCTGATTTTCTTCCTATAGTTGATTTCCAGTTTCATACCGTTGTGGTCAGAAAAGGTGCTTGGTATTATATCAATCTTCTTAAATTTATGGAGACTTGTTTTGAGGCCTAATATGTGATCAATCCTGGAGAATGTTCCATGTGCATTTGAAAAGAACGTGTATTCTTCGGTTTTTGGATGGAATGCTCTGTATATATCTACTAGGTCCATCTGTTCTAGTGTGTCGTTTAAGGCCAATGTTTCTTATTGATCTTCTGTTTGGATGATCTATCCGTTGGTGTAAGTGAGTGTTAAAGTCCCCTACTATTATTGTGTTACTGTCTATTTCTGTTTTTATGTCTGTTAATAATTGCTTTATATATTTAGGTGCACCTACACTGGGTGCGTAGATATTTACAAGTGTTATATCCTCTTGTTGGATTGTTCCCTTGATCATTATGTAATGCCCTTCTTTGTCTCTTTTTACAGTTTTTGTTTTAAAGTCTATTTTGTCTGATATGAGTACTGCTACCCCAGCTTTCTTTTCGTTGCCATTTGCGTGGAGTATCTTTTTCCATCCCTTCACTTTCAGTTTGTGAGTGTCTTTAGGTCTGAAGTGTGTCTCTTGTATGCAGCATATATATGGGTCTTGGTGTTTTATCCAATCAGCCACCCTATGCCTTTTAATTGCAGCATTTAGTCCATTGACGTTTAAAGCAGCTATTGATAAGTATGTAATTACTGCCATTTTTTAACTTTTTTTCCTCAATTTTTTAGTAGTCCTTCTCTGTTCCTTCTTCTTCTATACAGAATTGATGGTCTCTTTAGTTTGACCTCTGTCTGAAAGCTCTACTCTTTAACTCCCCTCCTCCCTCATTTTATGTTTTTGATATCATATCTAACCTCATTTTTGTGCATTTGTATCCATTGCCCTCTTATCATGGAAATAGATAATTTTTCCTATTTGTGATCTTCTCTTTTCCCCTTAAATCAGTCCCTTTAACATTTCTTGTCGCACTGGTTTCTTGGTGACAAACTCCTTTAATTTTTGCTTGTCTGGGAAATTTTTGATGTCTCCTTCCATTTTGAATGAAATTCTTGCTGGGTAGAGTATTCTTGGATGTAAGTTTTTTCCTTTTAGCACTTTAAATATATCCTGCCACTCTCTTTTAGCCTGTAAGGTTTCTGCTGAGAAGTCAGCTGATAGCCTTATGGGGTTTCCTTTGTACGTAACTTGTCTTTCTCTGGCGGCTTTTAGGATTCTCTCTTTATCTTTAATTCTAGACATTTTGATTATGATGTGTCTTGGTGTGGGCCTCTTTGGATTTATCTTGTTTGGGGCTTTCTGTGCTTCCTGTACCTGGATGTCTGCTTCCTTCCTTAGGTTAGGGAAGTTTTCAACTATTATTTCTTGAAATAGATTCTCTGCCCCTTTATCTCACTCTTCTCCTTCTGGGACACCTATAACATGGATGTTAGTGTGCTTGATGTTGTCCCAGAGGTCCTTTAGACTGTCCTCACTCTTTTTAATTCTTTTCTCTTTTACCTGTTCAGCTTGGGTAATTTCTTCTAGTCTTTCGTCTAGCTCGCAGATCCGTTCTTCTGTATCTTCTACTCTGCTTTTGAGTCCCTCTAGCGAATTTTTCATTTCCAGTATCGTATTCTTCATTTCTGATTGGTTCTTTTTTATATCTTCCATTTCTTTGTTGACATTCTCACTGAGTTCATCTATTCTTCTCCCCACATCAGTGAGCATCCTTAACACTCTTAGTTTGAACTCTCTGTCAGGTAGGTTGCTCATTTCTGTTTCACTTAGTTCCTTTTCTGGGGTTTTGTCCTGTTTCCTTACTTGGAATGTATTCCTTTGCCTCCTCATTTTGCCTCTTTCCCTGTGCTTGTGTCTACGTATGAGGTAGGTCAGCTATGTCTCCTGCTCTTGGATAGGTGACCTTATACAAGTGATGCCTTAGGAGGCCTGCAGTACACTTCCCTCAGTTCTCAGTGTTCCAGGGGTGACCCCTATGTTGGCTACGTGTGTCCTTCTGTTGTAGCCTGTTTGCTCTCCCTGTATGTGCCCAGGTAGGCTGAGTTATGCTCCTGGCCAGCTGTTGAAATGCTCAGCTGCTTGTAGTTGTTGTGGGCCCTTCAGTCTCTTTATCAGGTGTGGGGAGCCCTAGCACAGTTGGCTGCAAGTTCTAATACCACATTTGTGTTGCAGTATTTCTTTTAAGTGAGTAGGCCCCCAGCGTGGCAGGTTGTTAGGCTCAGGGCCTTACAATTGCTATAAGCCTCCAGCCTTTAGGTCTCTTGTCAGCTCTCTGAGGATTGCAGCTGTGTGGGGCTGGCCTCAGGCACAGGAGCACCCAATTGTTTCAGACTTTGGAAGGTGGGGCAAACCCCCTATGTGGGTCTTTGAGAAGCACAAGTCTTCTGCAGCTGACAAGCCCTGCCACCCACAGGTCCACACACACAGTCAACACAGTCCTGCCCCGTGCGCGCGCCGCGAACTCCCGAAGTGGACCCAGTCTCTCCACGGTAGGAGCCCCACACACTCCACCACCGCCCCACACTCTCCACCCGCTCCTTGTGCACACCCTGCCCTGCTGAAGTTGGCTCAGTTGCCAGGCTGCAGAGAATCCAGTCACCAATCTATGCAGGCCCACAAGTTGCCTGAGGGCTTGTTGTTGGGTGGGGCCAGTCTCTAGGGTGGGCTGCCTGCCCTGGCTGAGCTGGATTAAATCGGTGCTCTAGCGGGTGGGGCACACTCTGGGCTAGCAGGCCCCAGGGAGAACTCCAATGGTATCTGTGTCAGCACGCCCACACCAGGCCACAAAAATGGCCGCCGCCAATGTCCCAGTCCCTGGAGAGGTCTCGCCTCTCACCGAGATGCACTCAGGGCCTATCAGGTGAGTCTCTTTTCACCAAAGCACTGTGCACCTTTCTTTCTGGTGATTTTAGGATGCTTTCTGAAACGGGTGAGTTTGCATGTGGGCACTTTAAGAGCCGGTTTTAATTTCTTTGTGAGCCAGGTTTTCTGGGGCTACTCCCCAATGTTTTAGTAGCAGGAAAAGTCAGATATTATGCCACTCGTCTCGATTGTGCTGGGTCCACAAAATGCCTACAGTGGGGGCACTCCCGGCTCAGGGTCCCGCTCCTCCAGGGAGGGCTGTGTACATTTGGGCTGCTCCCGGGCGGCCGTGAAGCTGGCGGCTTGTGAAGGCGGCATTTTTTCTCCCTCCAGAAGGGAGTTTCTGCCTCTTCCACTTCAATTAGGATTGTCCTTTGTTGCAGGAGTTCCTCTTATCCAGTTTTCAGTTCTGTCTCAGGGGTAATTTTTCCACGAGTAGTTGTAAATTGGCTGTGTCTGCGGGAAGAGGTGAGTTCAGAGTCTGCTTATGCCGCCATCTTGACTTCTCCCCTCTTTAATTTCTAAAGTAGCCACAATGAGCATATACTTCTTTTAGCCTAAGAAGAATAAAAAAATCTTGTTTAAAAGAGTGAACTAGAGGATAGGCCAGCTGGGATGACGTATTCCTTTCAGAGCCAGAACAACTGTGGCAGATTGAGTCTGGGCTCTGTTATCTCAGTTCTTCCTGCCTCTAGCCCTCTCCACCCCCACAGCCGTCATCTGATCCAAGGACACATCTGCAGGCTCAGCAAATGGAGAAACATGTGGCTGGCCAACCCTCGAGGAGATCCCTGCCTAGCAACTCTAGCCATCTCTATTCAAATGCAGTCCCACTTTGGGGGAAGGGAGCTCTTCTTCAGCCACATGCTTACAAGGCGGGAACCTGGGAGCACTCCATGACTTCACCAGCCCCACATCTTGCACATTAAGTCATGCCCAACTGTCCCTCTAGATGTCTTTTAAACCATTTCTCTTCTCCCTGTCTCCATGACATACCTTTGGTCCAGGTCACTCCTTGTCTCCCTGGATTTTGCAATGATCTCCTAACCTGTCTTCCCCCGTCCCATTCTGGCTTCTGATGCACTCTGTGCTTGCAGCCAGAGGGATCTTCTTAAGAGAAAAATCTCACCACATCACTCTCTCTGCTACACACCAGTCAATGCCCCTTAGGGTGAAGACCACTCTCCTTGGCATTTATTGGAGGTTCCAATCAACCCAGCCTCTGCCCACCAATCTTGCTCTCTTGTAGCTCCTCCTACTCAAGGAGTTTCACCTCTCTGAGCCCTTGTGGAGTGGGTATCTTATGATATGAGCCTCTCTGAGCCCTTATGAATGGATATCATTATAGTTTCTACCTTAAATGAGATAACACATATAGAGTTCTTAGCAGATGCTCGGTACATAGTGGGTCCCAAGAAAGTAGGATTCTTCCCAAGACCATTTTCTAGGCACAGTTCAGTATCTCCCAGGACCCTCCTGAGTGCCAGACACTATGCTGGGGCAACAGTAATGTGCAAAGTAGACTGGGTCTCTATCCAGCAATTCCACTTCTGGGTGTATACCCAAGAGAATTGAAAGCAGGCTCTCAAAGAGATATTTGTACACCCATGTTCTTAGCAACGTTATTCACAGTAGCCAAGAGGCAGAAGCAACTCGAGTATCCATTGATGAATGAATGAATAAACAACGTGTGGTATATCCATACAATGAAACATTATTCAGCCTTCAAAAGGAAGGAAATTCTGACACATGCTACAATATGAATGGACTTTGAAGACATTATGCTAAGTGAAATAAGCCAGTCATAAAAAGACAAATATTGTATGATTCCACTTCTGTGAGGTCCCCAGAGTAGTCAAATTCGTAGAGAGAAAGTAGAATGGGGGTTGCCAGAGGCTGGGGTAGGGCAGAATGGGGAATTGTTTTTTAATGGGTATAGAGTTTCAGTTTTGTGAGGTGAAAAGGCTTCTGGAGATGAATGGTGGTCCTGTTTGCACAACAATGTGAATATACTTAACACTACTGAACTGTACACTTAAAAGTGATTAAGAAGGCAAATTTTTTTTTTTTTTGTGAGGAAGATCAGCCCTGAGCTAACATCCATGGTAATCCTCCTCTTTTTACTGAGGAAGACCAGCTCTGAACTAACATCCATTGCCAACCCTCCTCCTTTTTTTTTTTTTTTCCCCAAAGCCCCAGTAGATAGTTGTATGTCATAGTTGCACATCCTTCTAGTTGCTGTATGTGGGACGCGGCCTCAGCATGGCCGGAGAAGTGGTGCATCGGTGCACGCCCGGATCCGAACCCGGGCCGCCAGCAGCGGAGTGCGCGCACTTAACCACTAAGCCACGGGGCCGGCCCTAAGAAGGCAAATTTTATATTACGTGCATTTCACCACAATAAACAAAACAAAACAGACAGAGTCTCTGCTTTCCATACTTGTCACACGCACTTCTTGGAGGCCACACTCTCAAGGGCCAGTCTTGGAGCTGTGGATCCCTTGGCCTGAAAGACCTCCCTTCCCATTGCCCCTCCTTCCTTATTCTTCTACCTTTTCAGGACACTTCCTCCAGGAAGCCTTTTCTGACCCTTCCCAGAATAAGGGAAGTGGTGGGCTTGTGCTGGCTTTCACAGGCTCACAAGAGCCACTTGTGTTCATCTCTTCCCAACTCCACATTCGGTAACATCACATTGTGAGCTTGAAATCAGCCACAGCGGGAGTATTTACACCATGGAAATTGGCAAACACTGCAAATTATGGTTTTGTTTCCCTGGAGAGCCAGTTGTTAAGCATTTCCCAGCCCACCACTGTGTGGTTTCCTCTGCTGCTCAAGCATCATATCCTCCTCTGATGATAACCACTAGCTCATTCATATGCTGTTGCAATGTCTCTCATCCCTGTTAGACTATAAACTTCGCTAAGACAGAGGCGAGGGATGCAGCTGGTGAGTGGTGGAACCAGGGCGTGAAGGGACCTGCTTTACCCTGCTTCCTAGGGGATATTTTCTGGTTAAACAATTCATCCTGTTGATGGCTACCATAACTTCAGTCTGCCTTTCTGGAAATTGACAACATGATAATAACGGTGGAAATAATGGTTATAGCTGCTATTGTGGATTGCAATATTCCTTTAGCCTTTTGCTCTTACAGAACACTTACCCCACCCAGGGTAACCTTCTCCCACCTTCCACTTCACGTGCAATGCTCCAGCCACACTGGGTTCCTTTCCATCCAATGTTGTTCTCTCCAGGGTCTTCACACTCACTCTCCCTCTTCGTGGTATGTTCTTCCCAGACCTTCACCTGGCTTCTCATCTAGGCTTTGGCTTAAATGTCACCTCTTTAGAGGGTCCTTTTCTGAGAACTGTAGCTAGAATAGCCCCTTACACCCTCCAACAATGTCTGTCACTCCATCAGTGGCCCCATCTCCATAACTAACAACCATTCTTTTATGTGGATAACTGACATCTTCTCTAGGTTATGTGTAAAGTGATATACAAACCAGCTTCAAGATCCCTCCTCCCCATCCTTCTGAAGCCTCTCCTGTGTAGAAATTTCAGAGGAATCGGCAGGTTACCTGTTTTATTATCTTTATTAAGATTTTTAATTGTAGTAAAAAACATAAAATTTACCATCTTAACCATTTTTAAGTATCCAATTCAGTAGTAGTGTGTATATTCACACTGTTGGGAAACAGATCTCCAGACGTTTTTCATCTTACAAATCTGAAATGCTGTACCATTTAAAAACAACTCCTGGGACTGGCCCGGTGGCGCAAGTGGTTAGGTGCGCGCCCTCTGCTGCGGCGGCCCAGGGTTCACTGGTTCGGATCCCGGGTGTGCACCGACGCACTGCTTGTAGAGCCATGCTGTGGCGGCATCCCATATAAAGTGGAGGAAGATGGGCACGGATGTTAGCCCAGGGCCAGTCTTCCTCAGTAAAAAGAGGAGGATTGGCATTGGATGTTAGCTCAGTGCTGATCTTCCTCACAAAAAAAAAAAAAACAACTCTCCATTTCTCCCCTCCCTCCAGCTCCTGGTAGCCACCATTCTACTTTCTATTTCTATTAATTTGAATACTCTAGGTGTCTCATAGAAGTGGAGTCATACAATATTTGTCTTTTAGTGACTGGCTTCTTTCACTTAGCGTAATGTCCTTAAGGTTCATCCATGTTGTAGCATGAGACAAGACTTCCTTCCCTTTCAAGGCTGAATAATATTCCATTGTATGGACAGACCACGTTTGCTTATCCCTGTGTCCATTAATAGACACTTGAGTTGCTTCCGCCTCTTAGTTACTGTGAATAGTGCTGCTGTGAACATGGATGTGATACCGGCTCAACACGAACTTGACATAAAAAAGCCATTTTTGCAGAAAGGGGGCCATATTGTAACTACGTATAACCTCTAAATAATTAACCCAGGTGGACATACTCTGGCTTGCGTGTAGGCTAGGTAATAAATAACGGAAACATAAAGAAAACTGCATGCATTTTGACTTATGACCCCCTACTTAGCTTTATACCTCCCAGCTGCTATAAAACAGTAACTTTGTTCTTTTGAGTTTCTTAAAAATGTAACGACCCCCAGTCTATGGAGCCAGATGGACAACCTTCTTGACTCTCTCCTCCAATGACCCCTGGAGAGAGATTCTGTGCTGGCATATATCATCAATGACAGCTGAAAGGTCTGGTGTGGCACCCCCCCAGTGTACAGTGCCAGATGGTGTGGTGACCCCCAGTCTGCAGCGCCAGATGGTCAACATTCTGGATGCCTCCTCTATAGCCCACTAGCCCTATACAACTGCTTCAAGATTCTGTATTCTCTTTAAGACAGTTCTTTAGGACACGAGTCCACCGTCTTCCGATTAGCCGGCTTTTCATGTAATAGAAGTCCTTTCTCTACCACCGTCTTGCCTCTTGACGGACTGGCTTTTGTCTTATGGCAAACAGATCATGCCCTTTGTGTGGCAACAGATGTGCAAATATCTCTTTGAGACCCTGCTTTCATTTCTTTTGGATATACACCCAGGAGTGGGATTGCTTGGTCATAAGGTAGTTCTATTTTTATTTTTTTGAGGAGTCTCCCTACTGTTTTCCATAGCAGCTGCATCGTTTTATAATCCCACCAGTGGTGCACAAGGGTTCCAATTTCTCCACATCCTTGGCAACATTTGTTATTTTCTTTCTTTCTTTTTTTTTTTTTTTTTTTTGGTGAGGAGGATTAACCCTGAGCTAACATCTGTTGCCAATCCTCCTCTTTTTGCAAGGGAAGATTGGCCCTGGGCTAGCATCCATGCCCACCCTCCTCTACTGTATATGTGGGATGCTGCCACAGCATGGCTTGATAAGTGATGCATATGTCCACGCCCAGGATCTGAACCTGCGAACCCTGGGCCGCCGAAGCAGAGCACGCAAACTTAACCACTACACCACCAGGCAGGCCCCTTTCTTTCTTTTTTCAATAATAACCATCCTAATGGATGAAGTGATATCTCATTGTAGTTTTGATTTGCATTCTCTGATGATTATAATGTTGAACATCTTTTCATGTACTTGTTGTCCATCATCTTTGGAGAAATGTCTATTGAAGTCCTTTGCCCTTTTTTTTTTTTTTTTTTTGTGAGGAGCTCAGCCCTGTGCTAGCATCTGTCAGTCCTCCTCTTTTTTTGCCAAGGAAGACTGGCCCTGGGCTGACATCCATGCCCATCTTCCTCCACTTTATATGGGACACCACCACAGCATGGCTTGCCAAGCAGTGCGTGGGTGCGTGCCCGGGATCCGAACCAGCGAACCCCGGGCCGCCACAGCGGAGAGCACACACTTAACCGCTCACGCCACCAGCCCTGCCCCCTTTGCCCATTTTTTAATTGGATTTATTTATTTACTTTTTGTTGAGTTTAGGAGTCCTTTACACATGGTGGATATTAACCACTTATCAGTGATATCATTTGCAAGTACTTTCTCTCATTCCGTAGGTCACCCTTTCACATTGTTGGTGGTTTCCTTTGATGCACAAACATTTTTAAGGAAGTTGGAGTCCCACTTGTCTCTTTTTGCCCCTGTTGCCTGAATGTTTGGTGTCACATCCAAGAAATCACTGCCTGTCTCCATTCATTCGAAAAATTATCTTGACTTTATTTGCCAGAGTCCCCACTCCCTACCTCACCCCCTCCAGGAGCAAAAGAAGGTATCATCATGAGCTCCCCTGACTCCCCAGAATTTAGCGTGGTGCCTGTGACACAGGCACGGAAAACACTTGTTAAATGAGTGAATGCTCCATTGTTGGTGTCTGATAGAACTTTATTTATAGTGTGCACCTGACTGTCCCAGGCAGGGTCTCTGAATTCCTCTGATCAGCACAACAGAGGGAGAATAGGGGCTTCCAGATAGGTCCCCCCGTCACTGTCCTGTAGTATGGCATCTAAGGGACAATCTATAGCTCCTGGTGCCCCAGAGGGCTCTGCACCAGGCTGGGACCTGGGAGCCATCTTGCTCGTTGATATGCAGGGCGAACGGGGTGCGAGCCTTCTGCGCCTCTCTCCTGGCTCCCCTCCTCTGGAATGCAGGAAGCTGAGGCCTTCTGGGGGCTTAGGGAAGGCTGAGGCTGAGTGAGGCTGGTGGGGAGGATGCAGCAAGTCCCGGGTCTAGCCGGAATCCTCACTGAAGCTGGAGACAAGCCTCATTGGGTCTCCTCCCCTAGAAGGAGATGGAAGTGGAGGCAGAGTCTCTGTGTACCCCATTCCTGGGTATGGAAATATCTACAAGGTCTGTGCCCACCCACTTCTTGAATATGAAAACATTAATAGGGTCAAGGCCTCCCCCCTTCCTGGATATGGAAACAGTAACACTTTCTTTCCCTTCCTAGCCAGGCTGCATTCCCTAGACCTCACTGGCGCAGAAATTCTGTCACTTGGGTGTTGGGCAGGGGGCTCAGACAGCCCCCTTTGCTGAGGCGGGAGACCAGGGGTCTGGGTGACAAGGTTTCTTCCCGGCTCTTGCAAGGGCCTCCAGCCCCAGCTGGAGGGATTAAGGAGAGGAGGCTCCTGGCGCCCCTCAGTCTGGTGTGGCTGCCGGGGAGAGTCCCAGGAGAGACTGAGTGGGCTGGAGGCCTGGAGGCTCCCAGATCAGTTGGAGGCCTGAAGGTCATTAGAGCTGCGGCCTTCAAATGAGCTTACTTGGAACCTTGGAGGCATGCAGGCCCTTCAAGGCGGGAAGAAAGGCAGATTGTTTGAGAGAAGCAATTTCCCAGAGAGGCGCCCTGGGGTCTCCTTTCACGGGAGACTTCACAAATGAAGAGCATGCCTCTCCCCCAGCCCCTAATCTTACGGGGCATTGTCCTGGGGCTCAAGAAAACCCTCAGGATCCCAAACCTAGAGACAATTAGAAATACTGTTTAAAGCAGAAGGGAGCGCAAATGCTGGAATTTGCTTCCGACAGATCAAGGTTAATGCGTCAAGTAAAAGGAATATATCGAAAATAATGCAGTGTCTTCTGTTTTCCAGGACATTCATCTGGACATGTAGGAGAAAGGCTTTCATTAGCTTTTGCTGAAGGATGATTGCGTATTGTAGCTCCATCTTCGATATTCAATAAATATTCAATTCACTGTTGATCGTGTCTCTGTCAGTTTATTCCTACAAAGTATTAGTTCATAGAGTCAACTGAAATGGGGACCATGTTGTAGATCCTACAATAAGTGATGGAAAATCTACCATAAGATTATTATATATTATGGAGCTGGCCCGGCGGCATAGCGGTTAAGTGCGCGTGCTCCACTGCGGCAGCCCAGGGTTCGGATCCTGGGCATGCACTGACGCAGCGCTTGTCAAGCCATGCTGTGGTGGTGTCCCATATAAAGTAGAGGAAGATGGGCACAGATGTTAGCCCAGGGCCAGTCTTCCTCAGCAAAAAAGAGGAGGATTGGCGACAGATGTTAGCTCAGGGCTAATCCCACACACACACACACACACACACACACACACACAGATTATTATATATTATTAGTATTTATTATTATATAATTTTATATAAGATTATTATATTCATATATAATTATGTATAAGGTTATTATATATGTTTTACATAAATTATTATAATGTAATAATAATCTACAATAAGTGAGGGACATGTTCCTTTTGTAAACCCTGCACTTTCCTGATAACTTTCTTCTGAATTTCGTGGAATATTGACTCATTCTAGCAATAAGTAACAATTGAATACTGTCTCATTCTAGCAATAAGTAACAATTAAATACTGTCTTGTTCTAGCAATAAGTAACAATTGAAGACTGTCTCAGTCTAGCAATAAGTAACGTGCATCAAGGATAAGTAGGTGAGCTAAGTGTTCTCTCAGTGTGTTCTCACAATAACCCTTTGGTCAGATACTTTCAGAGGTCCTTTTTTTTCATGTAGGGAAACTGAGTCACGAAGGGGCGAGGTAATTTGTGCAATAGCTGGCACACAGCAGAGCAAAGATTTGAAGCCAGGTGGTTTGGGAGGGATAGTCCTGGTTCTCAACCACAGCACAGCATGGCCTCCATGCTGAAGAGTTGCGCCAGTTGAAGATCAGTGTTCAAGGTAGGGCAATTTGGGGCTCCACTTGGTGCCACATACTGTTTAAGTCAAAAATGAGCTGCCACATTCTTCTGACACTGCCTTCATCCCGCACCTGGGCCCTGGCAGCCTTCCTTCTCCTGTTGCTGTGTGTAAACTGCTCTGCTCCTCTCTAAGGACACCCTCTCCACTTGGATCCTATTCTCCTCCTGTTCAAGAGCATCATTCTCACATCCTCCCCTTCTCTTGCATCACCAGAATTTCCTCCTCCACTGGAATATTCCAGTCAGTCCACAGGCATGCCGTAATACATCCCATCCTAAAAAGTACACCTCAGCCCCTTATCTCTATTTGGTACTGCGCCATCTGTCTTCTCGCCCTTAGAGCTAACCCTACAGTCCCTCTCTCTACTTCCATGTCACTCTTTCTCTCTAAACCCCATTCCAATCAAGCTTCCATCCACACTGCCCTACTGAAAGGCCCCCAATAACCTCCACGTTGACAAATCCAATAGTTGAGTTTCAGGTCTCAGAAGTACTTGACAGTTTATCAACCCCTCCTTAGTTGAGTCAAGATGCAACACTGAATTGGCTTCACCAGACCTCCGTGACAGTGCTCTCTTCTGACTTTCCTCCACCTCGGTGACCACACCGTAGTAGCCAGCTTCCAGGATGGCCCCCAATCATCCTCACTGCCTGGAATTCATTCCCTTGTGGCCTTACTTGGATGATGTGCCCATCCCTGAACCAATCACCGAAGCCAAGAGGATATGCTGCTCTCCTTGGCCAGACCTGGGTCCTGTGCCCACCCCTGGAGTCTGAGGGGTGGGGATCAGTACCCCCTGAACCATAGGAAACAAGAGTGAGAGAAAGGGTTGGCCCAGAAGAGTTGTTGTGAATGCTTGGCAGGCAAAGACAACATAAGGGGCTGGAGACATGGTGGCTTTTATGAGAAAAGCAAAGATCGCAGTGTGTTCAGATGGTGAAATACACGTCAGCCTAATTCCGATCCACATTCGTGTTTTCCCTCTTCACTCATACATTTCTAGTGGAAGAGCAAATGTTTCTCTCGCTTCTTTCTATTCGTCATTCAGCAAGCGGAGGCTCTTCATAGTTTACACTCATCTGGGGCTGACTAGACGTGGGGCACGGTTTTGTGTATTTTGCATAGAGTTTCTTACTGCATCCTCTGAGCAATCCTATGAGGTCATACTTTTTTTTTTTTTTTTTTTACCCTCACTTCTGCTTCACAGATGAAGAATCTAAAGTACAGAGAAGTTAAGTAACTTGTTTACAGGCACACAGCAAGTAATTTACAGGGCCAGAATTGGAGTTGAGGTGGTGTAACTCCAGATCCCATCCCTTAACCACCGTATGTTAAGCTGTGTCTCTGGAATTCCATTCATTTTGAACAGAATTTTCACCCAGCATGGCATACTGGGCAGAAGTGTCCCTTTACAGATAGTTCCCTCAAAGAGCAGCAGTTCATCCATTAAGATCAATTTGTCAAGTATGTATGGAGGTGCATCACTGGAGGGTGGTTCCTTCTGGGGGTCCTCTAGGACTCTCCTGGTGCAAGGGAAGGGAGCCCAATTTAGTTCACCTTAAGCTCTCCCACCACGAATTTGGGTTTTCAATTGGCACACGTGGCCACTCAGTAGAATGACAGGGGCGCAGCTGGTCTGAAGTTTGCGAATGACAGAAACAACTCAGACTAGTTCAGGCAAAGAGGGGGAATTCTTGGCTCCGGTAACAACATCACAGAGAGGGAAGGGGTGTAGCTGTCCCCAGGGTGCTGGACTGCAGCCAGCAGCTGTCTTTCTACCACTTGAGTCTGCATGCTGGCAGTGTGCTGTCACGCAAGGCTTCCCCATGAGGTCAGAATGCTGCTATTCCTAGATTATCCATCTGCGAGGAGGAGTCTTGCTTCCCTAGTCCTTAGAAGAAGATTCTTAACTGCCCTGGCTTGGCCCATATGCTCACCCCGTGGTCAGGGCACACAGAATACTATGATAGGCCACCTTTGGTGGAATATGGGAAGAAGAGAAGCAGCCCCCAAAATAAGGGGCAAGGTTAGTATCCCCAAAGAAACATAGATCAAACCATGAATATCCACCTTGGGCACCGAATCTCGTTTGTGGGGTCTCAGGACCTCCTTCCTGGTGGAAGTAATCTGTGTGATGCGGCTTCAAAACTGAGCAGGAACTTGTTGCAAAGAAGAGAATGGGAGGAAGGAGCATTTGGGTTGAGGGTGGGCATGTGCAAAAGTCTAGGGGTGAGAGAGTTGAGGCAACCAGAAGTGTTTTATTCTCACTAGTACGTAGAGGCAGTTCTGGTGGCAGAAAGTGAAGAGTGGCTGCAGAGAAGACCACAGGGAGCCTCACAGAGCCTGAACTTGATCTCAAAGACACTGTTATGTTTTGGATGGGTGTAGTGGACATAACCAGTACTCATTCTGTTACAAAACCCCCTTTTCCTTTTGGAGAATCCCCTCTCCAACCCTCTCAGTGTATGGGGCTTATGTGGGGCTGGCCTCTCTCCTCTGCTCCTGTGACCTCTACTTGGTTAATAGAAGCCACCGTAATTGGCTCCAGGAGGGACAGATGACTCAACCTGGGCCATTGAGGGACAGCTCTAGGAGTTTTACTGGAAGCATTGGGGATTATTTCTGCTAGAGAAATCAGAACCTAGACATGGAGAGAGAGGGATCTCTGATGAAAGCTTTTGAGGACGTGGATCCATCTATGCCTGAAGCCAACTACCCCTGGGCTTTTCAGTGATCTAATTCAGTAAACAACTTTTATTTTTCTTTGTTTGTTTGTTTTTGCTTTATCAATTAGTATTTCTGTCTCTTGTCACTGAAGGAATGTTTCTAAGCAGGAGAAGGACAGAGTTAGACATGTGTTTCCAAAGGATCTCCTTCCTGAGATTGGAAAATAGTATGGAGAGAGCAAGTGTGGAGAATTAATGGTGGGGCAGTCTAGAGTTCTGTTCCCTGGGAGATGTGATAGCGTGAGAGATGGTAAATGTGTGCATAAGTATGGAAAATATGAGAGAGATGGGAGACACATTTATGGGGTAGACTCCACAAGACGTGGCAACTCTTTGGATATGGGAATGGAGAAGAGAGAAGAAGCAGTGATGACTTTCATGTTTTGAAACTGAGAGGTGACCAGGGCTTAGGAGAATGGTGTTATTTGTCACACATATTTCACATGTAAGTGACAGAAAAATAAACCCAAATTGGCTAAAACACAATGAGCGGAAATGTATTGGCTCAACAACTGTAAACTTCAAAGTGCTTCAGGTACGGTTGGATCTAGCATTTCAAATGATGTCCTCAAGATGTGATCTTTATCTCAGCCTCTGGGACCCACTTTCCTCTGATCTGGCTTCATTGTGCCATAAACTCTCCCCTCAAGGTAGTATAGACAGCACCAGGCATGGGCACCACCAGCTTCCAACCTCAGTGGAAACAGTGCCTCTATCCCAAAAGTTCCACTAAAGCTCCAGGCCCATCCATGAGTTAATCCTTGACATGCTGATTGACCAGACCTAGGACATGTGTCCTTTCTGGATCTGGAGGTGATGTCACCTTCTCTCACACTGCAAGGGCTGAGAGAGGGGCTGGCCTGGCTGCCCACATGAAATAGAAAACACATGACCAGAATAAAGGGGAATGGATGGTGGGTGGGCAAGCCAACAGGTATCCACCTTAATGAGTATGAGATAATTTTCTGAGTAACAGGGGTTAAGGGGGATTTATTTTGGGATCTACAGAATGTGTGTGTGTTGGGGGTGTGCATCTTCAGGGAGCCCCATGACATTGAGGGTCTGGGGTTGGGAGCAGGGTCTGGAGGCTGTATTTCGCTGCTATTTTAGGTGGAGCAGGGAGAAAGCCTCTTTGAGGAGATGATATTTAACCTGAGCCCCACAGGATGAGAATGAGCCAGCCCTGATCTGAGGGGAAGCTGGCGTGGAGGTGGGAACTACCTTGGTATGATCAAAGAACAAAATGAAAACCAATGAGGCCAGAGTGTGGTGAGAGACAGGGAGCTGGGAGGCAGGACCCTGTGGGCTGGTGAATTCCTCACTGAATGCTAGCACAGGAAGCCACAGCAAAGTCGTAAGCAGCACTGGTAGGGTATGGTGTCATGGAAGCTCTGAGATGACCAGAAGGAGGGCAGACCAGTTGTAAGTGTGCTGAAGAGAAGGGAAGGAGGGAAGAGAGGCAGAACATTTCTGCCTGACGGTCCCACTCTGTTGAGGCCGTTTCCATAAGTTGAATGTTCAAGGCAACCCAACCAGGACTTGTATTGTTGCTCTCAGTTTAGTGACAAAAAATCTGCGCCCAGAGGAGTTAAACCAGCATCCCAAAGCCACAAAAGAATGAGCATCTGAGCCAGGGTATGTGTGAATAGGAAGACCCTCTTCCCAATGCTGGGTCTCAGAAGCGCCAGCTCTGGGGTATGAATCTCATGGATTCTACACAGCCTACCGCCAAGTGGGGTCCTGCTGAGCCCATTTTGCAAAGAAGAAAACCAAACCCCTGGAAGTCCAGTCACCTGGCCGGGGTTACCTGAGAGGGAATACCCCTCAGCTGAAGCTCCCTGAGGAGAAAGGGTTAAACCTTTCAGCCCATTTGTCTTTGGGACCTCAGCTTACATCCCACCCTGGAATTTTCCTCTGAGCTACAAAGCCAGGCCAGCTGCCAAGTCATATATACATTGCCTGGTAGCCAGGCAACACGGTGCTTTTTCTGGGAAGGCTCACAATGCGGTCACTGTTTCATGGACGCCAGGTTCCAGATGGAAGAAAGACTTTAATCCCCAGCTTCGCGTCTGTTTGGCACATTTCGCTCCTGAGATCCAGCTTCAGCCCGCACTGATTCTCCAGTGCGGCCATTTTGTCACTTTCTGTTTCTGATGTTTCCGATATAAATTTGTATCCTTTACAGGTTGGTTTGTGTGGAGTGGGAAATTGCAGAGAAGACTGGAGGGAAATTGAGACACAGTAGGGACAGCACCTGAGTGTTAGGATGAAGAAGACATGGGAGCAAAATGATAAATGGGCAAATGAGAGAAGAAGGAGAAAAGGCCAGGAAACTTGGGAATAGAGGTTTAACTTCTTGGGTGACAAGGGAATGCAAATCCAGATAACACGATGCCAGACTTAACTTTCAGACTAGTGAAAAAATTAAAATATCCATAAAGGCCAGGGCTGGCCAGGGCGGAGTAAGTGCGCACTCTCACACGGTGAGGTGAGCGAGGGTTTTAAGGGCATGACCTCTTGGAGGGTGATTCTGTAGGACTTAATCAATATTTTGAAGATGCACAACCTTGACCCAGAAGACGTATTTCCAGTAACTAATCCTACAGAAGTACTCACAGAAGCGCACATTTTAGTCAGGAATTGCAAAATATTGGAGATACCCTGTCTGTCCATCGATGTAGGAATGGTAAAACAAAGGATGTTGCATCCATCCTGTGGGATCCTAAGCGGCTGCCCAAAAGTTTGATGCAGAGTTGTGCATTTGGGCGTAGAAAGGTGCCTGGACATGCTGTTGGGTCATAAAGAGAGAAAAAAGTCAGGTTGGTGAACAACATGTAGAGTACGAACTTGATTTCTTAAAAAATATGTGTATGTGTTTATTTCTCTCTATTTACTTATGTTTTTGTACACACAAAGAAAATTTCTAGAAGGAAAAATAAAATATTAATAGTAGTTAGCACTGTGGGATAAAAGTTGTGCAGGATAGACTGTTGGTTCAAAAAACAGAAAAGGGCAAGTTGTCATATGATGTGCAGAATATTTAATTCCTATAAGAAAGAAACTGTGTGTGTATGTGGGCACGCACACGCACACACCCACACACACGCTATGGGAGATCAGAGTTGGCCACCCCAAAATGTGGTTCTTGGCGTTGGCTTAATTATTTTTAAGAACAAAAGACTCTGGGGGCCGGCCCCGTGGCTTAGCAGTTAAGTGCGCGCGCTCCGCTGCTGGCGGCCCGGGTTCAGATCCCGGGCGCGCACCAACGCACCGCTTCTCCGGCCATGCTGAGGCCACATCCCACATACAGCAACTAGAAGGATGTGCAGCTATGACATACAACTATCTACTGGGGCTTTGGGGGAAAAAATAAATAACTAAATAAAATGAAAAAGAACAAAAGACTCTGAAAGAAACTTTGGCCTTCCCCCTAACTGCCTAAAAGAATTTAAGACAGAAGGCCTGTTCCAGGAAGGAGTAATACCACGAGATAACTGTAGTAGAATGTAAAATAAGGATGATAAGAAAGGCAGCAACAAGCCCATTTTATTGAAATTCTGTCTCTCGGGGCACATTCTCTATAGGTGGCCCACTAAACAGTTGTCTAACAAATATTTGCTTTTCCATCTCCAAGTGAATTGCCTTCCTCCCCTTTGAAATCCCAAACCACTACCCCCAACACCCTCCTTTGTCTTTAGCTGAAGGTGCTACTTAACCTGGCACCTCGGCCACCCTGGCTAAGTTGCCCAGTTTTCCCTGGGTTTCTCCGATGTATACACATTATCAAGCTTTGTTTGATTTTCTGCTGTTATTCTGTCTCATGTCATTTTAATTCATAGCACAGCCAGATGGACCCAGAAAGGGTAGAGGATAGTCTTCCTCCCCTACAACGTGAACACGCATACATACTTCTTTTATACAAAAAATTTTGAGAAGTAAAAAACAAGAAAACATTAATAGTGATTGGCTCTGTGGAACTGGGAAGGATTTCCCCTTTTCTACTTTCTACATTTCTTATAATTTGGAGTTTCTCAAAGATTTCATACTATTTTTTCAATTTTACAAAAACCTTTAAGAAACTATCATAATCATACCACTCTAACAAAGTATTTTTAGCAATTTTCTATGATTCTCTCTCTTCATATATATGTATCTCTCTCTTCATGATGAGTGAATGGATATATATGAATATATATATACACACACACACACTCCCTTAGGTTTTATACACCTATGTTACATATATTTATATATATAAGACAGGTATATATACACATACATGTATAATATTTTATAGATAGATAAATAGACAGGTAGGTAGATATAACTAGCTATAGATATAAATATATAAAATGTTAAACATGTTCATATTTTTGAAGGCTCATTGTGTCCAGACACTGTGTAATGGGCCTCCTTGGGTACCAGAGAGGAGAGTGGGTTGGTGATGGGGGTCACTGGAGGTTCGGGAAGGCTTTGGGAGGCTACTGGCTGCTACAGTTACCCACATGTCAGGGGCTGTGGTTCAGCCTGAACTGAGAGCAGTGAGGAGGGGGAGATGGGGATGGGGACACATGGGTAGATCTGAGAGAGATTCAGACTCCGAGTGAGGGCACAGCTCTGAACAGGAGGAGATGAAGGGGGCAGCAGTGAGAGACATTTCAAGCCAGAAGCAAGGGGATTTGGCTGCCCCCTGGATGAGGGAGGAGGAGGAGAGGAAGGGACCAAGGATGAGCCTGTGATTGAGGCGATGCAGATAGAAACATCCGAGAGGCTGCTGTGGGTTGGGGTGAAGGGAGGGAGGGCTGAGGTTGGTCTGGAGTTTGTGGAGTGCAAGGGCAACTAGGCTGAGAGTTGTGAAAGAAACAGTATGGTGCTTCCTCAAAAAGTCAAACATAGAATTACCATGTGATCCAAAAATTCCACTTCTGGGTCTATACCCAAAATAATGGAAAGAAGGAAAGAGAGACGAAGTGCACCCATGTTTATGGCAGCATTATTTGCAATAGGCAAAAGGTGGAAGGCACCCAAATATCTATTGTCAGGGGAATAGATAAACAAAGCGTGGCCCATCCACACAGTGGAATATTATTCAGCCTGAAAAAGAAAGGAAGTCTGACACACGTTACAACATGGATGAACCTTGAGGATGTTACGCTAATGAAGTCGGCCTGTCACATAAAACTAATACCAGAGGATTCCTTTTATATGAGAGGTCTAAAGTAGTCAAATTCTCAGAGACAGAAAAGGAGAATGGTGGTTCCTAGGGGCTGGAAGGAGCGGGATGGGCCATTATTGTTTAATGGGTATGGAGTTTCAGTTTTGCAAGATGAAAAGAGTTCCTTGGATGGATGGTGGTGATGGTTGCAGACCGATGTCAATGTACTTAATGCCACTGAACTGTACACTTAAACATGGTCAAGACAGTAAATTTTGTGTTATGTGTATTTTCCCACAATTAAAATTAAAAAATAAAGTTGAGGAAGGAGGTCTGGCCATGAGTGGATGTTGGGAGTTATTTGATTGTCTCCCATAACAAAACCTTCAACAAAACCTTCACTAAAATCAAGATAGTAAACACACCTATCACCCTCAAAGTTTCTTTTTGCCCCTTTGCAATCTCCCCTTGTGCCTCCCCACCCCTCCTCTCCAAGAAACCACCAGTCTGCTTTGTGCCAGTATGTTTAGTTTGCTTTTTCAGAGTTTTATATACACAAAAGCATATAGTATGTACTCATTTATTGTCTGGCTTTTTAAACTCAGTTTAATTATTTTGAGATAATGAAATGTCGCTGCAAGTATCAATCATTTGTTCATTTTTGTTGCTGTATAGTATTCCGTTGCACACACCACAATTTGTTTATCCATTCTGCTGTTGATGGACATATGGGTTGTTGCTAGTTTCTGGCTATTACAAATAAAGCTGCTATGAGGATTTGTGTACAAGTCTTTGTGTGGACATAGGTTGCCTTTTCTCTTGGGTAGATACCTGCAAATGGAATGGCTGGCTCATACAGTATGTGTATCTTTATGTCCTTCATTATGGTTCATGGGACCCTGATTTAGCTTGGGTGGCAATGTACCAAATAATTTTTTAGTATAAATGTATCCCAAAGAGTACATGCATTTATTGTTTATCTGAAATTCAAATTTGACTGGGTGTCCTGTATTTTTATTTGCTAAATCTGGCAATTCTGTCCCTCTCTCACTTCTTTGAGGTCTCTGCTCAAATGTCATCTCCCCAGAGAGTTCTTCACTGACTCCACCCCCACCCTGCGCTTAAATAGCAGCCCCTACACATTCTCTAGCACATTATCCAGCCTCATCTGCTTCATGCCACTTCTCACCACCTGACACTGGATATCAACTTGTTCATTCATTTCCTATTTCCCCAACTAAATTATCAGCAACACAAGGTAGGGATTTTGACTGCTTGTTCGCTGTTTTATCCCCAATACTTAGAACAGTGCCTGGCACGTAGCAGGCATTCAAATAGTATGTAATAGAATAAATCTAAACCCCAGCTTCCTCTTGCTACACCACAGCCCATAGCCCCTGCTGGCAGTTTTGCACTAAGAACAACCAACGGCTGCCAAGATCATGTGCGCACATGCGTATCCAGGCAGCTGCATCCAAGGACATGATTAACTGCTAAGCCCCCTGGATCTATGCATTACTTGGTCAGCACATTCTCTTCCCAGGAAAGCAGCTAGAAGCCTAATGATGTTATGAAATCCTCACCACACCCCATGTGAAACAAGTTCCCTAATCATTTCAGTTTACAGATGAAGGACTTGAAGCACAGAGCCGTTCAGGACAGAACAAGGTTGGACATGATGTTGGCTTTGTTTTACGGAGTGGACGGTAACCAGGACCCAAAATAGGAAACAAGAGGAGAAGCCCATTTGTGGGTGGAGGGATGGAGGCAGTGACCTGAGTGGAAGAGATCTGAGAGCCTCAGTCAGGGGTATTTGGGGACTGGGTTTGAGGAGAGAGAGCTGGGCTAGAGTTGGAACACACTGGTGGTGGCTGGGCTGTGGCCTTAGCTGAGTTATCTCTGAGGAAAGGTTAGTGAGGAAGATGGATGAGGACCCTCCACGCCCTTTGTGGAATGCCTGGGTTCTACTGGAAGCAATACCAGTTCAGGCTGATCTCAACTGTGCACATGAGAAAAACCTATAATGGTGACCTAAATGAGTAAGGGCTTTATTTTTCTTCCATAACTGAGGGTGGATTGTTATGGCTCAGTGACTTGATCAAAGACCCAGGCTCCCTTTCTCTTTCTTCCTCACTTTTCATAGTGTAAGGCTCTCTTCCTCATGGTCACAAGATGGCTGCTGCACTCCCAGGCACCACATCCACATTCTAGGCAGAAAGAAGAGGGAAAGGCCAAATGCCTTCTCCTCGTGAAGCTTTGCTTTTTATTCAAGAATGGATGCCAAAACAATTTTTGCCCATGTCTCATTGGCCAGAACTGGCTCACCTGCCCCACTCATGTGGCTGCAAAGGATTTCTGGGGAGATGGATATTTTTAATTGAGCACATTGCCACACTGACCAATATCAGAGTTTGTTATTACTTTTTTAAAAGGAAGTAGAATGGATATTGAGTAGCCAACAAGAGTGCCTGGCACAGTCAGTGATGAAGTGGCAGGAGAATTTAGGAAAGAATGGGTTATGAAAAGGGTCACAGAAGCCAGGAGGGTCTCTAGAAGGAGAGCTGAAGACGCTTTCACCGTAGGAGTCAAGGTCTGGAAGACAGGGGAGAAGGGAATTTAAACACCTCTCTTCTTTATCAAATGCCTATTATGGGCCAGACACTGTGCCCAGCCTTTCTCCTGACTGGTCTCCTGGAACCCTCACCACCATCCACTGATAACGACATTATCATCCTCTTGTTACAGATGGCAGAATGACATCTTACAGGAGTTAACTAACTCTTGTCACTGTTGCAATTTCTGGAAATCTTTCATTTATTTCTTTGAATATATAGTAAACATACTTGCTACAAAGATCAAAAAAGTAGAAACTAATGTCCATTGAAGAGTGAATTTCCATTCCCGTCCCTGTGTCTCACCTACCTAGTTCATCTCCCCAGAGACAATCACCATTAACAAGTACAGTCCATCTTCATGGTTGGCAGATGCCATATTTGTGAGTTTGCCTACTCACAAAAATGTATTTTGAACCCCCACATCAATACTCACTGAGTTTTCACTGTCATTCATGGACATATGTAGAGTGGTGAAAAATTTGGACGTTCCCAGCTGAGGTGGAACAAGATGACGACGCTCTGCCTTCCTGTTTCAGCTCTCATGCCGTAAAAAATTATCCTTTTAGTAGTCTATTTAGCGCCACATTTTTTCTCATTTTTGTTGGTCATTTGCTTGTTTAAAATGGCCTCCAAGCATGTTGGAGAAGCGCCGGCTAGTGCTCTCAAGCACGAGAGGGCTGTGATGTGCCTTATGGAAAAAATATGTGTTTTAGATGAGCTTCATTCCGGCACGAGTTGTAGCGCTGTTGGCTGTGAGGTCAATGTTTACGAATCAATTATATATATTAAATAAGCTGCTTTTAAACAGAAATGGACTTAAAACAAGCTTATGTGTGAATCGGTTGATGAAAATGTTGTGGTTCGGTGTTGGGTAATTCACTGTTCACAGTGACTTTATTTTTTTATTTATTTATTTTTTTGATTTTTTGTTTATTGCAGTAACATTGGTTTATGACATTGTAGAAGTTTCAGGTGTACATCATTGTACTTCTATTTCTGCATAGATTACATCATGTTCACCACCAAAATACTAATTACAACCCATCACCACACACATGTACCGAATTATCCCTTTCACCCTCCTCCCTCTCCCCTTCCCCTCTGGTAACCACCAATCCAATCTCTGTCCCTATGTGTTTGTTTATTGTTGTTATTATCTACTACTTAATGAAGGAAATCATACGGTATTTGACCTTCTCCCTCTGACTTATTTCACTTTGCATTATACCCTCAATGTCCATCCATGTTGTCACAAATGGCTGGATTTCGTCGTTTCTTATGGCTGAGTAGTATTCCATTGTGTATATATACCACAGCTTCTTTATGCATTCGTCCCTTGATGGGCACTTAGGTTGCTTCCAAGTCTTGGCTATTGTGAATAACACTGCAATGAACACAGGGGTGCATGTACCTTTACAAATTGGTGTTTTCAAGTTCTTTGGATAAATACCCAACAGTGGAATAGCTGGATCATATGGTAGCTCTATCCTTGATTTTTTGAGGAATCTCCATACTGTTTTCCATAGTGGCTGCACCAGTTTGCACTCCCACCAGCAATGTATGAGAGTTCCCTTCTCTCCACAGTGACTTTATAGAACATAACTACCACCAATGAGGAGAATCCACTGTATTTGATTCTGTCTCCAGAGATGTTCTGAGCATGTACCAGCTTATCTATCTCTTTCTAAATATTTATTCCTTCCCCCTCCCACCACATACATGTATCCCCATTATAGACACTATTCTGCATGTTTTTTTGTTTTTTGTTTTTGTGAGGAAGATCAGCCCTGAGCTGACATCCATGCCAATCCTCCTCTTTTTGCTGAGGAAGACTGGCCCTGGGCTAACATCTGTGCCCATCTTCCTCCACTTTACTTGGGACGTGGCCACAGCATGGCCTGACAAGTGGTGCCTCGGTGCGTGCTGGGATCCGAACCCAGGCCGCCAGCAGCGGAGCGCGCACACTTAACCACTACGCACCACCGGGCTGACCCCTGCATGTTGATTTTTAAACCCAATAATATATCTTGGTGACTGTCCTCTGTTAGTTTGGGTCCTCCAAGAAGTAGACGCCAAAACAGTATTAGATATACAAGAGATTTATTAGGGCAAAGACCAGTGAAGGGAAATTGAGAAAGGAGCTTGGGGAGTCGGAGAGCCGTTGAATTCTGATGTCTTACCCTCAGTAAAGAAGAGAGTGGATTAAGGAAGTTTGGGTGGAAATGTCCCAGCCCGCAGTGCAGTTGTAAGAAGGTTCAGCAAGGCCGTTGGGGAGTCCTCCAGCTCAAGTCACCTCCAGAGGAGCCCTGAGTCTCCCAGGAACGGATCTGCATTAGTGTCCTCTCTGTACTCATTGGCTGGGCGCAGCCTGGGGGGAATATGGCCTCGGCGCCATTGTGGCATGGATTTCAGAGTGCACCAACTGGGGCAGTTGACAGTGGTGCTCCCCGTAGTGGGGGATCTGAGAAGTGCGTGATCACGACCGCTGCCACATCCTCTGCTGCTACCTGTAGTGCTGCCTCATTTTTTTAATGACTAGAAAAGATTCCGCTGAGTGGATTTACAAAAGTTGACTGGACCAGTCCCAATTAGTGGGCACTGGGGACTTTCCAATCTCTTGCTATTACAAACAACGCTGTGGTGAAAAACCATGTACGTGAGTCCTTTTGCCAGAGTGTGTCTGCAACATAAAAACTCAGAGGAATCATCGCGTCAAAGCCTATATGAATTTGTAATTTTAATAGGTATCACCAAATTGCTCTTCCCAGCTTGAACCAATTACAGGCGCCCCTCCCCAACGCAACCACGTGCGAGAGCGGCTGACTCCCCACACTTTCGCAGGACCAAGTTTTTTTCTTTGCCTGACTGTGGGGCGGGAAGTGGTATGCTGAGGGTTTACTTTGGGTTTACTTTGGGTTTCTTTTACCACGGCTGGGGTTGACCATCATTTCTTGGGCATAAGAGCCATTCGTGTTTCTTTTCTGGGGACTGTTGGTATTTAAATTTGCTTGAGTGATCAGCTGTTCATTATACATCCCTCCGTTTGAATGGAGACTCTAGGAGGACATGGGCTGTGCCTGGCTCTACTCCCTGTGGTACCCCAGCATCTAGAACAGCGCCTGGCTCAGAGCTGGGTGGTTGCAGGGACCAGCCTCACGGCTGGTAAATTGCAGTGCTGAAAATGGGGCCCAGTTTGCTTGGTCCCCAAATGGCAGCCTTTGGTATTGTGAATGCACTGCCGGGCCAAGGTTATTAGGTGGTTTATGTCAAACATCTCTCATTGCCCTTGCATGGACTGTTTCCCCATCTCATCAAGGAGGAGACCACAGCTCTGAGAACAAGGCATCGCCACCTCAATATCACGTGACTCCTGAGGAGAGGAACACGGATTTGAGCTAAGGATGAGCAGATTGGAAAGTTGGTGCAAATCAAGACAGAGCAGTTTGATTTTTAACACATGGCCCCGTTTCCAGAGGCAAATTCAGCTCATCAACCTACCGTGGGATTTTCCTCTAGGCTGAAAAGCCAGATTTGATTCCAAGAAATATATACATTGCAGTGCAATTAAGCAAGGGAATGGTGTTCTTGGAACCACAGCGCCATGTGGTCAGTGTTTGGGAGACATCCACTTCCCGATGGTAAACACATTTAAACACACCATCTGTTTTGTAGTTACCTCCCTGGACCCATTTTTGGTCAGTTTCTCTCTCTAATTTTCAGGTTCTGACAACCTTGTTTTCTTTCTCTTTCCTTTTTTTAAAATGACATAAACCAGTATTTGCTCTTATTTTTTCATGTGCCAGGTTTGATGATTTTGAGTTAGGTTATATACCTTCATTTGTTCCATAAGAGTAAAAAGCAAACCTTTTTTCTGGTTGTTTGTCATCAGTCACAATGAATAAGAACTTATGAAATGGTGTTTGATTTTGTCCTTTACCGGTGGAGGGTCACCTTTTGTTTTTTGGATAGATAGACATGGAAAATGAACTTGATATGCAGGAGGTGGGTAAGATGTGATAATGGACTCTTAAAATTCTGTTAACTCTGGATAAGTCCATTTATGTTTCCTCTTAGAACATCAGAAAATCCCTTTGGGCAAATTCTTATGGGAGAGTCGTATGTTACAGTATCTGTTGTTGGCGTTTGTAGTTGATCACCATTTGACGCTCTAGGGGAGAAAATAGGGGGTCTTGGGGAGCCTCTTCTTGTTCGTGCTGTGAACTCTTGGGTGTGTGCTAACAGGTTCCGAACGAGGATGAGACAAATTAGGCTCAGTCTTGAGATCCAGTCAAAGCAGCGTTATAAAACTTGAAAAGTTGATTTTTAAAAAACCTTTCTCTTTGATTGTTCTTATTTATTTATTTTTTTTGTGAGGAAGATCAGCCCTGTGCTAACATCTGCCAATCCTCCTCTTTTTGCTGACCAAGACTTGCCCTGGGCTAACATCCATGCCCATCTTCCTCCACTTTACATGGGACGCCGCCACAGCACGGCCTGACAAGCGGTGCGTCTGTGTGCGACTGGGATCTGAACCGGCGAACCCTGGGCTGCCGCAGCAGAGCACGCGCACTTAACCGCTTGCGCCACCGGGCCGGCCCCGATTGTTCTTATTTTTGATTATTAAAGTATTAGATATTTTTTATAAAGAAAGTTAATTTCCCTTTGATGTTCCAAATTGATGTTACAAGACTTGTCGGGTGTTCTTCTACACCTTTCTTTCTGCTTCTAGGGCTGCCTCATGCCCTGATGTGTTTTTTCTAATTATTTACTTAAAACTGCTCCTAATCCTCTCTACCTGACCTCCCTGTTTTTCATCTTGCACTCTCCTTGCTGATCCCTGCCCGGTTGCAGTCAGGGCACACATGGTTTTATCAGCCTGTGTCGTTTCATAGGGCACCACGAGCCGATGTCAATCAACCTCCTTCATTTCTGCCATCAGTCAATTTTTATTACATGCCTACTACTCTCCAGGCCGGTGCTTCCTAAATTTCTGGAAGATTGCATCCCCTGAGTGTCGGTCCTGACCACTGAATCAATTCTGTCCTCAATCACCCACTTGGAAATTTCTACAGGGTGGATTGGATCACAAGCCACATTGGCATCTGATGTCTATTTTAACTCAGTGCCCCAACCAAAACTTTTCATTTAACATTTCTTTGGGGGGAACCAGTGCCTCCCCAAATGAACTTACTGAATGCCTATTTGCTGAAAGCCAATTCTCCAAATATTTGAATGTTTAAAACTTCCCAATTTACTGTTTTATCCGAAGGTTTTTCTTAGAAAATCAATTTGAAACGCTTCATTTATTTGAATCAATTTCACTTATTTAAGTGATGAAGAAATTAATCAAATTCACTAATTCAAAAATATTTGGGGGCATTTACTATATACCAGGTGCAGTTCTGGTATTGAGATTAAAATAGTGGGTAAGTGAGTTCTCATCCTTATGGAGCTTCCAGCCAAGTGGAAGGGACAGGCAAGAAAAACACACATAAACACATACCACATTAGTAGTGTAGGTCCTCCATTAGTAGTCCTAAAAACACGTAGTGTGAGGTAGTGAGAAAAAGCAGACAATCAATAGTATAACATAACATAACATATGTAATATAATATAATATAAAGTAATATGTAATAATATAGTATATAATAATAGATATAATGTAATATGATATAATATGTAACATAATATAATATAATGTAATATGTAATAATATAGTATATAATAATATAATATATAATATGTAAGATAGTAATATGATGTGATGTAATATACTGTTATATGTAATAGAATAACACATAATAACGTATATAAGATGATACAATAGGATCTATGTAATATAATAATATAATATGATACAACGTAATGTGTAATAACATAGTATATAATAATATAACAATGTAACGTCATGTGTTAGATAGTGAGAGGAGTAAAGCAGGTTGAGGGGTAGAGCGAGGGGAGGAGAACTGTTCCTGCCCACGGTCAGGAAGTGTTCTCTAGTAGGTGACAACTGAGCTGAGACCCGAAGGGTGTGATCAGTTCTTCTGAGGCAACATATGGGGGAAGAGCAGAGGGAACAGCAAGTGCAAAGTCTCTATGTAAAGACTCATAGTATGTTCAAGAAACAGAAGGGAGTTTGGTGTGGTGGGAATGGAGGGAGTGAAGCAGACAGTATGCGGGAGGTCAGAGCAGATGGGAGAGCAGCAATGGATACATGGGACCTTGTAGGCACACGTGAGGAGTCTGGATTTTATTCTGAGACTGACGTATTTGGATCTTGTTCTGAGCACAAGGAGAAGCCCTTGAATGGTTTTACTCAGCGTGGTGACATCTCACTTGCGTGTTGAAGAGGTGACTCTGGTTGCAGTGTGGAGAATCACTTGCAGGGGGAAGAATGGAAGTGGGAACAGCAGTTGTGAGGCTTCTGTGGTGGCCTGGGTGAGAGATGGTGGCACTCGGACTGGGATGGCATCTCCTCTTTGGAGGAGGTGAGCACTGGTTGGAACCTGGATATTTAAAGGGAAAAGTCAAAAAAATTGGCTATTGATTGCATTTCAGGGTGTGAGGGAAAGAAGAGAACTCAATGATGACTTCTGAGCAGGAGACCCAACAACTGGCTGAATGGGGTTGCTATTTTCTACATTGGGAAAGATTGGGGGATGAGCAGGGTATATCAGTCATTTCAGGCTGCTATAACAAAATACTATTAACTGGGGGGCTTAAACAACAGACAATTATTTCTCACAGTTCTAGAGGCTGGAAGTCCAATATCAGGGTGCCAGCAGATTCAGCTCCTGGCTTGCAGACGACCACCTCTGGCTGTGTCCTCACACAGCAGAGAGAGAGAGTGAGCCCTGGGCTTTCTTCTTTTTCTTTTAAGGGCACTAATCCCATCACGGGGGGCCCCACCTTCACGACCTCATCCAAACCTAATCACCTCCCCAAGGTCCCACCTCCCAATACCATCACATTGGGGGTTAGGGCTTCAACATAGGAATTTGAGGGGGACACAAATATTCAGTCCGTAACACGGGGCTGGGAGGAAGTCAAGAGTCCTGTTTTGCTTATATCAATTTCGAGGTGTCTATGAGATGCCCAACTGGACATCGTCAGGTATGATCAGTAGGTCATGTGAGTTTGGAGCTCAGCGGAGAGTTGGGGTAAAGATGCTGGTTAGTGTCCTGGGGCTGCCATGACAAATTACCACAAACTTGATGGCTTAAAACAACAGAAATTAATTTTCTCATAGTTCTGGAGGTCAGAAGTCCAAAATCAAGGTGTTGGTTCCTTCTGGAGGCTCTGCCTCATGCCTCTCTCCTAGCCTCTGGGGTTTGCATTCCTCGGCTCCCCGTTCCTTGGCTCCCGGGTTCCCTGGCATTCCTTGGCTTGTGGCTGCATCACTCCGGATCTCTGCCATGGTCATCACAAGGCATTCGTCTCTGTGTGTCTCTGAGTGTCCTTTCCTTTTTTTATAAGGCCATCCGTTATTGGATTTAGGGCCCACCCTAATCTGGTATGACCTCATCTTAACAAATTACATCTGCAGAGACCTCATTTCCAAACAAGTTCATGTTCTGAAGTCCTACGTGGACATGAGTTTCAGGGGCCGATATTTAACCCAGTACAGTGAGTAACTGGTATAGACATAATACTAAAAATGATTGGACTGGAGAGACCACCCAATGAGTGAGTGTAGGCTGAGAAAAGGGCTGAGAGTGAGTTCCACGCCCCCCCGATGGCTTGAGGTGATGAAAAGAGGATGGATACGGCAAAGAAGCCGGAGCAGAGGGGCTCACTGATGCAGGAGAAAAATCTGGAGACGTAGGGCACATAAAGCAAGTGAAGAAAAGGCTTCAGGGAGGAGGACGTGTCCAAGCTCTCACGTGCTGTCAGGAGATTAGATCAAATGAAGACTGAGAGCCAACATTGGTTTTGGCAGAATGGAGGGTCCTGGTGAACTTGACAAGAGTGGGTCGGTGTGGGTTGGGGACAGAAGCCCAACACCAGTGGGTCCAGGAGAGAATGGATGGGACAAACCGGGGGTAGGAATGGAAAGAGGCTTTGGGTGTGTTTTGCCTATAAAGGGGCAGAGAGGTGGCGCAGCAGCTGGAGGGACTCAGGGCTAGAAAGCGCTGTTTTTCAGGTGGGAGCTATCACTGCAGTCTGCAGGTTGGCAGGAAGGAGCCAGTACAGAGGAAGGAACGGGACGCTTGATTCAGGAGAGAGAAGTGTCAAAGCAATGTCCCTGAGCAGGAGACAAGTGACAGATGGGACATTCATGTGACGGGGGAGGAGCTGGAAAGTGAATTTGCCAAATGGACAATTTGGCAAATTATGGATTCATTGTAAACTGATTTCTATTAAATACTTATGAACGTGACACCAAGTCACGCTACATGGGATGGTGTTAATGGACTTCAAGGGTATTTTTTTTACTTTGATGTTTCAGTTTCGTTTCAGGTGAAACTAATTTTGGTTTTGCTGTAGTTTTGGTTTCACATCGGCAGGGTTCTCTCTTCTTTGCAGCCTGATTTGCAGATCCAGCTCAATTACACATCAGCTTCGGGTGTAGTTCTCATTTTAGGCATGGTACATCTCTCAGATGTTTCAGACACGACGAAAACAGTTATGTGATCATGCCCGGTAATATATGTGCATGTTAAGAGAATTTCAAAAGGCAAAAGACAGTCACGAAAATAGATCAGATGATAGAAACTTGTTGGATCGTTTATAACATCCTTGACATTCCAGACTCACAGAATACTCTTGGTTGAAACAACCAGAAATTCTCATTTTAAGATACAAAAATCGTCAGAACACACTAAACTTCAGCTTGGCCATGACGAAACAACTGCAGCCAACGTAAATCTGAACTAAAACGAAACTAAAACCTCAAACAGAATCATTCAAACCTCACAGATGCCTCCAGAAGTTCTCTTCCAAATGGGATTGCTGTAACTGTCAGAAAGCATTAGAAGAAACACGCTTTTTATTGTTGTTTTTAAGTGGATGAATCCTGTAAATTTGGCCATTTAGGGAATTTACCATGCAGCAAAAATGGTCATTTGGAGAACTGCTTTTCAGTGAATTGACTTAGAGCTGGTAATGTCTAAAAACTACATGTCCCGTATCTTGGTGTTGGTTTTATAATTGTCTTTAAAACGTTCAGACATTCTTCTTATACGTTCTTCTTTATGTGTGAAATAAAGAAAAAAGTAAGGAAAGAAATTCCCATGGCTTATAAGGAACGGAAACGGGATTTGAATTAAAGTTGTTTGGAAAGAAGCTGATGGGCATGGAAAGAGGGTATTTAGATTAAAAAAAAAAAAAAGGTCTCGTTGCCAGATGCTGTCTCAGCACTAGCTCTGCCATGGAATCTTGCCCCAGGCTACAAGCAAGCTTCCGTTCCAGCAATATACACATTCCACTGAAGTCAGGCAAAGGAATGATGTTCTTGAATACACAGCCCTCCGTGCCCAGCACTCAGCAGTCCTCCTCTGCCTGCACCAAACAGACTTACATACTCCAGCCATTTGCACAACCAACCCATGGAAACTTTTTTTTCCATTTTTTTCTTTGTAATTTTCATGTTCTGACAAGCATATCTTTTCTTTCTTTAAAAAACAGAAACCTGTAGGGGCCGGCCCGGTGGCGCAAGCGGTTAAGTGCGCGCGCTCCGCTGCGGTGGCCCGGGGTTCGCTGGTTCGGATCCCGGGTGCGCACCGACGCACTGCTTGGTGGGCCATGCTGTGGCGGCGTCCCATATAAAGTGGAGGAAGATGGGCACGGATGTTAGCCCAGGGCCGTCTTCCTCAGCAAAAAAAAAGAGGAGGATTGGCGGATGTTAGCTCAGGGCTGATCTCCTCACAAAAAAAAACAAAAACAAAAAACAGAAACCTGTATTTGTTTTTATTTACTCATGGGCTACTTCAGCGGTTCTCAAGTTAATTTATATACCTTCGTGTGTTCCACAAAACAAAAAGCATCTTCTTTTGTTTCTTCTGGTTTCGATCACAAAAGTTAAGAACTTTCTAAACAGAATTTGATTTTATTCTTTGATAGGGAGACGTTTAGTCTTGGTCCCCAATTTTTCAGGTGGATGAACACAGAAAAGACAGCTAATACACTGGACTCGGTAAAATTTGATTATTTATTCTTAAAATCTGATAAATAGGGCCGGCCCCGTGGCTTAGCGGTTAAGTGCGCGCCCTCCCCTGCTGGCGGCCGGGGTTCGGATCCCGGGCGTGCACCGATGCGCCGCTTCTCCGGCCATGCTGAGGCCGCGTCCCACGTACAGCAACTAGAAGGATGTGCAGCTGTGACATACAACTATCTACTGGGGCTTTGGGGGGAAAAATAAATAAATAAAATCTTAAAAAAAAAAAAATCTGATAAATAGAAAACCACCTGACAACTGCAGTTGTGTTTCTGTGTTGAGGACCTCTAACGGTGCAGATCCCTGTGAGTTTTCAGCTTTTATTCGAATATTTCAGGACCTCTTTTTGGTATTAGGAATACAGGAAGAAATTTTGAGACGCCCCCTGTTAGTGCCATGGGGCCCCCTGTGAACTGTACTAACAAATTCCAAACGAATTTGTGGAGAAAACACCAGAAGGAATTAGCTCAGTCTTTTTTATTCAAAGCCAGTTGGCTCTATGTGTAAACACATGTATTCTTAACTTTTTTTAAAAATTCACAATAAAGCGTGCTTCTTGTAACAGAACAATGAAATGGAGATCTCTACAAACTGTGGCGTGTCCCTGACTCGTCCACAGCCACCCCTGATGCAACAGCACGAAAATGTTTTGCGTTTCTTCCCCCTTTCTGTAGAATCACGCACAGCCTCATTTTCTGGTCAATTTTATTCTCTTTGCTTTCATCTCTTACACCTAATTTTCTATCAATCAAAAATAATAAGCATTTTTTTTTGAAATTAATCACTATCAGCTCAGCGTAAAAGTTTTCCATTTTAAATCTTCCTTCCGGTTTTTAACTTGTATCTTTACAGAGTTGCAGTAACTGCTGAGGTTTACTGAAAGATTATCACCAGCCTGGCCCGGGGCTAACCGCTAACAGGCGGTCTTTTATTTATCCCTCCCAAGAAAACACTAGAGGCAGATTTTATCATCTTTGAGAGAGGAAGAAGGTAAGGTCCTGAGGCGTGAAGTGACTTACCTGGTTACATAGCTGAAATATGGTAAAATATAATGCAGACTCTGGTTTGCATTATGCAGGCAGAAAATTGAGTGTTTTGCTGGGTTGCTTCAGCTTGTTTTAATTTTAGTTTTGCTTAATAATATCTCATAAACATGTTTCCATTTTTTAATTCTTGATTAATTTCTTCACTTAAAAAATATTGATTATAGGACTACCATGTAGGTATGGGATATAATCAATACAACGGCTGAGTGGCTATGGAGAGGTGCCAGAATCTGCCACCCCAAAATATGCCTCTGTGGATTGTTTTGAGCTCAAGTCGCTGAGAACCAGCAGATGCAGGAAAAACTCTCGAGTCAGGGCACAAGTTCTCCTTTTGTAAAGGAAATTTACATTCGTAGAGATGTCTTCCTCTCCCATATCTTACTAACTCTTATTAATGGAGAAGGCATGGACCTCAATCTGCATAACGAATCTTACTGAATGACCCTTGTTTGCCTGACTTTTCCGGGTCACTTTCCCAGGACTTGCTTCCCCTGCCCGGAAGCCCCAAACCCCTTTCCCTTGGTTGGTATTTAAACCCAAGCTCTCACCATTCCTCTGGGTTACTCATCCATCGCTTGGTTCATCCATGTGTACATGCAGGAGGCACAGCTCATAAACTCTGGTTCGTTTTTCTCTTGGGAACCTGCCTTTGGTCAGTCTCATTTATAGGACCCAGCTAGAAAAGCTAAGATGGATAGAGGAAGAGATTTTTCCCTCGCCTACACTACAGAGTAGAGGTTCCTCTGACTTTGGACACTTAACATATTTCCAGTGCATTGCTATCAGTAAAAATGCTCTGCATGGGCGCTATCCAATATGGCGGCCATGGGTCACCCGTGGTTCTTGAGCACCAGAAATGTGGCTTATCAGAATCGATAAGCTCAACTCTAAGTACAAAGTGCACACTAGATTTCAAAGATTTATGATGACAAAACTAATGTAAAATATACCAGTTATATCTTTAATATGGATGATGTGGGGGATCAGAATTGGCCACCCCAAAATGTGTCTCTTTGGTTAAGGATAGGAGACTCTGAAAAAAACTTTGACCTTCCCCCTAACTGCCTAAAAGAGTTTAAGATAGAAGGTCTGTCCCCAGGACAGGCCATCACTGTAGATAACTCTGGGTATGGGTAGACTGGGAGAGTCCTTGCTAAGCCCATTCTTATCAAAGTTCTGTCTACCAAACATTCACTTTTCCATCTCCGTGTCAATTGTCTTCCTCCCCTTTGAAGCCCCAAACCACTCCCCCAACATCCTCCTTTGTCTTTAGCTGAAAACGGTATTTAAGGTGGTGGCTTTTGCCATTCTGGCTGAGTTATGCAGTTTTCCTGGGTTTCTCTCATGTGTACATGTTACTAAAGTTTGATTTTTCTCCTGTTATTCCGTCTCATGTCAATTTAATTCTTAGACCAGCCAGAAGGACCCAGAGGGTAGGGGAATTGTCTCCCTCCCCTACGATGACATATTGAAATGATACCCCTTTGGAGACATTGGGTTAAAGAAAATATTAATTAAAGAAAATATTATTGAAATTAATCTGACCTGTTTATTTTTATTGTTTTTAATGTAACTATTAGAAACTTTAAAACTGGACATGTGGTTGGCATTATATTTCCTTTGGACAGCACTGCTCTGGCTTTGGACTTCTGTTATATTTTTCTCCTCAGAATAAACCCCCTTGGATAAGGGTTGCTGTGCTACTTGTCTGTGGCCTTTGGGAACCAGCACTCCTCGTCCAGCGGGGCCAGGAGTCCAGGGGGGTTAGCCTGACCATCAACAGGAGGGGGAGACTAAGTCAGATCCTCAAATATTGGACACTTAGGTTGCTGCTAACTTTTAGCTCTTGTAAGTGACACTTGGACATGCCGCCAAATGTGAGAATAACAGTTACAGTTACAGACATAATTAGTAATTTGATTCAAGCCAGGCCCTGTGGCAGGCGCGTTCCAGGTTCGAATCATCTAACGGGTCACAGAACTGTCAAACAGGCGTGGTCAGTTTCCCCATTTAAGTGATGGAGTGGCCTGAGGCCAGCAGGGTGAGGAGCTGACCAGGGTCACGCGGATGGTGGAGGGGTGTGGAGGGAGGAGCTGCAGGCTCACTGGCCACTCCATAAGGTCGATGCAGGGCTGCAGGTCGAAGGGTTGCTGTGCTGACATGGGCGGATATGACCATAGAATTGGGATATGTTGCCACCTTACTTTCTGGAAGAAATAGTTTGCTGATTTGTAACGCTAACCACAGTGTATTAGAGCACCAGTTTCACAGCCTTCTTGCCTGTGTAAGGTTTCTTACCTTTTTTTTTAGTTTTTATTGGTTTGAAGTTCTTCCAACAGGAGATAGAGCCGAACATCACGGGAGAACAATTCAATGGTTCTTACTAGATACATAGAGTTGTGCAACCATCAACATAGCCACTTTTAGAATATTTTCATCATTACAAAGAGAAATTCTGTATCTTTAGCTATCACCCCCCTATCCTCCCATACCCTCCAACACTAATTTACTGTCTGTCTCTATAGATTTGCCTATTCTGGCCCTTTCATACAAGTGGAATCATACAATATGTGGTCTTTTTTGACTGGCTTCTTTCACTTAAAGTGGTGTTGTTGAGGTTCACCCACATTGTAGTATGTATCATTTTTATGGCTGAATAGTATTCCATTGTGTGGATAGACCACATTTTGATTATCCATTCATCCATTCACGAACGTTTGGGTTCTTCCCACCTTTGGTTATCATGAACAGTGCTGCCGTGAGAATCATGTACAAGTTTTTGTTTGAACTTCTGTTTTCAATTATTTTGGGCATTAACCTTTTAAAGAAAGAGAAGAAATGAGGAACACACACACACACACACACACACACACACGTACAAGCACGCCCCTTGTCTGTGAAAGCTAGGGTCTGAAAATTAAGCAGATTGGATTCTCACAGGTAATATCCGTGCATGCACCCGTTGATTCATGCAGTATTTGCTAACTGAGCACCTACTTTGCACTGGGCCATGGATACGAGGTGACCAAGGTGGAGAAGGGCCCAGCCCCATGGAGCAGACCCTCCAGCAGGGAAGGCCAATGACAAACACGCAGTGAGTCATGAGGAATATGACTTAAGATGGTGATGAGAGCTGTGAAGGAAACGACACAGTGGATGAGGGAGGGGGCCGGGACCAGGGACAGTCTCTCTGGGCAGTGGCTGACCTCTGGGGTGAGGCCTGAATGCTGAGAAGGAGGCAGGGATATGTGTGTCTGATACCAGCTCAACACAAGGTTGACATAAGGGAAGCCATATTGCAGAAAGGAAACCCTATTGTAACTTGGAATGACCTCTGATTAACTCAGACATGCTCTGTGGGTTTTATGGCCCCTCTCGGCTGCTATGGGTTGATAACTTTGTTCTTTTGAGTTCCTTAGGAATGTGATGACCCCTGGGCAGAAAGTCTACGCTGATAGCCATCATCAACGACAACTGAAAGATCAGGGTATAGGGCGTTGCTTCAGACTCTGATGCATATCCAGTAAAATAAAAGACTATCAGGAACTGAGACTAGATGTCTGCCTCCACCCAGAGATCAAATGGATGCCCCCAGCCTGAGAGCAGATGCCTCCTTCACCCGGAGACCAGCCCCCTGTACAACTGGCCTGTAATCTTTGTTCTGTAAGATATTTTTTTTTTCAGACATTAGTCAGCCATCTTCCCCCTTGCTAGCAAGCTGTAATAAAAATCCCTGTCTCCCCTACCACCTTGCCTCTTGACTATTGGCATGTCTTGCAGCAGGCAAATGACCCCTCCTCTTTTGGATGGTAACATGTCTGTGTGTCTGTGTGTGTGTATCAGTGTGTTTGTCTGTCAGTGTGTGTCTGTGTGTGTGTATGTGTCTGTGTGTGTGTGTCTGTGTGTGTGTGTGTCAGTTGTGTGTGTCCTGGGGGAGAGAACCTTGCAGGGTCTGTCATGTAGGGCCTTGCAGGCCCAGGAAAGAGGGTGTTCTCGGCCCTAGAGCAATGGGGACCCACTGGTCCAGCTTCCCCTTAGAAGCCTGGTGCTGCCTGTGGGGTGGGGTGCAGGGAAGGGGCGGATGTGGGGCTGCTGCAATCCTCATGAGGAGTGAGGTGGGCATCTAGGAGGATGAGAAGCTTCAGACACCAGGTGAGCTGAGGAGAGAAGAGTGGTTGGCCCTGAGTGTGGAGCTGTGGGGCTCCCTGAGGCAATCTCCTCGCCCCAGCTGGTGCTCCTCCCTTTCCCGTGGGCCTGGGTCACTGAGGATGCAAAGCCGAGGAGGAGAAACAATTCTGGAAACAAGCATCCCCCAGCACTGTCGTCCTGCTCCACCACCCATCTCCACCCTTCCCCGGGCCCCCTCCTCACCCCCAGCATCCCTCTCGTCTCCCTGGGGAAGGGGTACCCAAGCTGCCAACTGGAACCTCACCCACCGAGGGCCCTGGCCAGGTCTGAGTGTTACTGCACTGTGACTTTTGTCTGTAACACAGAGCTTTGCCCCGTGGGGACCCTCCGGCTGTGATTTCCCCTGTAGCCACTCATCAGAGACTCCAGTCATGGGTGAGCTCTCCACTGGCTCCCTCTCATTCACGCCACATTGCCAAATCCAGCTGTAACTTCTCTGTCATCTTACTCAACTTCTCAGCAGAGATTCTCAACTTCTCTCAGAATTGCTTTCCCTGCTTCCCATCCTGGGTTTCCTCTGCTGGAAAAACTTCACCACTCCCTCATTGTTAAAGAACTCTTTACGTCTTTCTTCTGTGACCCCCTCCTCGTTATCCTCCAATCTCCTTGGACCTTCTTGCTCATGGACCTGGGTTTGTTCCTTGTCCTTGATATCACCTCTCAATGCGGATATTCTTAAGGGCTCTATTTATATCCTAGCTCAGACCTCACCCCCATGCTCCCCATCATATCCAATTGCCTACTTGACATCTTGAATTCTGTTAAGTATGTGAGGCTGTGGTAGTCAGAGTCCAAGATAGCCCTGAATATCCTTGCCTTCTGGTATTCCTGTGCTCCTGTAGTCTCCTCCTCCCTGACCTTTGGGAAGCAAAGATCAAATCCTGTGGAAGCAACAGTGTGTGACTTCTGAAGCTGGGTCATAAAGTGCACTGCAGCCTCTGTGTTGGTTTCTTGGATCACTTGCTCTGGAGGAAACCGGCTGCCATGTTGTGAGGATACACAAGCAGCTCTATGAAGAAGCCCAGGTAGAGAGGAACTGGATTCTCTCATCAAGAGCCAGCTCTAACTTGCTAGGCATGAGAGGGAGCCACCTTGGAAGCAGATCCTACAGCCCCAGTCGAGCCTTCAGGTGACTGCAGTCCCATGAAAGATCTCAAGCCAGAGTCACCCAGCCAAGCTGGTCCCAAATGCCCAACCTACAGGAACTGTGAGAGACAATAAATGACAATTGTTGTTTTAAACTACTAAGTTTTGAGGCAATTTGTTTTGCTGCAATGGATAACTTACACCTAGAACTATCACATTTGAAGTGGAACTCTTGAGTCCCTGCCCCCCAATCAAAATTACAGATCTATCCCACTTCTGCATCACAGTCCGTCTGATTTCTCTGCTGTCCTCCTGGTTTCTCCTGTCAGGAATCCATGAATATTCTTGTTTGACCATTTTTCCTTTCCTCTCCCCATCAACTAATCCAAATATGGTCAATTCTACTTACAAAATGGTATCCATCAAATTCTCTCCATCTTTGTGGTTCCACCCTAGTCCAAGAAACCATCATCTCTCACTTGGACAAACACAAACATAGCTGCTTTCCCTGCCTCCCATCTTGAGTTTCCTCTACAATCCCAGCTCTGTAGTATAATGAGAGGGACAGTTTTTATCCATATCTTTGATCAGGTTATCCCTCTGAATTAAAACTTTCCAGTGGCTTTCCATCACTCTGAAGATAAAAACCAACTTCTTCATGAGTCCCAGAGCCCTTCTTCTCTACTGTCTGCTTGCTTGGAATGCTCCAGCCCCATGGGTGGTTTTCAGTTCCCTAAACACCCCAAGCTGCTTTCTGACTCATAGCTTTGCACATGTTGTTTCCTCTGCCTGGAGTACTCAATCCAATTTCTTTCCATATTTAATGTAACTGGCTCCTATTATCCTTCCGGTTTTGGCTTAACTGAAACCACTTCCTCTCCGTAGCCTTCCATGATCATCCAAGCTAAGAAAGGTCCCCCACATTATCTACTGTGTCTGCCTCATGTGTATGGCCTTCACAACACTTAGCACAATTTTTACTTATTTTATTTATTGGTCTGTTCCCTTGTCTTTTGTTTCTCTCCCTTGCTAGAAAGTAATTTCCCTGTACCAGTATCAGTCAGGATAGGGTCATAATGCTGTGGTACACACAACCCCCAAACTTAAGTGACTTAAAATGCAAAGATTGACTCCTTATTCACTCCATATGCCCATCTTGGGTCAACAGAAAACGTTCCTCATTGGAGTCACTCAGGGTCCTAGGTTGATGGTACATCTACCATCTCTGTCTACTTCCTAGAGAATCCAATCTGTAACACTAGGACTGCCAACCAAGACGTCTACACATGGCCTCTCCACGTGACTTGGGCTTCCCTAAAACATGGCGGCCTCACGGTTGTCAAACTTTTTACATGGTGGCTCAGGATTCCAAGATAAGAGTGCCAGTAATCAAGGCAGGAGAGGCATTGCTTTTTATGAACCAGCTCAGAAGTCACGTAGCATTACTTCATACTCTGTCAGTCAAAACAGTTATGAGCCCACACAGACTCAAGAGGAGAGTATGTAGACTCCACCTCTTGTTGGAAAGAACGTTACAGTCACACTGTAGTGGAGCTTGTGGGATGGAAGATATTGTGGTCAGTTTTGTGAAAACACAGCCTACCATGGCCCTCTCTCTTCCGGCTCTCTCCTTCACTCGGGAAGCTCCAGCTACACTGATAACCCTTTTCATTTCCTTAAATGCCCAAAGCTCTTTCCTACCTCGAGACCATTGCCCCTTTTGTTCCTTCTGCCTTTTCCCCAACACTTGAATGCCTGCCAGCTTCCTCACCCTCCTTGAGGTTTCGTCTCATAAGAGAAGGTTTCCCTGGCCTCCCGAGTAGGATCTCAACCCTCCTGATAGTACCTTTCTCACATATTGATTTGTTTCTCTCATAACACTTACCATAATTTCTACTATTTTATTGATTATTTTATTATTTCAAACACACAGAAGAAACATAGAGAATAATATAGCAAACAGAACACCCAGATTTATCAAAACTTTACATTTTGCCATATTTATTTCAGAATATATATATATAGATATTTTGTGTGTGTGTGAGAAGGACTAGCCCTGAGCTAACACCCGATGCCAATCCTCTCCTTTTTTCTTGAGGAAGACTGGCCCTGGGCTAACATCCATGCCCATCTTCCTCCACTTTATATGGGGTGCCACCACAGCATGGCTTGAGAAGCGGTGCGTTGGTGCAAGCCCGGGATCTGAACCTGCGAACCCCGGGCTGCCACAGCGGAGCACGTGCACTTTAACCACTGTGCCACCGGCCGGCCCCCAGAATATTTTTTAAAAAGAAATTAGACACAAATGTAGTTGAGGGTCCTTGCACTCTCCTGGAAATGCACCCACCTCCCTCCACCATCCATATTTGGAATTTATCATTCCTATGCATGTTTTGAGATTCTTCCTACGTAAACAAGTATTGTTGCTAAAAATGAGAAATAGTAGGTTGGCATGTTCCACGCCTGTGTAAATGGCATTATTCTGCAGCCAGGTCATAACGCTCTTCCCTTTTATTTTTAGGATTATGTTATGTTCTGTAGCTCTTCTCCATTCACAGAGGTGAATCACAATCTTCCAGTGTATGAATTCACCCTATTTTACACAGCCAGTCTTCTCCTGAGGACATTTAGGTTGGTTCTAGGTCTCACTATTGCCAATGAAGCCACACATCCCCAGGGCCTAGCATAGCATGTTGCACGCAGTTGGCACTCAAATAAGGTTTATCAAATGAGTGAAATCACAATGAACATTCTGCTTCATGTCTCCTTGCCCAAATGGGGGGAGTTTCTCTAGGGAATGTTTCTCAGCATGGACTTGCTGAGGGGTTGGGAATGTGCTCTTTAACCTTTCTAGATATTGTCAAAGTGCATTCTCAAGTGGAAGTTTCTTTGTGTCTATTTCTCCCACTAAAATGAAGTTTCTGGAATGCGGGAAACTTGTCTCCCCCCTTTGTATTCGGTTCTCCATCTAGTTCCTGAATTTCTATTCTGAGGGTTTTTTTTTCCTTTTTTGACCTCTTGGTACTCTGCACGCTTCGTGCCTAAATGTATATGCTTTCAGTATATATTTCGTGATATTTTTACTCAGTTGTCCATTAAGTCTCATTCATGATGGAGTTTCCCCTGCACCTAATTTCTCAGTGTTTGTGGAGACAGACTTATCAAGGTTTTCTTTTAGATTCGCTGGTTTCTTTGTTAAATTTAATGGGACGTTCCTCACCACTATGATTATAAAAATATTCACCCATGTTGTCTTATGGCGAAGTGAGCAAAGGAGATCTCTACTGGCTCCAAACTCTTCCTTCCATCCTCAACTCAGACATATACTCAATATCCTGCAGCAACCAGTTCCTAAAAGCAAGATCTGGACCAAAAACTGAACACAAAAGAGGGTTTCCTTGGAGGTTCTGAGAAAAAGCAAACCACCTCTGAAAACTAGCTCTTAGGATGTCAGCTTGGTCCCAGCTGCCAAATAAAACCCCAGAGCAGCCACCCACCATGGAAGTTCCCCTGATTAATGACCCATGAATGTCTGGCTTGAGTCCAAGCTCTATATACATTGACATTCAACTCAGGAAGGAAACGGTTTTCCCAGAAACAACACAACATGGCCAGCAATCTGGGGACGCGCATTTCTAAACCATAAAGATGTTTAACATGAGACATCTGTTTATAGAGTATATCCTTGGGTCGTGTTCATAACTGGGTTTTCTCTGGTGGAAATCTGTGTCCTTCTTTTGAGATGAGTTGAGCGCTTGTTCCAAATGTCCATCATGGCCCTTGGTCCACAGTTTTCCTTCCGGATCAAGGCTTTAAGTGTTGGCGCATAATGACAGTCTACTTCTAGGCATGTTGGTTGAACGAAATTACGTAAATATCGGAATAATAACTCAAATGGCGAGTACATTTTCACTCTTATTCCTCTGCATCTAACTTTATAAGTCCCTACATACATGCATTCACAGCTATTTTCCCCAACAGCTACCGCTGTTGAACATCGCTGTACCGCTGAGGCAATGATGATGTATTTACCACCGCAGGGCAAGTCCCAGAGCCTTCCAAACTCCAACAGACTGTTCCTCCCAAGCCCCTTCTGTGTGGAAATTCTGGAGTTCCATCTGCTTGTAGATCCTCACAAAGAATTGAGTATGTATCTAAACAGCAATGGAATCTGCTGAGGTGGTCCAAGGGTGGAACATGATCAGATTTTCCTTTGATAAATCTACTCTGATGCTTGCGAGGAAAACTGGTTGAAGACTAGGGATAGTGGATGGAGGAGACCAAGGAAGAGATGGTTGCAGGATGCAGGAGAGAGATGGTGAGAGGTGGTGTGGATGAGATGGGGCAGTCAAGGAAATGGAGAGATGTGTCTATAAATAAAGTTCTGTTGGAACACAGCCGCGCTCATTCATTACATAGTGTCTCTGGCTGCTTTCATACTCCAGTGGCAGTGTTGAGGAGTTGAGTCAGAGACTGTGTGGCCCATAAAGCCTAAAATATTTACTATAAGACTCTACAGGGAAAGTTTGCCCACCCCACGTCTAGAGTCTAATGGTTCAGAACTCTGTGTGGACTCAGCTTTGAGGTAAATTCTACAGATCCTGCTTCCAACATAGCTGGCACCCCCAAATTCCTCTAAAGAGAAAACCTGGGGTCACCATGGCTTGTAGGCTGTCATGAGGAGGGTGGAATTTACCCTAAGAGCAACAGGAACCATCTGACAGGGTCAGCAGGGGGTGGCTTGGCTATATTTTCCTTTGAGAAGGAAGAAGAGTTAGGGTTGTTTTTGCAGTAACTTGAGAGAGAGATAAACAGGGTGGGCTGATGAAAAACCTATCTCTGAGGCAGAATTAACAAGACTTGGAGATCAATTGGCTACAGGGCTGTGGAAAGGGGAAGTCAGCATTGATGTTCACGTCTTTTTAAGGAGAAACGAGGGACAGTTCTCAGGTGTGGTGAGTGAAACAAAATATATTACTAGAAATCATTTTAACTGTTTCTTTTTTTCTTTTAAAAACATGGTCACTACAAAATTTTAACTTATCCATATGGCTTGAATTATATTTCTATTGGCCGGCGTTTGTCTAAAGAGAACCGTGACCTGCCTTTATGATGGACGGGGTTTCCTGTAAACGATGTGACTAAGTTGGAAGCCTGTTGAGCTTGAAGTGTTTTTTAAAAAAATTTTATGGAGGTGAAATTCACATACTATAAAATTAGCTATTTTATAGAGATCAATTCAGTGGCATTTAGTGCATTCACAATGTTGTGCAACCACCACCTCTACTTAGTTCCAAAATATTTTCATCACTCCGAAAGGAAATATCCACGAAGCAGCCACGCCTCACGCCACCCCCCCCACCCCCCACACCCCCCACCCCCTTCCTCCTGGTCCCTGGCATTTGAGTGTGTGAGGAATTTAGGAGGAGGTTTGGGATGTCAAGAGAAATCGGAGACATCCGTAGGCAAATGTGAGCATGCCAGGGACATTGTTGAGAAAGAATATTCCAGGACTTAATGTGGAGAAAATTAAGGTCTTTCCTATCTGATGGGAACTAATGGGGAAAACACTATCCAGCCGACAGGTGTTAATCAGTGGTACAGACCAGTGGTTCTCAAGCTTGACAAGCATCAGACAGACATTTAAGTCTGGGACAGGCTGGGAAATTTGGATTTCTAACAGGTTCCCAGATGATGCTGATGCTGCTGGTCGAAGGGGCCCCACTTTGCGAACCACTGTATAGCTAGATGATGGTTGGTCCACATTTCACTCATCCTCCCCATTTATTCCTTCATCCTTGTCCTTCATCTTCCACCTTTGCCCCAGGAGAATTAAATTCTCCAAATCGTGCTTTTCTCATGTGGGTGGGATTTTCAACGGACAAGAAGCTGCCCTGGAATTCGGAAACTTGGTGTCAAACGACATCGCTTCTGAAAAGGGAGTCGAGGAGGAAACACCCTCGAGGGGATGGTGGGCGTCAGTCCTCCTGAAGTCCTCCCCCTCCCCCACCAGGCAATATTATTATCAGGAACTCTGCTTTGTCCCCGAGCTCTGCTCGGTACCTGCAGTACTGGGCAAGCTTATCTGTTGCCATGGAAACTGCTGGCTGGCGTGGGGGCGGGGTGGGGGTGGGGGAGCAGTGGAACTGGCAGAAAGCTTCAGAGACTGGAATTTTCCAGGCTCTAGAGATAAACATGTGTGGGTTAAAAAAAACCTAGCATGTAGTTGTCATCTCTATGTTTCTTCAGTAGAACAAGCTCCTCACTGAGGGGCAGAAATCCGGGGAGTGGGCCTCTGATTCCAGCTCATTTAGCTGCCCTTGTTAATTGAATTATGGCTGGTAGAACTCAAAACACTAAGAGCTGTAAACACGCAAAGATAGAAGATCATTTCAAATAACTGCAAACAAGAAAATACTGCTGGGAGATGTGATTGACAGCTTGGAGGTGTCAAATCCGCGGCATCATTTTGTGATGTCCTTCAACTATGCTTGAGATATATTCATTTTGAAACTTGGAGCTTTGACTCATGCATGTAAATGGCTACATAGTATACTATGCTGTGAATATACTCTCTTTTATGTATCCTTTCTCTTGTTGGTGAGCGTTTATATTCCACGCCCCTCCTCCAGGTTTTTGTTCTTACAAGCAACACTTGTAAGAAGAAGGAGAAGTTGGCACAGGACAAGTATTTGTCAGATAAATAACTGTTGCAATGTCCATTTTGGTATTTGTCTCCTTGTTTTCATATGGAGAGTTTATCCAGGGTATTTGTCAGGGAATGGAATTAGTGGCTGCTAGGGAATTCATAGTTTCAACCTATCCATATACTACCAAAGCGCTCTCCCGATGGGTAGTTTGTTCTCTCTTTCTCCCATGAAAAAGAAGCCATCAGGGCAGAGACTTTTTCTATTTTTGGTCTCCATCGTGTCCCGAGGAGCTTTCGGAGTGTCTGGTAGATGGTAAATAATACAGTTTCTAGATAAATAATGAATGTATAAATGATGAACGAGTGAATTAGTTTTGCCCAAAATTGGGGTTGTGGCAATATGTGAGTTTTTATCCTTTTTCATATAACATGCCCTCATGATATTAAATATTCTTAAAATATATATATATTTGTTTTTAAACAGTGTACTCCAGACATCCTTGGGGATATATTCTGTGCACTTGTTTCGTGCATTCACAGCCAATGCTGTCATAACCCCCCTGCCGGTGAGGGGCTTTGTGGGGGCCCAGATGGGCAGGGGTGATTCCCAGAAGTGGGATTATTGGATCAAAGGATGTGTGCATTTTAAACGTTTATCATCATTGTCAAAGTGTTTGCCAGAAAGCAGGAGCCGACCCACTCTCCCACAACCAGCCTGTGAAGATGCCCACTGCTTCACACTCTGGTCGACCTTGGGTGGATCAACTCCTGCATCTTTGTCTGCCTGATGGGGGAAAATGATATCTCATTTTGGTTTCAAAGTCTGGGATTTGGAACACCAGAGAGGTGTTATTTAACATTTGACCAGGAGTAGATCCAGGTTTAGTGAGGCCTGAAGCTTTAAATCTGGGGGGCCCTCTTTGGGGAAAAGAATACAAATGACAAGTACGAAAACTTGATAGAAAAGCGAAAATCTATTGAGAGTGAGTGCAGAAATCACGGCTCACTCAAAATACCACTAAATTTCTCAAATGCCATAAAGTATCACAAAGTCAAAAAATGATATAAAATGTTTTATTAATCAACTGCTTGACATACTTCTGTAATACTTTTTCTCTTGCATGGCATTTTTTTTTTTTTGACTCATACTCATTCATTAGCTTTTCTTATGAAATAATTTTGTAACAATGTTTCTCGGAGATACTAGGAAGATAATGTAGCCTTTGCTCCAGGATGGTTGAACAAAAGAACAAATACTGTATAATCCACTTAGATGAGGTCTCTAGAGTAGTCAAATTCATAGAGACAGAAAGTAGAAGGGTGGTTGCCAGGTGGTGGAGGAAAGAGAGAAGGCGGACTTATTGTATAATGGGGACAGAGTTTTAGTTTTGCAAGATGAGAAGGTTCTGGGGGTTGGCTGCACAACAATGTGAACATACTTAGCACTACTGGATTGTACACTAAAAAATGGTTAAGATGGTCAATTTTATGTTATGTGTATTTTACCACAATTAAACATTTTTATAAAATGAGATGGGCCTGAAGAGAAAATGTATAACTGTTGCAACACACGGAGAGAGTCAACAGCCTCAGACCCTGTCGAGGCAGCTCTTTCTCTGCCGTAAATGTTAAGGGAATGGGTGGCACGGGGTGCACTCCCGCGGGTTTATCAGTGTTTGTAAAGAGAGTTGTTGCTTTTTACTTTCCAGTTTCAGAACAGCTGCAGCTGCTAGACTGGGCAAGAACGTTGTTCGCAGTGTGTTGCCGTGGCTCAGAGCTTGTTTGAGTTTGTTGAATAACGTCTCAAATAGATGGTTTCAACAGGGAGAAAAGCTCCCCCCAAAATCTCACATAGGTTTTCCCATTATAACGAACCCAAGTAGGTCGCCATCGGATCAGTCACATTCAGTGCAGAATCTTACAACCGGATTGTATTTGGCATCTGGCTTAGCGTGTTTGATTTGCCACTTCGTTTTGTCAACATTTTCCCCATTATTTTTGTTAATTCTTTAGATACAGTTTTGTTTAAACAAGGCATATTTATGTTCCCACTTTGGCTTTTTTCCCCTAAGTGCACATGACGAGAATAATAACTCCCATGAAATTCTTGTTATTTGAAGAGTAAATATTCCTTCTTGTCTGGTCTAGCGCATTTTTATCAGAATAGTGTATCACCTGCAGAGAGCACAGCTTTCGGTGCTCTGGGTAAAACCTTCATCGCATTGGAGGGCTCTCAATATATTCGCCCAGTTTGAAAACCAGCCTGATGCAAGTAATACTGTCGTGGTTGAAAACCGTTTACAAACAAACAATGGCAGGCAAACTTCAGCATTCAAAGAGACTAGCCTGGATTTCATAACAGAATATTTATTGTCACTGCATATTCAGTGGATTCTTTGTAAATATTATCAAGGTCACACTTTTGGGGAAGAAAGCCCTAAAACCAGTTTTTCAGTAGCGTTGAATGGAATATTGCTCAACACAGCAGGTCACAGTGAAAGCTCACATTCCTTATCAAAATCAACAAATTTCCTCGAAATGAAGCTAGCGTGACCTCCTCACATATTCTTCGGTGACCCGCAAACTGTGTTTTTCATTTGCTAATATTTCCATTTTCCTTCTGTTTTTAATTTCCTCTTTGGAAGAGTCCTGGGTTTCGTAATGAGAAAAAAAAATGTTTTCTGCATTCGTTTTTATTATCTAGATCTTTTTGGCTGTCACGATCATTTTCCTTATCATCGTGATTTTGTCTAACAGCGTTTTTGGTTATCTTCATATTTGGAAGTCCCTGCCAGTCTCCTTTCTTTCAGACTGAAATTTGGCTTCCACCAGCATATTTCCTTTTTTGGCATATCTGAATTCTGATGTGCTGATAATTCTGAGAAAAATACATATATACAAATTTGATCCAAAATTAAATCATACACAAGAGCAGTTCCAATCCTTTTTAAAATTGCCGTTACACTGTATCGGGTGGTGCTGAAAAATTGTGCAATCAGATTACTGTTCCACTCTCATAACGGCGGAATTGACAGAATGATGAATATGCACAGGAATCATGCCATCGATGTTTTTGCTTCTGCAGTTCACTTCTCTGCATCGGAGGGAATTTTATGTGACATTTTGCCTGGAAACACTAGACTTCCTCAGGACCAGATGTATCAGACACACATCTACACATCTTCACAAGCTGTCTTCCTTGCTGTTTGTCCATCAGGTTTGACCCAAGTAAAACAGGGATTCTGCTGAAATCTGTATCACACTTTCCCAAGATGTTACAATTGTAATGAGTTAATTGCTGACAGAGAAGACCTTATGTCTTGACTAGTGATAACTGAATCTTCCCCCTACAGATTTTACACGTCTCATGTTTAGAAGAATTTTCCACACACCAGCTTCTGCTTTGTGTATTTCAAATCTGATTTCTTCCCAGTTCTCATATTTCTGGTGCCCTGCACTGCAAGACATGTTCATAGTGTGATCAGCATCTCTGTGCACAGACGTAGGGCTAGCATGTGTAGTCTTTCTGGAGCTATTCTTACGTCAGGATGGTTACTAATAACTGTATAGTTATTTAACTATGACTATATATAACTATTTATGATATATAAATATATATAGTTATAGAGATATAACCTTATCTATAGCTATATATATATATAACCTTATAATAACTAATAGCACAGTAATAGGGTTGCCAGATAAAATTTGAATTTCAGATAAACAATGAATACTTTTTTAGTATAAGTCTATCCTATACCACATGTCCCAATTATTGTGTGGAACACACTTGTACTAAAAGTTATTCATTGTTTATCTGAAATCAAAATTAAGTGGGTATCCTGCATTTTTATTTGCTGAATCTCGCAACCCTACACATGCATATATGCCACTAAATCTACCCCCAACTCAACTCGCCCTTAGCTAGGTCTCAAAAATGCCCATGGTCTCCTCAATGCCATATGACATGAGGTCTTTTTTTCCTTAAGGAGGGGAAGTCAAAGTAGAAATAGATGGTGATTTCAACCAATTGCATTTAAAATATCTCACTTTTGCAAACTTTACAGAAACAATTGCTAGACTTTTAGAAAGTGCAAGAGAGGAAGCTTGAAGCTTGACCTTCATTGGAAATCAACATACTGTGAATGGACATTGTGTGCCCCTCCCTTTTTTCTATTTTGGTGTTTGTAGTGGGTTGAATGTGTCCCCCACCCCACAATTCATGTCCACTCAGCACCTCAGAATGTGACCTTATTTGGAAATAGAGTCTTTGCAGATGTAATTAGTTAAGTGTCTTGAAGTGAAATAATCCTGGATTTAGGGTTGGCCCTAAATCCAAAGACTGGTGTCCTTATGAGAGAAAAGAGAGGAAGACATTGACACACAGAGACACAGAGGAGAAGATGAGCCGAAGATGGAGGCAGAGATCGGAATGATGTTCCTATAAGACAGGGAATGCCAGGAGCCCCAGAAGTCAGAAGAGGCAGGAAAGATGCTCCCCCAGAGCCTTCAGAGGGAGGTGGTCCTGCCCACCCCTCAAGTTTGGACTTCTGGTCTCCAGAACTGTGCGACAATCAACTTCTGTTATTTTAAGCAGAGTTTTAAGTCTGTGGTAATTTGTTACAGTGCTCTAGAGGATGAACACAGTGTGAAACTATTTCTCATTGATCTATGTGTGAAATTTACATACTAGTGATTAGTGATGGTGGTTTGATTGTCATGTGTGTTGGAAAAAGTTTTATCTAGTTAGTCATTTAAATATTTCTCATGGCGGGCTTATCAGTTTGCTAGGGCTGCCGTAACAAAGTACCACAGACTGAGGGGCTTAAACAACAGACGTTATTGCCCCACAGTTTGCAGGCTCGAAGGCCGAGATCAAGGTGTCGGCAGACTTGGTTCCTTCTGAAGCCTCTGTCCTAGGCTTCTAGACAGCCGTCTTCTCTTCATGTCTTTTCACGGTCTTCTTTCTGTACCTGTGTGTCTCCAAAATCCCCTCTTCTTCTAAGGACACCAGTCATATTGAATTAGGACTCACCCTAATGACCTCATTTTGACTGAATTGCCTCTGTAAAGACCCTATCTCCAAATAGGGTCACATTCTGAGGTACTGGGGGTCAGGACGGCAACATATGAATTTGGGGGGATACAATTCGACCCATAACAGTGGGATTTCCATTTTGTGTGGTCAGACTGAAGCTTTTTCTTATGTCTGTTGGCTTTTATGCTCAGTTTGGTGAGGTCTCCTCCATCCCAGGATTATAAAAGCATTTACCCATGTTTTCTTGTGCTCATCTGAGAGAAAGGGGCCACACCCCTCTCCCCTGTCCTAAACACTGCCTTCCCACCCCTCCCCTCCACTCCAGCGGAGCTCTGGAGCTAAAGGGGGTGGGCCAGACCTGAAGGGAAAAGAGGGTTCCGATGGAACAGGAAGCCCATAATCCTGAGAAGAAGCCATTTGAATGTGAACTCTGGGCCCAGGCGCCAAGTCAAACAACTCGCTCTGGAATTTTCCCCCTAATTCGTGACCCAAATGCTGGACGGGAGTCCAGCAGTTATATGTTCCCATCCAAGTCAGGAAGAGCTGCTTTTCTCAGGAGCAACTTAACGTGGCCTCTATTCTGGAGATGGCCTTTTTTTTTTTTTTTTCCGGTGAGGAATATCAGTCCTGAGCTAACATCTGTTGCCAGTTTCCCTCTTTTTGCTGAGGAAGATTGGCCCTGAGCTAACATCCGTGCCCATTTTCCTCTATTTTTTTTTTGTATGTGGGACGCCGCCTCAGCACAGCCTGATGAACTGTGCGCAGGTCTGCGCCCGGGATCTGAACCAGCAAACTCCAGGCTGCTGAAGCAGAGCACACGAACCTCACCACTACGCCACCAAGCTGGCTCCCACTTCTGTTTTTTTCTTTTTAAACATCACGAATATTTAATACCAGGCATCTGAGTGTAGGTGAGACCCCTGGGCCTTCTCGGTAGGAAGTTTTCTGTGGTGTTAGTCTGAGTTTGTCACAGTGCCTGGCATGCCGCAAATACTTGTGTGTGCTCATTTCTAGTTATGAGGCAGCATGTTAACCTATCCGCCGATATTTGCATTTGACCAAACCCAGCAATACTTTAAAGTTAACACTAATGGAGAATTCCACTTTTGTTATATTGTTTTTACCTATAAATGTATAAGCACATATATTCAGATTTCTCTGTGTTTTTGCTCTTGGCAGGAAAGGGATTCCCCTGCTATATTGAGATAGATCTGTTGGTGGGAGATGGAGAATTCCTTCTGGCACGTGGCCAGGGCTGGGCCATTTAATTCCCCGGGACAACAGTGGCTGGTTGAGGCATGTTCGGTGATGGTGATGGCTGTACCCTCACCAGAATAATTTTATGGTTGCTTGTGATTTTTGTCCGGCTTACAGAACCTCTCTTCTGCCACACTTAAAAATGTAGATTTTGGGCCGGCCAGGTGGCTTAGCGGTTAAGTGCGTGCGCTTCGCTACTGGTGGCCCGGGTTCAGATCCCCGGCGCGCACCGATGCACTGCTTGTCTGGCCATGCTGAGGCCGCGTCCCACATACAGCAACTAGAAGGATGTGCAACTATGACATACAACTATCTACTGGGGCTTTGGGGAAGGAAAAAAAAAGGAGGAGGATTGGCAATAGATGTTAGCTCAGAGCCGGTTTTCCTCAGCAAAAAGAGGAGGATTAGTACGGATGTTAGCTCAGGGCTGATCTCCCACACACACACACACACACACACAAATGTAGGTTTTATTATTGTTATTCATATACGAAAAAGCAAATAAATTCCTCTTGTTTCCCCAGGTGCAAAAAGCCAGCAAGACAGACTAGCATTTCTTGAGTGCTTACCGTGCGCTAATCATTTTGCATCCCCTCGTTAGTTCATTTAAGCCTCAAAATCACCCTAAGGAGTGAGGTGCTCTCCCAAGAAAGGTGCAATGTGAGTGTCACCAACCCAGAGCCAGCACACAGTAGGTGTGCAATTAATATGAATCACATCGACAATCTTAATAATTTTTCCACCTAATTAATAAAATCCAGAGTCAGCACCCTGCAGCCTCTGGCCTTGCATCCTTTCCAACCTCAGCTCCCATCTCTCTCTGTTTAGCTCACTTCATTCTGGGTGGCTCGCCCTTGAATATTGTAAGCTTCTGCCTCAGGGCCTTTGCACTGGCTGTGTCCTCTACCCAGAAGGCTCTTCCCTCATGGCTTGCTCCCTCCCTTCGTTCATATCTCCCCTCAGTTCTGCCACCCTAGAGAGATCTTCTCCAATCTCTTTGCTTAAAATATCACCCCTCCTTTCATTCTCTACCCCAAGACCCGGATTTAGTTTTCATCTTAAGACTCATCACCCCAACATCATTTTATATATTTGTTTTCAGTCCACGTCCTCTGCTAGAATACAAATTTCAAAAGCTCAAAGACTTCTATTTCTAGTTTCAGTGAATCTCCAATCTCTAGCATGTGACAGCAACGCTGTGAATACTTTACAAGAAATAGTGAATGAAATGCAAGTTTTTGAATGAAACAATGTCTCTCTTACACTCTCAGGGCAGAGGATCTGCCTCTTGGTTTGCGTTTGCAATTCCAGCTCCCAGCACCCGGTCGGGCAAATTGGAAGGACTTGATCCATTTTTATCACGTGAATGAATGCACGCATGTACGCACGGCAGAGGAGATAACGCTCGTACCCCTGGAGCTGGAGGGAGATTGTGTGCCGAGACCCTGGAGAAGCCAATTTTGTTTTCCTTTGCAAAGACCGTCTGATGATACCATTTTTCAAGCACGAATGCTGTGCCTGAGGCGTTGGTTTCGGGGAGGGGTGCTGTCTACTGGACCCTGCTCCCATCCCCGCCTCCCCCAACCAGCCTATTTTGTTTTAATTGCTTTGCTCGGTTCCCTCGAGAGCCTTGAAGCTGTGCGGCGGCGGCAGGCTCAGGCTGTTGCCATGGAAACTGTAGCCAGCCTGGGCAGGGTTTGGAAATGGAGAAAGAGCCTCAGGGTCTGGAATTTCTGAGCTCCAAAGGTGAACGCGTGTGGCTTCCAAAGCATCTCGGCAAGTTCTAGACCTGGGCTATCCCACACGGGAGCCGCCGACCCTGTGCGGCGACTGAGCACGCGAAAGGCGGCTGGTCCGAATCGAAATGTGCCGTCGTTGCAAAATACACACTGGATTTTGAGGAGTTAGTGCAAAAAACAAATTTTTTTAAATACCTCATTAAAATTTTCGTATTAATTTCACCTATTTTGTTATTTTTGATTTTTTTAAATAAAGTGGTTACTAGAAAACACAGAATTACGTGTGTAGCTCGCATTTGTGGCTGAGACACTGTATTCCTATTGGTTAGCGCGCTTCCGGAGTACGTATAAGTGAATAAATGAATGAATGAATGATCTTTGGTCAAAACTGGGATTGTTATTCATATACTGTTTTCCATCTTGCTTTTTTCCTCGAACAATTTATTTCTTAAATAGTAAATTAAACATCTTAGTTGAAGGGTTTACAGACATAATTATCAGTACTGAATTAAATTGGGAGTTAATTACAGGTCTTCCACCCAGATACTAAAATGCTATTTATATTTTTAAAAAGGAGCCACCCCTGCTGCCCGTGAAATGATGCATCGTTCCTGATGCAAGCTGACCGCCTTGCGCGCACGTCCTCCCCACCAGCTTCTACTATCCCGCCCTCCCTCGCAATGGGGTGATGGCTCCCGCGTAGACAGGCAGAACGTCCTGATTTTAACGTTGATCAGATTCCAAAAAACAGGGCTGCTGAGTCCAAGGGCATTCCTGTGCGCCTGAGGCTTTGATACCTATTGCTAAAATGCTTCCGGAAAGGCTGTGTCTACCCATATTCCACCCGCCTCCTCTACGGGCGCCATGTGCCCCAGCTCGTCCCAACTCCAGATGTCCTCGCTTTGTTCACCTTTGTCAGAGCAATGACACTTCATTTTGGTTTTGACTTCCAGTTTTTTTCTTTTTAATTGTAAAATACATATAATGTAAAATTTACCGTCTTAACCATTTAAAAAGTGTCCAGTTCAGTGGTGTTAAGCACATTCACATTGTTGTGCCACCATCCCCTCCATCCATCTCTAGAACTCTTTTCATCTTGCAAAACTGAAACTCTGTCCCCATTAAACACTAATTCTCCATTCCCCCCTCCTCCAGCCCCTGGCACCCACCCTTCTACTTTCTGTCTCTGTGAATTTGACTACTCTAGGGACCCCATACAAGTGGACTCATACAGCACTTGTCTGTTTGTGTCTGGCTTGTTTCACTTAGCATAATATCTTCAAGGTTCATCCATGTGGTAGTGTGTCAGAAGTTCTTTCCTTTTTAAGGCTGAGTAATATTTCATTGTATGTGTGCACCACATTTTGTTTATCCATCCATCTGTTGATGGACGCTTGTGTTGCTTCCCTCTTTGGGCTATTGTGAATATTGACTTCCAGTTTTGCATCATAAGGAGGTTGGAGCACCTTTTCAGTTTTCTTGAAGCTTCTCCATTTTTTCTCATGAACTGCCTGTTCAGGTCCCTTTCCCACTTTCCTATTTTGTAGTTCAACTTTTCCACCTTGACCCCTTAGCACTCTTAAGTATGAGCAATAGGATTCCTTTGATTTTACACGATGCAATGATTTCCCCCAGTTGATCGTTAAACCTTATTTGTGATTGGGGTTTTCATCTTCTTACATTTTTAGTGTTTGTGTAATCAGGTTAAATACTTTTTCATTCTGTGTTTGTTGATGTTTGGACTGTCTTGAATAAGGCATCTCCCACCCCCCAATTACAAAAATCTTCTCCCATATTGTATTATGTTAGGCTCGGAAAAGAACCCTCCCCTGTGCAGACACTGCCCCCCTCCCTGAACCCAGAAACTCTGGTCCTCATGAAGGCCCCGGGATCTCACTGTTACAGGAAGGATTTGGGCCAGATCTGAATTCAGTCGGGGGGCCCATGTCTAATTGGAAACTTGTGGTCCTAGAAAAGAAGTAGTTTGGATGTTGCTTCCTGGCCCAATCATCAGATTATATTTTAGTTCAAAGACTCACAGTGGGTCATTAGCTCAGTGCTCGGCTGGAAACCAAATGGCACATGCGTTGCCTCCCTAGCAGGAAGCGGTTGGATTTCTTGGAAACAGCTCAACGTTGGCTTCTGTTCTGAAGACATGGGTTTCCAAATCATGAATATATTTAACACTAGCCATCTCCTTTCCAGACTATATTCTTCCATGTTCTTTCTTAGCTTTTCTCTTAGTTTTCTGGGGTGAAACTTTGGCTTCCTCCTTTTCTGATGCAGTGGGTCCCTTTCTTGGGTCCTGGCCCCAGATGGTGCTTGTGTGTGCACATAGCAGGGTTTTATACACAATAGCTATCTGGTTCTGGATATGCTTGGTTAAACCAACTTACACAATACATTGAAATCATGGCTGGGTCAGTGAGAAGAATTTCACTTCTATTCCTTTGTGTATACACACACACACACACACACACTCTCTTTCTTTCTTTCTCATACACACATGCACACATAAATCTATGCACATATATTCAAAGAAATCATTTGCCTTTTCCTAAAGGCAGTATGTGAAAGAGTCAAAACATCATGCAAATGAATCCGAAAGGGGGCCCCAGAGGCAGCCCCTCCCCAACTGGAGTGCATCCCCACCGCTCCCAATGTTTTTTGAAAATTGTGGAGTTAAAAGTCCAAACACACTTCTGGTATGAAACGTGGATGGAATTCAGGAGGGAGATCTGGGTTGGGGGTAGAGATGTGGGGTCTTTAGGATGAGCGAAGCTGGGGAGAGGATGACATTGCTCAGCAAAGGTAAGGAGAGAGGGAAGGGCCCAGCGCTTCCATCAAAGTTCCAAGAACTCAACATGGAGGTCTTTCCTACCCCATAGGAAGGTGTGAAATGATCAAGAAATGTTATTAACACAAAGTCGATATCTAATAGATTACAGCAGAACTTCTCCAAGTTTACTGTGCCCACCAATCATCTGGGAAATCTTGCAAAAATGCAGATTCCAACTCCTTTTGGACTCAGCTTGGGCTGCCATAACAACATAACACAGACAGGGTGCCTTCAACAACAGACTCTGATTTCTCACAGCTCTGCAGGCTGGAAGTCCAAGACCAAGGTGCTGGCAGGGTTGGTTTCTGGTGGCCCCTCTCTCTCAGGCTTGCAGATGGCACCTTCCTGCTGTGTCCTCATCTGGCCTTTCCCCTGTGCATGCTTGGAGAGAGAAAGAGATCTCTGGTATCTCTTCCTCTTATAAGGCCACAGCCCTTTGGGATTAGGGACCCACCTCTATGACCTTATTTAACCTTAATTACCTTCTCACAGGCCCCGTTCTCAAATATAGTCACATTAGTGGTTAGGGCTTCAACAGATGAATTTTGGAGGACACAATTCAGTCCAGGACAGTAGGTCTGGGGTGGGTGCCCAAGATTCTGCGTTACTACAAAGCCCCCTGGGGATGCCCAAGCAATAAGAGTACAGACCAATCATTCTCAAAATGTTACAGACGGACCAGGTAAGCATCGCCAGGGGACCCGTTAGAAACGCAAATTCTTGGGCCCCACCTCGACTTAACGGCATCAGAAACTCCAGGTGATTCTGATGCACCCATCAGCCGTGTGTCTCTCATCCTCCTCATTCATCCTCCCACCTTCGCCTCAGGAACATTGCGTTCCCCAAGTCATGATTTTCTCCAGGTGGATGGCATTTTCAGCTCGCAAGAAGCTGAAAACGAGGATGAAGAGACCTGGGTTCGGATGAAATTGATTCTGAAAAAGGGAGTTTGGCACGAACCCCTGTTGGAGGGACGGTGGGTTCCAGCCCACTCTGGAGTCCCCGCCTTCTCCCCACTGCAGTATTTCCCGGTCAGAAGCTCTACTCTGCTCCCCCCTTTACCTGCTGTGAGTGAGAGAGGCAGGCTCAGGCTGTTGTCATGGAAACGTCAGCCCCCGGGGTGGGGGTGGGGGCTGATGAAAGAGCTTCTGAGACTGGAATTTTCCATCCCTGCAAAGGCAAATACGTGCAGGTTCAAAAACAACATCCTGGCACAGAGTCATCGCATCATCTACGTCTGTTTGAACGAATAGCTAAGTGTATCCCGCCCTCCGCCATAATCCTATCTGTAGTAGAAAGTTCTCATCGTAGGGCAGACCTCGGGTACACATTGGCTTCCAGGAAACTGTGCTCATTGCGGTCTCCTTAATATTTCAACTCAGTTACTGGATAAATGAGAAATGTGACCAAGAAAGGAAACACGATACATTCAGATGGTGGCAGGGCAGTGAAGAAAATTAACTCGAGCCATGATATGGACAGTGATGCGTGTGGGGTGTTAGACGAATAGTGTCGTGGGTGTGAGGTCAATGGTGTCATCCCACAGTGTGCCATCGCTGCTCAGCGTCTTATTCTTGAGGTTTATCCATGTCGATACAGATAACGTGTGGTCTTTCATTTTCGTAGTGCAGCAATCACTGAGTGAATACATCAGCATTCACTTATTGACTCTCCTCCTGATGGGCGTTTAGGCTGCTCCCCACCCTGATTTTTAAATTTTTTATTTGTGGTACCACAACCACTCTGAACGCCTTGCATAGTGCGTGGCACGCCATTGTTGCTGGATAAATAAATATCAAATGAATGAAGGTTGCAGGGAACATTCTTATACTGTTTCCTTGCCCACATGGTGGAGAATTTCTCCAGGTCATATAGGTAGAGGTGGAACCATAAGGAAAACACGTCTTCTGTTTGTAGATAGTGCCAAATTTCTCTCCTAGGAGATATTTTCTGTGTTTTCTCTTGGCAGCTCCATAAGCAAGGACTTTCCTTGTTTTTGTCCTCTGCAGTATCCCCAGGGCCTCCCAGTGGGTCTGGCGCATATTAGGTCCTCGGATTGTATGTTTCAAATACGCGTGAGTGAATGAATGGATTATTATTTGCTTAAAATTGGCATTGAGATGTTCAGCTATATATTTAGCCTACTTTTTCATTGAACATGTTGTCATGGCATTAAATATCTCTGAAAAAACAAGATCTGTTTTAGGAGAAAGAATTGATTTCATTTGATGACCACATGGTCACCATGACTGCAGGCGAATATCTTCATGCACTCGTCGTATACACTTGTCGCCAACTTCCTGCTCTCACAAAGATGTGATAACTGCTCCGTAGGTTTCTAAATATTCATGAATGTCCACAAACAGCCGATTCCCAGAAATAGACTTGGTAGGTCAAAGCACACACACTTTTTAAATTTTGGTACTGATCACCAAGCACGTACTCAGACAACAGCATTTGAGAAAGTCCATTTCCCTACAATCTTCCAACTTTAGTGTTTTATTTTTCAACTTTGTCGGTCTAAAATGACACCTGCTTTTTGGCTTGGACATCTGTTTTGGTGTTAAAAGTATAGCGGAATATCTTTTTTTATGATGATTGCACATGCAAACATTCTCTTGCAAATTGCCAATTCACATTCTTTGCCCCTTTTTCTATTTTGATGTTCAACTTTTCCTCTGACTTGACTCTTTGTATATTAGTGAAGTGAAGTCCTTGATGATCATCTCTATTTCTACGTGTTTGACCTGGAGTCGGCATTGAAGTCTTGTTTATGGTGGAGGTTCCTCCCATAGGTACATTTTCAATTTTTGTGTACGTTTTCAATTTATAGATTTGTTATTTTATGTTCATTGACTTTTGTGTCACATTTGGTAAATCCTCCTTCATCCCATAGCTTCAAAAACATTCTTTTCAGTTTTCTTGCCATGACTGTGAAATGGAGGCCCTGAGTCCTCTCCCCTGCCCCAAACTGTGCTTTCCCTACTCTGACAAAACTCCATCCTGGAGTCACATGTGGCTGTTCAGCATTTTAAATGTGGCTAGTCTGAATCGAGATGTGCCACACAGTGGGTTTCAAAGACTTTGTATGAAAAAAGGATGTAAAATACCTCATTAACAATTTTAGGGCTGGCCCCGTGGCCTAATGGTTAAGTTTGGCTTGTTCCACTTTGGTGGCCCAGGTTTGGTTCCTGGGCATGGATCTACACCACTTGTCGGTGGCCATGCTGTGGCAGTGACCCCCATACAAAATAGAGGAAGATTGGCACAGATGTTAGCTCAGGGTGAATCTTCCTTAGCAAAAAAAAAAACAATTTTTATATTGATTACATGTTGAAACAATAATATTTTTGATATTTTGGGCTAAATGTAATATATTTTTAAATTAATTCCACCTATTTCTTTTCATAGATAATAGAAAATTAAAATAGTGAATAGTAATGGCTAATAAAAAATAGAGATGGCTAACAGAAAACTTAAAAATACACATGTGGCTCACATTACAATCCTACAGTGTAGCTCCAGGGTCCTTCAAGGAGGCCTCGGTTGCCACAGGAAGGATTCGGGCCCAACCTAAATAAATAGAAAAGAGCTTGGGATGGCAGAAAGCTTTCTGACTGAGAAGTAGTTTCAATGTCAACATCTGGCCCAGTTGCCAGATAAAACCTCAGTTCTACAACCCACCATGGACTTTTTCCTGATTAATGAGCTAAATGCTGGAGTGGAATCCAAGCAATATATGTGTTGCCATCCAACGCAGGAAGGGACCGGCTTTCTCGGAAAGAGCACAACCCAGCCAGTGTTCTGAGCACCTCCATTTCCTAACCATAAAAATGTTAAATACCAGCCATCTGTTTGGCAGACTGCATCCCTGATTTCCATTATTCATCAGTTTTCTTTTCTCCCCTCGTTTTCCGGGAGTGATAGCCTGCCCTCTCATTTTCAGGGTTCCCGTGGTGAGGGTCTGTCAGGGGTCCCGTGTGCAGACAGTGATTGTGTATGGATATGTTGCATTGTGAAACGTATACCAGCCAACTCCCGCTGAATAACTTTCTGCCATACACTCAGAGCAAGACTAAATAAAGGAGGGGTTCACTTTTATTTTTTAATAACAGTTTTGTTAAGATATTGCTCACAGACTACACAATTCACCCATTTAAAATGTATAATTCAATGGTTTTTAGTATATTCACAGAGTTGTGCAACCACCACCACAATCAATTTTAGAGTATTTTTATCACTCCAAAGAGAAATTCCATACCCATCAGCAGTCACCCATTTCCTCCCAGCTCCCTCCAGCTCTAGGCGACATACTCAACTACTTTCTGTTTCTCTAGATTTTCCTATTCTGTGTCATACAATACACGACTTTTTGTGTGTGACTTCTTTCACTTAGCTTAATGTTTACAAGTTCATCCATGTTGTAATGTGTATCAGCACTTCATTGCTCTTTATGGCTGAATAATGTTCCATTGTATGGATGTACTACATTCTATTTATCTGTTCATCAATTGATGGACATTTGAGTTGTTTTCACCTTTTGGCTATTATGAATAACGCTGCTATGAACATTTATGTACAAATTTTTATATGGACTTATGTTTTCATTTCTCTTGAGTATATACCTAGGAGTGGAATTGCTGGGCCATAGAGTAACTTTATATTTAATCTTTTGAGGAACTGCCAGACTGTTTTCCAAAGCAGATGCGCCATTTTGCATCCTCATCAGCATTTATGCGTGTTCCAATTTCTCTACATCCTCGCCAACACTTCTTATAATCTGTCTTTTTAGTTATAACCATCCCAGTAGTTATGAAGTGGTATCTCACTGTGGTTTTGATTTGAATTTCCTTGGTGGCTAATAATGTTGAACATCTTTTCATGTGCTTATTGGCCATTTATATATCTTCTTTGAAGAAATGTCCATTGAGAGCCTTTGCTCATTTGTCATCCTGCACCCATCCGGTTTTGGAACAACTGGTCTACCCATAACCAGTTGAATTTTGAACGTATGTGGATGCAGTGGAATCAGAGAAAACAGAAAGTGTACAAGAGCGATTTTGGTGGTAACTGGATAAATCGTTTGAAGAGCCTTGACCAGACCTGCTGATGGATGAGGTCTGTGTACAAGATGAGGTCAATTTTGAACTTTGTAGAGGATGTAGTACCGAAACCAATCCAGCTCAGAGAGCCTCCCAGTCAAGGATGCAATATAGAAAGTCACTCTGACCTCAGGGAAGGAGGCAGGAGAGGGGAAAAGAGGAGGCAGGGAGATAGCAGAGGAGCTGGCTGGGGCCACTAGCATGCCTAGAAATAAGAGATTTATTTAATTCTACTAATGTACTTTTCTTAATTTATTTATAAATAGTCTCCACAGAAAAATGTTATGTGTAACATAAAAATAAAACTTGGAAAATTTCCAGAGGATAAGATAAAAAAATAAAAATGGAAGTTCCAATCACTTATTTGAGACCACTGATCTAAGCGCCATAATTTGGAGTTAGGCCAGGGGAACGGCAGGGTTTTGGGGGAGATGGGCAGGATCTGGGAATTACATGGGGGTGAGTGGAATGGCTGAAGATATATTTTGGATAGCGATTTGATCTCATGTGCTGATGGACTTGGTTTCTCATTGTTAATGAGGTATATGGACATAGTTGAGACAGAAATGTCAAATCTGATTTGGAAGGTCGCTGCAGCTCCAGAGCAAGGTCTGGGCTGTGGGTAGAGGGGCTGGGAATCATGGAGAAGAAAATTGTTAGCATAACCCGAGGGGAGGTGGAGATGGCTGTGAGGAGAAAGAACAGCCACCAGCCAACGTAGTCCTGAAAACTCAGCCTGAAGATGTAGGTCTGGCTGAAGAGCCTCCCAGCCTGGGTCGGTAGCCTTCCTCCAGAGTCTGGGATCTACCCCGAATCCTTTCAATAGCTTCCTTTCCTGCTAAGCCAGCCACAGTTTGCTTCTGTTGGTGCAAGAATTCTTAATCAAAAGGGGGTGGCTCACACACCCTACGGCATCCCTCTCTCTAAGGATCTCATCTAAGAACATATTTTAAGGTATACCTTAAACCGTGATGATGAAAACTGCAGACTTGAGCCCCCTCCCTCTGTCTGGCCCCAGAACACTAATCTGCTGTGATCAGCAGATTCAAGCTCCCACTGTTGCCATAGAAACCAAGGCGGCAGAGAATGACATTTTCTAGGCTCTGGAGTCTCTGTCTGTGGGTTCAAGATCCCAGCCTAGCATACAGCAGGTAGTTAATCCATGTTTGTAGAAGGAGTGAATCTTTGTCTCCCCACCCCCACCACACCCCAGCATTCCGTGCTGTAAGAATAATCTCATCGTGGAACAAGGATTTGTGAAGTTGAAATTAAAAACAAAAAATCCTTCAGATTTATTGAGGCATAATTTGCATATCCCACGATTACCCATTTTTTTGTACAGTTTGATACATTTTAGTAATGGTACACGGTCATGTGACAACCATCACAATCAAGACACAGAACATTTAATTACCCCACAAAGTCCCCTGTGCCTTTTGCCTGAGATCCCCTTTCTCCAGCCCCAGGATCAAACAACCTTTGATTCGCTGTCAATCACTGTGGTTTCGCCTTTCTAGACTTTCATGTAAATGGAATCGCGTGATCTTTTGTGTTTGACTTTTTTTCCACCCAGCACGTTTTTGAGATTCATCCGTGTTGTTGTATGTATTAACATTTTGTTTAGTAATATCAATCATTAAATAATTAATATTTTGTTCCTTCTTATTGCTCAGTAGTATTCCCTGCTATGGACGTACCACCATTTATTTCTCTATTTTCCTATTGATGGATATCAATAGCCTACTTCTGATTTTTGGCTACTATGAACAGCGCTGCTATCAACATCCAACATTTCTATCAACCTCTCAAGATTTCTCCCAGGTATTTGCAAACCTAAAATATTGTCCTTCTATTTTTTTCATTCTTGACCATTGGATAGAGAGAAAATGACCTCTCCTTTTGATTTTGCTGTCCAGTCTTTGGATTACAAACGTGAGGGACCATCTTTCATCTTTCTTTGCATTTGACTTTCTCTCTTATGTTTGATCCTTGCCCATTTCTCTATTCTGATGTTCCACTTTTTCTCACTGACTTGTAATTACAAATTATAAATGAGCGTAGAATGCCCTTGACCGTCATGCATGTTGCAGCAATTTCCCACTATTTTCATATTTTCCATCTGGTTTACATTTTCCCTAGTCCACGTGTGAATTTCCAACTGTTGTGGAGTCACATTTATCAACAGTTTTGTTTATGTCTTTGGATTTTAGCGTTATGGCCGTGTTGCCTCCTCCACCCCAAGATTATAAAAATATTCATCCATGCTGCCTTGGGATGAGAGAGAAAAATATTCATCCATGCTGCCTTGGGATGAGAGGGAGACCATTGGCCCTTCTCCAGCCCAAACACTGCCTTCCCACCCTCGCTCAGATGGAAGCTCTGGACCTACAGGGAGGCTCCACTCCCACTAGTCCAGGAGGAATTTGCGCCAAACCTGAATAGAAAAGCGGTCCAGGAGGGAACAACATTTCTGACTGGATACCCACGGTCCCTGGGAGGAAGCAGTTAGAATGTCAACTGCCAGATAAAACTTGAGTTCAACAACCCGCCATGGAATTTCCTCCTTGATTCATAAGCTAAATGTCTGGCTGGAATCCAAGCAATAGAGATGCTACCGTATGAACTCAGGAAAGGACCGGTTTTCTCAGAAACAGCACAGACCTGGCCAAGGTTGTGGAGACCTGTATTTCCAAGCCATAAAAATACCTCATTCTGGTGGTCATATTGCAGATTATATCCCCTGGTCCTGTCAGTAATCATCTTGGGGCAGTTTTTTGGGGAGAATGGAGAGTGCAAATCCTTCCTTTCATTATTTTCTGGTTCCACTGATGTTCAGCTATGATTCCAGCCTAATCCTAAATATACTTATGAAACTAGATTTCTGTAATTTGTTCCGTTCAAACCAAATCAGTAAAACTTTTATTGCTTCACCTTACTGTGTATGTCTAAATTAAGTTCACACCCGCATTTCCCTCTTCATAGGGTTTGTCTGCCTTTTTGTATAACTATTATACATTCTATTATAACTTTTATCCCTATTTTGCATAATGGTTAATAATTTTGTGGAAACACAGACTCACAGCAAAGAACTCAGTGCTTCTTGTTATGGGTTGAATTGTCTTTCCTGAATTCAGGTGTTGGAGTCCTAACTCCCAGTACCCCGGAATGTAACCTTACACAGAGGTAGGGTCTTTACAGAGGTAATCCAGTTAAAATGAGGTTATTAGGGTGGGTCCTAATCCAATATGACTAGTGTCCTTATAAGAAGAGGAAATTTGGGCACAGACATGTACAGAGGGAAGACCATGTGATGACACGGGGAGAAGACGTGTTGACCATTTACAAGCCAAGGAGAGAGGCCTGGAACAGATCTTCCCTCACCACCCCCAGAAGAAGCCAGCCCTGCTGACACCTTGATTTTGGACATCTACCCTCCAGAACTGTGAGACAATGTATTTCTGTTGTTTAAGCCACCCAGCCTGTGGTAATTTGTTATGGTAGTCCTCCCAAATTGATACCATAGGGGAGCAGATTTTGCCACCCCAAAATGTGTCTCTTTGGCTTGATTATCTTTAAGAACAAAAGACTCAGGAAGAAACTTTGACCTCTGCCCCTAACTACCTAAAAGAATTTAAGATAGAAGGCCTGTTCCAGGAAGGCACTATCACCATTGATAACTATAGTATAATATGAACAAGGTGTGGTAGACAGGGAGGAACCTAGTAAGGCCTATTTGATCAAAGTCCTCCCCGTGTCACATTGTCTTTGTGAGGTATGGCACACGTTTGTTTACCAAACATTTGCTTTTTCATCTCCATGTGAATTGCCTTCCTCCCCTTTGAACTCCCAAACCACTGCCCCCAACATCCTCCTTTGTTTTTAGCTGGATAATATTTAAGAAGGTGGCTTCAGCCATTTTGGCAAGTAACTCAGTTTCCTTGGGTGTCTCCCATGTATACATGTTATTAAACTGTTTGATTTTCTCCTGTTATTCTGTCTCATGTCAATTTAATTCTTAGACTAGCCAGAAGAAGCTAGATGGTAGAGGAATATTTCTTCCTCCTCTACCTGGGAGTTGGTGACAAGGATGAGAGAAAACTTACCTGGCTGGATGCTGCTCACTCTGGGGCTATTGCAGATGAGAGACTCTGGACCTCTGACAAGAGCTGGCAGGAGGTAAGAGTTCTTACCACGTCAGTCTGCTGGACCTCTGCCTGCAGGGTCCAGTGGAAGTGAGAGTGGTGAGTTTTTTCCTTTTCTAAATTTAGATTAGCAGGAGAAAATATTTGTGAAACTAGTTTCTTGCACTCAGTGACTCTCTTTTGGGGAAATTTGGTTTATTGATCCTTCTCTTCCCAGAGATGGTGACTGTTTTTCTTTGTCTCTGTCTTTTGTGTCATTTGTCATAAAAAGGAAAAACCATAGGGCAGGACACTGGCATAGGCCCCATGAGCCTGTTGTCCAGGCTGGCCCTGAAGTCTGGTGACAAACTTTGCTGTGGGTTAATATGCACATGAGATAAAAGCTATTGCTAAGGGACATCTTGGAAGCCAAAGCCACAAAATTGGTGGGAATGGGTCAAGGATTTAAGAGCCAATAAGGTGCTCGCCACCTCAAGAAGACTCCTGTGATAGAATAACTTGGTCACAGAACGGGTTAGATGGACACTAGGTCACCAGCCAACTTTAAGAAGATTTCCAGGCAATGAGGTACTCTGTAAAACACACCATCCCCAAACCCACAGCACATCCCTCTTAGGTATTAGTTTGGCTCCAAGAGAACCAATGCTTAGCTAAAGCTGTTAATGTGCATGTAAGATGAGTTTTTTTCTTTTTGTCTTATTCTATGTCATGAGAACTTGGCTTTGTGACCTCTCTAGTCTCTGCCATCTGGAGGAAGCATGTACTGGCATGCATCTTGGCGACCAGTCAAATAGACTGGGGTTCTGAGGTGCACTCTCTTTGACCAGCTGTGTCAGCTCTCAGGGGAGTTTATCATAAAGGGTCTCAGTCCACAAGGGGCCTTTGTCATCTCAACCTTCATTTCTTGTTAGTGATGGAAAAAACTCCATTCCAGTAGCACCTGCCCCATGTCACAGATCAGCGGGGTTGTGACTGACTCCCACATTCTGGTGGGAGACCAGAGATACCGTTTTCACTACACCATCCTTACCGCCTGTGCAATGAAGGCCTTTGCTTTCTTAGACTGTTTTTGGGAGTGAACTTTCTGGATCTTATGAGGGCTGCCTCTTTGGCACTCTCTTTTGGAGGATGCCTCTTGCATCCACCGTTAAGTCATAAAAAGCTTATTAGTTTGAGTCGCTGTTAAGATTCTACTCCTCAATGGCCAGACCACAGATCTTTTAAATTGGAAAAACTTCTAAACTGGAAAACTTTTTAGAGAGCTCTCACCATAAACAGTTGTTTTATTGGTACCTATGGAAAGAGCAAATTAAAAATGAATACAAAGAAATAAGATTAGCCTTAAGAACTTAGTCAAATTTGGGGTCTCAGCTTCCTCTCATGGTTTTACAGATGCTAATAAAAGCATTAAGTTAATTAACAAGAGAATGGGAAGAAGCCAGGGGACAGTCAAGGAACTCTTCCCAAAGAAATAAAAATTTTAAAAGAGTTTTTAGGAAAGAAGGTAAATAAAGCAAATATTGAAAGGGGGGAAAACAGAGGAATCAGAAATGGAAGAGTCATGGCACTCATCCCAGCAGGATGGAAATCTTTAGATGATTATTAAAAAATGGGGTGAATAAAATGGACATTGGTGGGGTTAAAACAAAGGTTTTAATACAGCACTACCAAGGATTGGGTGGGCCAAAGGGACCCCCCTACTGGCTCCCCCAACATCAAAGTGCTCCAAACAAGTCTGTTCTATTTACCCAGTTTGGAGAAATTTAAAAAGCCGGAAAGCAGAGATTACTGTGAGAAACCTGACCAACAATTGCTTGAGGCAACAGTTAGGCCTGTTAATCAAGTTAAAAATTGACAAAAGGGCCCGGGCTTGACCTCTTGCTGGGGACTCAAATCGTTTTGCACAGAAATAGGTAAAATAACCAGGAGATGGAAAGGGGAAGTTTCTGAGACTTCTTGATGCAGAAACCCCACAAGCTGTGGTATCAAAACCCATTGGTGGGGCCCTGACTCAGGCTACAATTAGATTAAGAAAAGACAAAAATATAAGGGTTGTTGGGATGATAAAGATTGGAATGTTTGAACTAGTATCATATGAAGAGTTTATGTCAACTTTGCCTGAGTGTTTTATGGGAATGGATGTTATGTCTGGCCAGGAACACTTCCCCTGCTGCAGTATTTTAAGACTGCAACTTGTTGATGGGGTCCTAATGGAAGCTATAGTTAGAAGTGTAAGAGTTGATGGAATTAGACGGAAGTTTGTAGGAAAATTGGCGTATCTGAACAGGCTTTATGTCAAGTGATTGCATCTCTTTTGCCTGATTGTATTATGGGAATGAACATTGTGTCTCACTGGAGAAAGTTTCCCCTGCCGGATATTGTAAAACAGAGCATAAAAATCCACCCTTCAGGCAATGTTAATTAAACGTGCTAAAGAAACTCAATAGGTTTGCCTGAGCACACACAGTGTGAGATGGAAACTAGAGGCTGATGTTTGGGGGCTAATAGGAAGGATAACGGAAAACCCCCAAAGGTAAATTGGTTATCAATTTACTAAGGTTAAATTGTGCACTCAGAAAGAGGGCCTTTGTTCAACACATTATGCAGACCTTTTAAAGGTGTGTGGTTCATTGTCCTGAAGTTTTAGAACATAGAAGTCTTTTGATTTACCTGTTAGTTAAAATTCTCCCTGATATGAAGAATCAAATTAAAGAAAATATGGTTGGATGAGCAGATCAGCCTTTAGATATCATTCAGGCTACAACCCAAGTATCTGAGAAATTTAAAGCAACTATCTTTGCCTTGCAAATCTCTGCAGAATCAGAATTGTAGATACAGCCCACAAGGGCCTAAGACTGATCCTGGTGAGCTCAATTGATACAACATAAAAGAAAAAGGATGGGAGGAAGTATTTGGAAATTTGGAAAACAGAAAAATCTTAAATGTTCTCTCCACAAATATTAGTAAGAAGACTTAACAGGTGAACTTAACTCTTTCCAACTGCTAAAACAAAATTTGGATCCAACTATTCTTTTATAAACTAATGAGTTTTGTATTGTATGTCATTCATAGCAAAAATTTAACAGAAGCTACAGGGTCTCTTTCTGTGTCTACCTCTGTGTTCCTATATGTCTACATGTTTACATCGTAAATGTGAGATATTTTTCTATTTCTGGATGGAATGGCCAAAATTAAGAGCTCTATTTAATTGGCTTAAAGTAAGCACTTATATAAATTGTTTCTAAATGTAATAGAAACTAACTCAAATGTTTTTCAAGTTAACATGGTATAAAATAATCTTTAGGAAATAAAAGCTTATTTAAGTTTATTGGTTTGATTGAAATAGGCATGTCATCTGAGTTATCAGCACTGGAGACGACACAGACACGCAGCCTGGGTTTACTAGTCAATTAAGCTCATGTTATATCTGTTACAAATTTGTCAGCAAAAATAATAACTTAGAATGATAGCTAATTTTGTCTAATGTCTCATGAAGTTTTCTTGGGTAGTCTAAACATAATTGTTGGGAGCAAGTGATTTAAATAGACGTGAGATAAGAGTTTATAGATAAACTTTGTAGCAATAATTATATTTTATGGCTTAACATATGGACTTAAAATAGCTTTCAAAATCTCTTTGGTAACTTGAAACTTTGAAGTTTTGATGGGTTAAATGAAATGATGGAAAAGTCATTGAATATCTAGATCATTTTCAAATAGGGTAAAATACTGAAACATTAATTGCTAAACAAGTCTAAGTTTACCTACTTTCATCTTCTTATTACAGAGAAACTAAAGACGTTCAGGTCTATTAGTAAACATGTCTTGTGCTTTATTGAAAGATTGTGTATGAAGTAGCATATGTTTCTAGAAATTATGAAAAGTATTTATAAATTTGCCAAGTCACAGAAAGCTAATGCAGAAGACAGTTCATGATTGTTTACTTCTTTGTTTTTCACTAGAAATTAAGGTTTGTGATTTTTTAAAAGATTTTTTTTTTTTTTTTTTTGCTGGGAAAGGTTCACTCTGAGCTAACGTCTGTTGCCAATCTTCCTCTCCCTTTTTTTTCCCTCCCCAAAGCTCCAGTACATAGTTATGTATTTTAATTGTGAGTCCTTCTAGTTCTTCTACACAAGCTACTGCCACAGATGAGTGGTGTGGTTCCACGCCTGGGAACTGAACCTGGGCCACCAAAGGAGAGCACGCTGAACTTTAACCACCAGGCTGTCAGGGCTGGCTCGAAATTAAGGTTTTAAAGGTTAAAAATTCATGAAGACGCATTTTGTTAAGGGAAATGAGAATAATTTGTCTAAACTAGAACTTCTGGTTATGAAGGACAAAACTAAATGTATACAAAAGGCTTGAAAGAGAGAAAGAGAGAAATTTACTTTGTCTAGTCAACTTGGCTAAAAATTGAGTTGTCATTATAAGGGCTTTAAAATTAAGCTTTAATATCAATAGTGTACTTATTTAAGGCTAGAACTTAATTTTATCTCATTTGCTAGAAGGAAAGTGTCTTTATCTTTTTAAGTGGTCTGCCTAGAAGATGAAGATTCTATGTTTTATCAAAATAAGTTCCTGTATTTTCTGTCTTTATCGGGTTCTTGATTACTTAGGAAAACTGAGTCTTCCTAATATTAAAAGAGCTAAGTTTTCTAACAGCTATGTAACTTTCTGTATTTGCTTTAAAAATCTTTTATTGTCACTTGGTTAAATAGATAATTAAGTATTGTTTCATATTGATCTGTAATCCTATTTAGTCAAATGTCCAAACTTTTTATATCTTTAACAAACTTCTCAAAATCAGATTCTAAAAATGAAGACTTTTTGACCTGTAAGTAACTTTAGGATTTTTCAGAGGGCCCCTGAAACATTACAAAGTTTTGTTAAACTAATTAGGCTTGTTTGGTATGTTAAATTACATGGGAAGCATTGTCAAAGGAGGGTGCTAACCTCCTTTATGGCTATCCTTGTATGCATATGTCATTAATATAAATGTTCTATAAATTGTATGAAGATTTTTCTGATGTGTCCTCGTATAATGTTATCAGTCATAATTCTACTTATTATCTTAAAATGTTATATATCACAGAAATAACCAAATTTCTTTATCAATTGCATTATAATGAACCATTTTTTGTCTTTTGTTATTTACAGACAGTTATTGTTTTACTCTGATGCTTTTGCAAATATGTTTCATCTTCAGAGAGAATCATAGGAAGGACTCTGGCACTTCCTCTAGAATACAGGTTTCTGATAAACTTTCGAATCATAAAACTGAACTGGGTAAGAAATTACAGAACTCGAATGGAGAAACTGGTGGCTTCATAAAACTGCTAACAAAAGATCAAGATCAAGAGTTGAGGGGTCGGCCCCCTGGCTTAGCGGTTAAGTGCACGCACTCCACTGCTGGCAGTCTGGGTTTGGATCCTGGGCGTGCACCGACACACCGCTTGTCTGGCCATGCTGAGGCCACATCCCACATACAGCAACTAAAGGATGTGCAACTATGGCATACAACTATCTACTGGGGCTTTGGGGAAAAAAAAAAAGGAGGAGGATTGGCAATAGATGTTAGCTCAGAGCTGGTCTTCCTCAGCAAAAAGAGGAGGATTAGCATGGATGTTAGCTCAGGGCTGATCTTCCTCACCGAAAAAAAAAAAAAAAAAAGAGTTGATTACATGGGACTGAATGAACTGATGAGGATAATTATAATTTTTATGACTTTTTATTTGGAATATGACTGATTTCTTTTTTTGAGGAAGATACGCCCTGAGCTAACATCTGTCGCCAATCTTCCTCTTTTTTTTTTCTTTTTTTTTTATCTCCAAAGCCCCGGTACATAGTTGCATATCCTAGTTGTAGGTCCTTCTAGTTCTATGTGGGACACCGCCTCAGCATGGCTTGATGAGCAGTGAGTAGGTCTGCACCCAGGACCTGAACCGGTGAACCTCGGGCCACCAAAGCGGAATGCAAGAACTTAACCGCTAAGCCACCAGGCTGACATCCTCGCTGATTTTTTTAATGTTTTGCTTTTCTAGATTTAAGACTTATAGCAATTTGGTAAATTATATCTTTGTAAGCAGAATTGAAACATTTATCTTTTTTCCCTACCTGATCCCTCCAGAATTGGGAAACTCTTAGTGAATGAGTATTCCTATTTTCATGGCAATGCAGTTATTTACGTAAGTTCAATGAGAATTTGTTCTCCTTAGAACAGGACACAGTTGTAAACATTGGTCATATTACCAAGGCTTTGACTGGAATATCATATTTGAGAGAGACATGCACAGACTCAGATATGACCAGACTGCTATAAGGAACAGAAGTTGACTTTATGGAAAAAATAAAGCCCCTTGGAAATATCAGCCTAGTACCTTGCTTGTAGGTTCCCATCAGCATTACCAGGTGAGTAAAGAAGGTCACTTCCTGGCAGGTGCAAGAACCTGGGGATGTTTTGAGGACCTCAGGAAGAGGGAATTCACACAAATCTGTGGGTACTGCAGGTGGAGTCTGATGACAAGTCCTTGGCTTGGTTTTCCTGGCCTCAGGAGGCCTTTACAAGTTCAATTTGAGATTCCTTATGACAAGTCCCAGCAAAGCAGATTTAAAAGAGCCTATATGATCAATTGCCATTCTTTCCATACTTATGTAAATAATTGGGCCAAGTTTATTGAAACAGACTTATTTTGCAAACAAATTAGTCTTTATTTGGCTATGTTTTGTAGAAATGAGGGTGATTAGAGAAAAAAATAATGTTTCAGTAGAAACTATAATACCCATCTGTGGATATTAGATTCTAGTTCTGTTAATCGTCTTTGAGGTTTTTGTTTCCTACCTATAAACTGGACTGTATCCCAAGTTCTAATTTCCGCAAGTATCCAGCTATAAATCTACAAACTAACATTTTCAATTTTCTTCCATTCTTTGGATTTGGAATCATTGAGAACTGAAACCACTCTTTTCCCTGAAGCCCTGCAAACTGAAGCTGAACAACTTGGTATAAATTTAAGAGAGATCACCACAATAGCCCATGTTTAGACAACCTTCATGCCTGTTTCTGCGTAAGACATTCAGAAAGTTCTCTGAACACCCATTCATCAGAGACATTTCAAACTGCAAAAGATGATTTTACCCTGACATCTAGAAATCTTCTTCACTGACTGTTCTCTGGGCTCAGAAACTGGTTTATAATGTACTCCAACCATTAACCTTGTTTTTGTTTCATAAAAATTCTTCTTATCAAATATCTGCTCGCTTGCACGATATAGGCCTAACTTTGGGAGCCCACTTGCCTCACTGCCTCCTGAAATGAATTTAACTGGACTGAACTATTGTCAGGACTAAGAGACTGATTCAGTGTGATGGAACAATCTACCAACTAAACTTATAGACTGTGAAACTTCTTGGAGAAGTTTCACAGGTGAAACTGTAGGGGAGCAGAATTTGCTACCCCAATATGTGTCTCTTTGGCTAGATTATTTTTAAGAACAACAGACTTAGGAAGGAACTTTGACCTTCCACCTAACTGCCTAAAAGAATTTAAGATAGAAGACCTGTTCCAGGAAGGAGCTATCACCATGGATAGCTATAGTATAATATGAACTAGGTGAGGTAGACAAGGAGGAACATAGTAAGGCCCATTTGATCAAAGTACTCCCCATGTCACGTTGTTTCTGCGAGGTATGGCAAACATTTATTTACCAAACATTTGCTTTTCCATCTCCAACATGAATTGCCTTCCTTCCTTTTGAAGTCCCAAACCACTACCCCCAAAATCCTCCTTTGTCTTTAGTTGAAGGTGGTATTTAAGATGGGGGCTTTATGCATTTTGGTGAGTTACTCAGTTTTCCTGGGTTTCTCCCATGTTTACATGTTACTGAACTTTGATTTTTTCCCTGTTACTCTGTGTTATGTCAATTTAATTCTTAGACAAGCCAGAAGAACCTAGAAGGGTAGAAGAATATTTCTTCCTCCCCTACAATACACTTCCCAAATCATAGTGACCCAAACCCCTCCTATGTAGAAATTCTGGAGCTTAGACTGTTTGCAGATCATGGTAAGGAATCAAATCTTTATCTAAAGAGTAACATGAATCCACAGACATGTTTTAACCCAAGAAGTGGACATGGGTATCTTTTTGTTTTTAAGAAAATTAGCTCCAATGTGGATTAAAAGCCAGGATTGCGGGGTGGAGGAGACCAACAAAGGGATGATTGTGTGCTGGGTCACAGGAAAGAAAGGATGGAGGCCTGGATGAGGATGAGCAAAGGGGAAGATGGGAGACAGAGCTGACCCAGTTGATAGACAGGAGGTGGATCTGACAGGCCTGGTAACTGACAGGATGTGGCGGAGGGGAGCAAGGAGTTAGGAACTCAATGGCTTGTTTTATGTGTCCACTTGGCTGGGATATAGTCCCTAGTTATTCAGTCAAACTTGAATCCAGGTGTTGCTGTGAAGGTCTTTTGTAGATGTGGTTAGCGTCTACAATCTGTTGACTTTAAGTAAGGAGGTTTTCCTCAAGAATGTGGGTGGGCCTCATCCAATCAGTTGAAAGGCCTGAAGAGCAAACACTGAGGTTTCCCTGAAGAAGAAATTCTGCCTCAAGACTGCAGCATCAACTCCTGCCTGAGTGTTCAGTCTGCCCTACAAACCTCAGACTTGCCAGAGTCCATAATCATGAGCCAATTCATTGAAACGTGTCCCTTAAAAAAAAAAAGTATAAGTCTTATAGACTTACCTCTATTGATCTGTCTGTCTGTCTACACACACACAAACACACAAACACATATACATATAAATATACAATATATTATATATTCATGTATATATATCCTACTTGTGTCAGTTTGCTAGGGCTGCCATAACAAAGTACCACAGGCTGAGTGGTTTAAACAACAGAAATTAATTTTCTCGCTGTTCTGGAAGCTAAAAGTCAGAGATCAAGGTGTTGGCAAGGTTGGTTTCCTCTGAAGCCTCTTTCTTTGCTTACAGATGGCTGTCTTCTTGCTGTGTCCTCATCTGGTTGTCCCTTTGTGCATGTCTGTGTCCTAATCTCCTCTTCTTACAAGAACACCAGTCATATTGGGCTAGGGCCCGCCCTAGTGACTTCATTTTACCTTAATCACCTCTTTAAAGGCCCTGTCTCCAAATACAGTCACATTCTGAGGTCCCGGGGGTTAGAACCTCAACATATGAATTTTGGGGGACACTACTGGTCAACCCATATGCTGCTGATTCTGTTTCTTTGGTAGAACTCTGACTGATGCTGGAACACACACTGTTTCTGCTTTAGGGAGCTGGGCTGCAGCCTCCCTCCCTGAGAAAGGGAAGGATTTGAAAGTATAAGGGGTTCAACTTAGCTGGAGAGGCCCCCCAGGGAGAGGAAAGAGCCTTGGTCTGCCTCTGTGATGGGAAAATGTTTTTCTAACGTTTCACTCTTTCAAAGGAAAACAGAATGCCCAACCCCACTCGGATCTGTCCCTGTGTGCCTCCCTAATTCCCTAGAAAGAACAGCCGGAAGTGGAATTACTGGGTCAAAGGGGACAGAAGGGCCTGGTGATTTGCTTGCAATTCCTGAATTTCATTCCAAGTCAGGCGGCTCCGCCGTAAGCCTTGTTCACTTGTGGCTGCGTTTCTGTTCAGTCCTTTTCTCTGCATAGATGGGCCTATCAATTTTTACTTGAGATTGAAGCTTTTTATATTTTTGCAGTTTATCATTCATTTGTTTCACTCATGAAGATGTCCCCATGGTGTAAAATACTTCTTCAGAATTTTGATTGTAGTTTCAAAAGGAAAGGAATTTATTTTCTCTTCCTTATAACAGTGCTAAGTTCTGTTCCCCTATTTTATATGCCATTCTCGTATTTTATGTCCTGTTGACAATTATTTCATCTCACAAACATGCTGTGATAGTCTCTCTCACTCTGCATCTTTGGGCACTTGGGCTGCATTAATTAGAAATCAGTCCATTGAACTGGATTAACGTGAAGACCAAAGCAGACATATTATGACCTCGATACCTACAGTAATGACAACCTGTCCATCAGGAAGATCGCACTGGCTGGTTGGTGGAGGAGGGATGGTAGGGGAGGAAGAGTGGGAGATGGGAGGCAGGGAAGATGCTGCGAGTCACCCAGGAGCAAGGGGAGGAGGAGGCTGAGACAGCCACCCAGGAATCTGGCGATGGAAGCCTG